>NW_006399950.1:1913919-1957910 GCF_000299155.1 Elephantulus edwardii
TAGAGAGGATAGAAGAATTGATGCCTTTGAGCTGTGGTGCTGGAGAAGAGTATTGAATGTACCCTGGACTGCCAAGAAAACAAACAGATTCATCTTGGAGAGGGTTAAATCGGACTGCTCCTCGGAGGCAAGGATTCTGGGGCTTCGTCTGACATACTTTAGACATGTTGTAAGGAGACACCGGTCCTTGGAGAAGGACATCATGCTTGGGAGGGTGGAGGGACAGTGCAGGAGGGGAAGGCCCTCTATGAGGTGGATTGATTCAGTGACTGCGGTAATCAGGATGGGTGTATCGGAGACAGTGCAATTGGCACAGGACAGAGCAGAGTTTAGGGCTGTTGTGCATAGGGTCGCTATGAGTCATAAGTGACTCGACGGCACAGAACAACAACATACAAAAGATTTTTTTATGTTTAGCTTCAATATAATTTCTAGCAAAACCCAACTTGAAGTGTGACTTTTATGTCAACAATTCTGTCAGGCACAAGAACTTCTCAATTTTATTTATGTTATGAAAATACAAATTTCTGGCATTATTACATTATACAAATGTCAAAAATTATAAAATATGCCCTCAATAGATAGTACAAAAAGAACACAAAGCATGATTACCAATAAAACAGAAAGTGAAATCATTGCAAAAGTTGTACTGACAAACTTACAAAGGTATCTTGGTCTTGAACAAATTTATAATGCTAATCACATGTCTCAAAACACTGTATTTGTGGAAAAACATCAACAAGGAGAATATCAAGAGTGTTTAAGAACACTATCAATTTAAGTATATTTGAAAATGCCATTATTGGAGAAAACTATAAGGAAAAATGGCAATTCTTTAACAATAGAATTCAGTATGCTACAACGTGGATGGAACTAGAAAACATTAAGCTACTCACAAATAAACCTCATATGATTCTGTTTATATAAAATATCCAGGACAGGCAAATCTATAAAGATAGATAAGAGATTAGTAGTTACTTAGAGATGAAGGTTTAGAGGGGGGAAAGAAAAAACTACTTATTGAGTACTATTCCTTCTTTAAAGAGCTCTGGTAGCCTGGCAGTCAGAAGCCGTGCTGCAATCCCAAGGACGCAGTCCTCGAGCTTCTCCATGAAGACGGGCAAACTCCTTCCATACGATTAAACTGCCTCTGAAAATCTGCTGAAGAATCAGCTATGGGTCGACCATGTACAAATTCTTCTTTGTTTCCAACATTTTCATTCCAGTCACTAATTATTATGAATCTATCTTTTATGTTCTATCAACTTCAGACTGCAAAACTTTGTAGAAATCTTCAATTTTCTCATCTTTGGTTTTAGTGATTAGCATGTATATTTGGTAAATATGGTGGTTGGAAATATTACCTTGGTGACAGGAGTGAGGTTGGAGAGCGAATGATAAAATGGTTTAGACATTGCAAGAACTTTTTTAAAAAGCACACCAACAGTGACTATATACATGGACTTCAGAAAAAAAGAACTACATAGAAATCAGATTGATTACATCTCTGGAAAGAGACAATGAAGCAGCTCAATACCTACAGTCAAAACAAGGCCAGGAGCTAACTATGGAACAGTCTGTCAACCAATCACAGGCAAGTTCAGCTTAAAGGCAAACAGAGCTAAAATGTGCCCACAAGAGCCAAAAGACAACTTTTGAGTTCATCCCAACTGAATTTTGAAGCCATCCTGAAAGAAAAGATTTGATGCATTGAAGACTCTTGTCCAAACATCAAATGAATTATGAGATGTCCTCAAAAGCGTAATTCATAAAGAAAGCACAAGATCATTACAGGGTCAGAGAAGAAAGAAAATGACAGAATGGATGTGAGAAACCTGCATTGAGTGTAGAGAGGCCAAAACAAAGGGAAGAAATGCTGAAGTAAGAGATACAGAAGATTTCAAGGGACAACTTAAGAAGACTAAGAAAATTGTTACAACAAAATGTACAAAGACCTGGAGCTAGAAAACCAAACTGGAAGCACTTCTTGGCACATCTCAAGCTGAAATAACTGAAGAACAGATTCAAGCCTCAAGGTGTGCCCATTTTGAACATTCTATTGAAATCTATTGCTTTACCCACGATTCTTCTAACTTCTCTTTCAAGTTTTTGCTTCAGTTGTTTGGCACATACGCAGTGATGGTCCTCATATAATAAGTTGTGCCTTCTATCATTATGTAATGTCCCTATTAACAACTTAGCATTTTAATCACAAATTCCACTATATACAATATTTCTCATTTTCATTTTTATCAGTCTGTTGTCTTTCATTTTCAATCTATATTCCTTACTCGAATTTTTAAAGTCCACATATGAACGGATTTTTTTGCATTATAACTTAACCTAAAGATAGCTCTCTGTTGTTATTGTTGTGTACCGTCCAACTGGATCCAACTGGCACAGGAGAAGACTGTCCCAGCAGAGCATCAGGCAGATTCAAACCGCACACCTTTGGGATTGCAGTGCAGCTGCTTGCCACTAGGCCACCAGGACTTGCTGATAGCTACCTTTTTAATGAGTTAATTTAGTTGATTTTCAATTTATGTCATAACCAAAAAACTCCTTTTTAATTTCTTATTTATAATTTTGTTTATATTTTTCTATTTTATTGTGTCCTCTTAATGTTTGTATTATCACTGCTTTTATGAAATACCTATTCCTTCCACTCTGCTACCCTTGATAAGAGGTAACTAGATGTTTCCACTTCAGTAAGTGTATCCTTCCTACAACATAAATATATTTTAAAACCATGTCCTAACTCTTTCTAGAAGAAATACTTAACGTATACCTAAGTCCATTTTCAAGTTAGTAAAGGTTGATTATTGCATTCAAACTACATTAACTTTACCATCTTCTCACGGCCAGGAGTAAATATAGTAAGAATTTACTCCTTGTTCTCTAATCTCTTCATTAACTGACTATATCTCAGCCTCTACTCCTTCATGACTTAATGTGTTAACTGGAGAAAGTTACTTGAATCTGATAGATCGACATTTCCTCACTTGAGAAGTGTTAAAATGGCTATAGCACTACCTAATGTACCTTCTGTCAAGGTTATGAAAATGAAACAATATGGTAGCTATAAAAGCTTGTTAATAAAGATAAAATTGTAAGTATAATAAAATGTGAGTGCTACTTTTTCCAGAGACGTATTGCTCAGAACATGACTCTCACAAGATGATTCAAGAGGCAGATCAAAGAAGTTTATTAAACTACTTTGGGGAAATGTTACCTCTTCTTTCCCTTGGAGATTCTAAATGCAAACAAATGACAGGAGTGAACTCTCTCAGTACAGCTGACCACATTAAAAGGGGCCACAACAGGGGTCCTGGATGGGGAGAGGATTAAACTCAAAATGATAAAAAGCCGGAGGAAGTGGTGGGCCTCCTGCAATGATGGCCCTCATCCCATCCTTAGATCTTAGAACTAACCTCACCCCAATGCTGCGCTTTGAGGCCAACAGTAGACAGATCTACAGGGAGGGGCTGTCCCTGGAATCATCAACCGCACAAGATGGCAGGGGCAGTCTTTGCCCAGGAAGAAAGCTCAGAAGACCAACAGTGAGAGGTAACAGGAACCACGGACGGATGGAGCCAAGAGTGCTGGTGCCGTAGGAAGGGTGGTCAATGTCCTAGGACAATCACGCACGAATGGAATTCCATCCCACTCTGTTAACTGTCCCTCAGATCACAGTAAATGCTAACCCAAGGTGGGGGGGGGCAGACGTTGGTGAGACCCTCAGGGAAAGTCCAGGGAGTTCCAGTGGCCAAGTCCATAAGGAGCTGCCCAGCTAGCCTACACTCTGCACCTCTGCGAGTTTGAGTCCACCGACGGCTCTGCAGAATAAAGAAGAGCAATCAACAGCCTCCAAAACCCCACTGGGGCTCAGCTGTAAGTCACTTCTGACCTGACAGCAATAAGGGAATGAGAAAGTCAAGGTGGGGGACACGCAGGTTGGGGGGAACCTTAGTGTCACAGTGATTAAGGCACTAAGCTAGTAACTAAAAGATTAGTGGGTCGAATCCACAGCCTTTGAAACCCAGTGAAGTTCTGTGATGTCTTACAGGGTCACCAAGCCTAAACCAATGGATTTAAGTGAACACAACTGGAGAGGCTATTGAATCCCTCTGGGTCTCAGAGATAAGTTAAATAAAATTATGTCCACAAAACACCAGCCTAGTACTTAAAGCTGCAGTTAGTTGTAGCAAGCCAGGCCCGACTCATAATGCCCTTGTGTGTGACAGGGCCAACGTCTTCACTGCAGCTGGTGTGGCTGCGTCACAGCGACAGTCAAACAGCCCCACTGGTGGTGTTCACTTCTGCTGACCCTCTGCTTAATCGAGCAGAGATGGTCTTTCCTAGCAAATGATCTTTCTTAATGATGTGTCTGCAGTGAGTGAGTCAGTCTCCGCACCCTCATTTCTTAGGAGTCTTCTGTCCATATTTTCTAAGGATAATATGTTTAGTCTTTTCACATTCTACAGTTGACACAGTACTTTTTCCAGTGTTACAATTCAAATGTGCCAGTTCTGTCCTTCTCATTGCCCTCCCTTTTCATGTATATGAGGTAATGGAAAAGACAATGATTTAGTTCAGATAAACTTTTTAAATCCTATTAAACTTGCTTAACTCAGCTTTCTCCATATCGTTTGGCCATGGAACTTCTTTTTGCCTTGATGTATATTAGCATAGTTTCTCCAAGAACATCTTCTGGGAAGAAAGTAAAATAACAATTCTTTGTCTTCTCCCTCTCTCCCTTCCCAATTTTATAAATTCTTACCTTCATTATTCTTAAGCTAGCAATGAGATCTCTCCAGAGAGGAATTGCCCTTGCCTCAGGAAATGAGAACATTCTTCCTGGAAATGAAAAACATTTTGAACCACGGGACGTGATGTGATTAAGTGCAGATGAGTTTTTCTGGGAACAAGGCCCCAAAGGGTAAGAGGAGAGATCCATCACAGGAGGCGGGAACGTCAAAGCAAAGGAAGGTACCATGGGACATGGGACTCGAGCCTGCAAGAGGTGTGTTGCTCCTGCGTGCCCCATAGATTCTGACTCCTAGCAGCCTGGTTCTTGGTTCAAATCTCAGCAGCATCAGAGTATAAATCCAAGTGATCTGTTTGTATTGGACCGTGGTCCCCAAACACCTTGTGGGGTGCAATTCTTCTTGGAAATGTGGGTATCATGACTCAGAATCAACCCAACAGCAGTCTTTCCCAGGAAGCAGTACATCCTGAGGTCTGCCTTGGATATCAAGAGCCAATGTGTGTCAGTTCAAAGGCACAGAGACGCCAGTGGGGAGAAAACGGAGGTGTTCTTTCAGTTTTTTCTCCTGCCTACAGCTGTGGGAGCCCTTCCTCTGTGAGGAGGCTAAGACCAAGGAGCAGCGGGAAGAAATGGCCCAAGGACAGACCTGTCACCCGCCTTAGCTTTGACTCCTGCACATCCCAGTAAGCACAGCTCCCGGTGAGCAGTGTGGGACTGTGGGTGAGACCTGTCAGCCTTTACTCACACACAACACATCACAACAGCCCTGATTAAGCCTTTTAACCCACCAAATGGTGCCCCCAGCAATGGACTCTTCTGGTTCCTGCACCTTTCCCGTGTTCTTCTCAGGAAGCACTTCCTGGCGGCCTTTCTTGGTGGCCCTTCCTGTGATGTTCCCAGGCAGAAAGGGCCAGGTACTCCCCACACACCTTGTGCCCTCACTATTGTTCTTTTCACAATATGTGAAACTTGAACGCTTCCATCTCCTCTACCCTTGGAGATATGCTAGCTTTCTGATTTCCTTGATTTAGGCTTGAGTCTGTCATGTAGCAGAGTCTCAATTAAGGTATAAAATGATGTGTAAATGTTGTACAAAACGATGCAACAAGACCAAACCCATCTATTAACTAAGATTCTAAATCAGCTGTCAAGAAACTCCTCATAATGAAAAAAATCTTTGTACAATACTTTCAGTCAAATCTTTGGGGGCTTTAGTCAGAGTTGGTGTTTTACGGGACTTTACTGAGAATGACGAAGGGGAAAGAGGGACATCTGAGCATTTAAGAAGCTAAAAGCAAAATGGGTCCAGAGCAAGAGTGGAGAAGCCAAAGTGTTGAAGTCAATTTTTATGATGGAAAAGTATAAAAAAAAAATCTAATAACAAATCTCCTTCATCAGCTCCCCAAGGGGTACAAATCGGTATGTTCTCAGCTACTAACCCATCCTGCGTCACCCGGAAGAAAGGCGAAGGTCATGGTCATGAACCATATGAACATACATCCGGCCATCATGAGTCAGGATGCGTTCAGTGGCAGCTGAATAAAGGTCTACATTCTACAGACCCATAAACATATGATCTAGATCAGAGAATTGGGGAATTAATCCATAAACCTGATATTCTTTTGAATTGTCCATGAGTCAGAATCATGCATAGCTGACCCTTGAGTGTGTCAACAGAGCCAGAAACCTGCACAGGAGGCAAGTGTCCACCCTCCTCCAACTGAGCAGTTGCTGGATTCAAACTGCTTGCCTTTGGTTTGGCAGCGCAGCTCTTTACCACTAGGCTGTGAGCTCCCTTAGAGAGTATGTGAAAATCACAAAACACTACAGACTTTGAACTTCACAATTTGCTTTGAAAACTTAGAATACATAAAAGAATACATAAAAGAAAAAATGATATATGCCATAGGAACCTGTTTTACTATGTATACTTTCCCCAAAAAAGACAATAAAATATTGCTTTAAAATGATATATGCCCTTTATAAAAGACGATGCTTTGAGTGAGGTGGAGAATAAGCAAACAGAAGAAGAGCTTCCTTTAATAGAAATTCATTTGAAGGAAATTATCTTTACTAGAAGCAGCTTTCAGGACTGCCAACATTATGAAAATTTGGACATCTCCTAGAAACATCCATCTCATGTTTATTGTTTTTGAATTTCTGAACAGTCTCTTTTCAGAAAAAGTTAGGGTTTTGCCCAGTAAATTTATGACATACAATCAATTCAATTACATAGCATTGAATTTTAAAATAAAGTTAAAATTCAAAGCATCAAACAGATCTTTCTTCTTATCCTTTCAGATGAAATTTATTTTTCCCACGCCACGTACAGATTTTAAAATCAAAGTAATTCAAGCCATTCCCTATAAGAAAACACTCTTCAGGGACTCTTATAACATTTTCTGTAAATGCATTCTGAAATATGAAGCCGAGCTGGGCATAGCCTTGAATGTGAATATGCCGTATGAACCTTGACAGTGCTCTCCAGAATAAGAACGGCCACTGAGCAGGCAGGCTCCCAGTGAGCCGTCACTCAGGCAGGAGCCCTGGTGGCTTCGCTGCAAGGAGTTTCTCTGTCAACAGAGACAAGTAGTTCGGATGCAACAGCTACTCAACACGAGAAAGATGGACAATCTCCTCCCACGTTCTGCTTCTAAAAGCTCGATGGAGGGTCTGCTGCGGGTTGGTTCCAACTCGAGGGCACCTAACAAGAGCATTGCAAAGAGAAAGGCTTGAGGAGAAATGGTCTCAAGGGTTAGGAAATCATCAGTCAGGAGAGAGCTCGCCTTCAGCCAAAGCCTCCTGGGACCACAAGCCAGCGACGATCCAGTAACCAAAACCCAGCAGAGTCTGCCGGGGACCACAGAATGGAGACTATGTGAATTGCTGCTGACAGGAACTTTTACCACAATAGGAACCCCATGGCAGCAGGAATTTAGGGCTGTTTACTTATTGTTCTGTTCCTAGGACATGACACAGTGCCTGGCACCCCGCACATACTTGATAAACAGAATTATTTCATTAATTGAAAGGTGACCACATATCAGGCACCTGGGATGGAGCTCTGGTGAGGAGCTAAGCTGCCAACCAAAAGGTCGTCGGTTCGACTCCCGCCACTTCTGCAGGTGAGAGGTGTGCAGCCTTTTCCTGGAATGGTCTCTGGCCTTGGAGGCCTGAGGGCATTGGTTTGGGTTCATTATCTCACTGTGGCAGCACCTTACAGATGCGTGTGGCCGAGTGTCTCTTTAGTGCATTTTACGCATAGAAACACAACAGACGGCTCCTTGCCCTTGAGGCTGGTCCTCAGCGGGTTTCAGAGGTTATAGAGTGTGTGGCAGGAGATGCCCACGTTTCTCACCCAGAGTAACTGGTGGGTCAGACGTCCCACGTTGGGCTGAGAGTGGGACTCTAACCACCAGGCCACCAGAGGCTCACTATATAGTCTATGCTAAGTGTACATCTCGCTAACTGATGTTAGACATCAACAGTCCCTAACGTTTCCAACATATGTATAAATAAATTCACTTAACATGTTGCCGCAAATGACGATATATTATGCTTTTTAAAGACAGAAGTCATTCATGGTCCAGGCACTGTGTGTGTTACAAAGTGACCTTTAACTTGGCCATAACGTGAGCCCTGAGGAAAAGAGAGAGTCTCTTTCCTAGGAAGCTTTGTGACGCCTCCTGAGTGAAGGAAGACAGCATCCCCAGCGTCTGCCTCCACAAATCGGCCTTGTTACGCCTTCCTGAAAAGCAGTGTGAAGAGCTTCTCCTGGCCACCTTCCCAGGGAGCCGAGAGGGACACTTCAGCAGAGTGACAGAAGGTGAGGACACACCACGTCCAGGTTCCATATCCTAGATGATATCCTTGAGGCTTTTCAGGAAGCAGAGCGGAGGGAACCTCCAAGTTACTGTACTTGGAATATTGTCACACGTGCAAACCACTAGCAAAACAACCCCCGAGCTGAGTACTCTAAGGCGGCCTCCCGGCCGTGCTCCTGAAAAAAAGGCCAGTCTCTTTTGGATAAATGTTCATTTTCACAGGAAATTCAAGATCACTGGGCTAATTGCTAAGGAATTGTGGGCCACTGTCCCTAAGAGCAGTGAGGGGCCCCATTTTCATTTGAAATAAGGAAATCTATGTCTCTAGGGTGGAACATTATCCCCAATCCTGTATCTCATGGAGTAATCAGAACACTGCAGCTCTGTGCTCAGATGAGGAAGTACCCGTCCATGCAGCGGTCTCTGTAGTCTCTGAAGGAAGAAGCCTGAGGGGCGCCAGGACTTATAACCATGACTCAGCCTCACCAAGCTGCAAGCTGGCTAGATGGAATCAACTTAGAATTGAAGCCTCAGCTACACACAGATTGGAATCTATGTTTCAGCCCCAGAAGACTGAAGCACATTATTATCTTGTAGAAGAATGTGTCTGGAATAAATAAATACTAGCTTATGTCTGAGCTCTGGTGGCTTAGTGGTAAGAAGTTTTGCTGCCAACCCAAAGGCAGGTGGTTCAACTCTACCAGCTGTTCCATGGAGGAGAGATGGGCAATCTCCCCCTGTGTAGCTAACACCCTCTGAAACCTGCTGGCCAGTCAGCTACGAGTCAGTCCCCACTCCACAGTGCATAACCTCAGATGTTGTCTCTTAACAAATTTAGATAATACGTTATTAAAAAACCGAGGAAGTGCAAGGCTCGTCCTGTCTAGCCTTCTTTTGGCCAAACATCCAATCAGAAACTAGAGTGGAGGGATGGCGCAGGAGAGGAAGTCCCTCAATGAGATGGATCGATTCTGTGATTGGGGTGGTGGGAGTAGGAGTGTCAGATACGGTGAGGATGGCACAGGATAGAGCAGGGTTTAGGGCTCTTGTACACAGGGTCACTATGACTCACAAGAGACTTGACAGCACACACCAACACAACAGCAACATGATAGACACAGAAGATACAGTTGGCCAGTGGAGGAAAAGAGGACTCTCAACAAGACGCAACAACACAGTGACCCCAACAATGAGCTGAAGCAGCAGCAGAGACCATGAGCACGGCACAGGATAGGTCAAGGTTCTGACCTGCTGTACTCAGGGTCACTCTGAGTCAAAGTTAACTAGAAAACACCTAACAACGAAAATACATCCTGTGATCCAAACACTTCCACCTATCCATCAGGTCCGAGTTCTCTGTTCTGATTACAACATCTCCTCAGGCAGTCACGTCTGGACTGAGCATACTGGGCAGAGATGCACACATACTACGAAGACAGCTGCTCTGTGGACATCACTGTGGAACCAAGGAACACCAGGGCTGCCAACACAGGAAGAACCGGCATTCCCGGCCTCCCAGACTGCGAACAAGGACTTCCTTCCCTGAACCTGCTCACTGTGGCCTTTCTGTCATGGAAGAAGTCAGTAACAGGACAACAGTCTAACAGCACATGCAGTCTGGCGTTCCAGGACCTTTGCAGGCTGACCGCAGGCCATCTCTCAGTGCTCCAGGAATGTCCACGGTGCTAACCGAATGAAGCAGCCCTCTCTTCCTCACTCCAAGCAATGTGATGTTATTTTATGCCTTATGGATGGTATCCTCACCTAAAAAATACATGTTCTTCTCCCTCATTTCATCGTATTAATCCTTGAGGCTCTTCCAAACACTTCATTCTACCAGTCACCCCTCCACGTTACTTATGAAGGTGATGTGACATTTATCACGTGTGCCTTGTTACCCGCTCATTTTTCACATGGTTTTTCCCAGACTGCCTTCCACCAACGAAAGACCATTGAAGGTGAGCGATGACACTTGTGTGTCTTCCCCAAGGCCCTTTATGTAGTCAAGTATGCACATAAGTTAGGGCCTCCTACATGTGTGAGACACAAATGCTTTTACTAACCAAGAAAACAGATGCACGTAACTCAAACTGCTTAAGGTGTTTTCATTTTCTGTCTCAGAATAACTACATTTTGGGTCAACAGCATGGAGAGAAAATCTGGACAGTCACTGAGCATTGTTACTGTTGTTGTTGCTATTATTGTGACTGTTGTTAGGGGCCCTCGCGTCGGCTCTGACTCATAACTCTCTCAAATATAATAGCGAAATCTTGCCAGATCCTGCAGCTTCGTACCGCCGGGATGCTGAAGACATTCACTGACAGATCCCTACACTAACATGTGCCCTCTCTTTTACCCAGGGGCTCCCCAGCAAACGTCTTCCCTGTGACAGTGTTACAAAGGTCTGTTGTTGTTGATGATATGATGTTGTTGCTAGGTGCTATCAAGTCAACTCTAATAGCAGCCCTGTGAAAAACAATCGGCACTTTCTACAGCCCTCATAATCCTCCTGACCTGTGCCCTGCTCAGAGCCACTGTCAGAGTCACCATGTCAAGCATCTCATCGAGGATCTTTTGTTCTTCTGTTTTGCTGACTGGCACGATGTCTTTTTCCAGGGACTTGCTCCTCCTGACAATGGCCTCAAGTATAAGAGAAGTTTCACCATCCTTGCCGCTGAGAGCACCTTGCTTGCACTTATTAGCAGTCCATTGGCTGTTCAATACTCAGCCTATCCTAAAAGTCAAAGGAGTTGACTCCTCTCCAGTCTTCTTTATCCACTGTCCAACTTCCATAAGCATATTTTTTTTGTTATGTGCCGTCGAGTCACCTGCGACTCACAGTGACCCTATATACAACAGCCCTAAACTCTGCTCTATCCCTTGATCCCTTGCCATTCTCACTGTCTCTGACACACATCTCCCCATTACCTAAGTGACTCAATCAATCCATCTCATCGAGGGTCTTCCCCTCCTGCACTGTCCCTCCACCCTCCCAAGCATGACGTTCCTCTTCAATGACTGGTCCCTCTTGTAACATGTCCAAAGTACATTAGACGAAGCTTCAGAATCCTTGCCTCCAAGGAGCAGCCTGGTTTCACCCTCTCCAGAACAAACTTCATTCTCTTAGCAGTCCATGGTATTATATTCAACACACTTCTGCAGCACCACAGCTCAAAGGCATCAATTCTCCTTCTATTATCCTTAATCATTGCCAGCTTTCTGATGCATAGAAAGTAACTGCAAAGACCATGGCCTGGATCAGGCACATCTTAGCCTCCAGACTGACATCGCTGCTCTTCAGTACTTTGGAGAGGTCTCTGACAGCAGACTTTCCCAATGCAATTCATCTTTTAATTTCCTGGCTATATGAAACAGTTGAATATCGCATGACTGAGGTTGAGGGGGCTCTCGGAGCCTAGTGGTAAGAAGCTGCATTGCAATCAATCTCGACGTCACAGCATTCTAATCTACCAGCTGCTCGGTGGGGAAGGACAAGCTACCCCCTCCCGTGCAATCCACGCCTCTGAAAAACTGCTGGAGGGTCAGTGATGCATCAGTTCCGACTCTACAGCACCCAACAACAACATGGCCCAACAACTGGCTCAGGTGCATTTTAGTCTCTAAGTTGACATCTTGCCTGTTAGTGCTTTGGAGAGATCCTTGACACTAGATTTTCCTGATGGAACCCATCTTTTTATTTCTTGGCTGCTGTCACCGTGGGTGCTGATTATGGATCAACTTCATCAAATAAGATGAGCTTGTTAGTAATTTCAAGCATTTCTTTTTCTATTATAATTAATTTTGTCTCTTGTCCCAGTGGGGAGAACTTTTGTTTTCTTAACATCATTGAGATGCAGTCCGTAATGAAGGCTGTCTGGCTCAGTTCTATCCACACAGCAGCACGCCCTCCCTGGACACCACCACAGGGCACTCACCCCACCGC
Source organism: Elephantulus edwardii (assembly GCF_000299155.1). Classification (NCBI taxonomy): domain Eukaryota; kingdom Metazoa; phylum Chordata; class Mammalia; order Macroscelidea; family Macroscelididae; genus Elephantulus; species Elephantulus edwardii. Next base: position 1,926,455 of record NW_006399950.1, read on the forward strand.
CTGCTCCTTCCACCGGCTCTGCCTTGCATCTTCTGTCTGGTTTCTACCTACTTTGCGCCACCACAGCAGTCTAATCTTATGTCATCTATCTCACATTGTCTCCGTGGTGTTGAAATTCTCCATGAAATCTCAGATCTAGAGAACATACTGCTCTTTCTAGCTCTTCTTTCTAGATTGTAGGAAGCCATCTGGGTTTTGCCTCAATGATGACTCAACTGAAGTTTGGTGGGATGTCAAAACCTATCAGTCTCCGTATTAGCATTCTACACATCTTATCTGTCTGGTGGCATCCCAAAAGTGTTATTCACCTTACTATTAGCAAGCCTTCCACCACCCTTGGTGGGTCAAATAACACCTCATATTTGCATAGTCTTTTCCCACCAAGCAAAGACATTTATAAAGACAACACATTTGCAGTCCACTGCACTCCAAGTGATTAATTAGAGCACTTGGCTGGTAACCTCAAGGTCAGAGTTCGCACACCAGTCACTCTCCAAAGGAGATAGATGTGGCAGTCTGCTCTCATAAAGATTATAGCTTTGGAATGCCTAGGGGGCTTCCTCCCAGTCCTGGTCAACGATGACCGTTGTTCTGTACTATCCAGTTGGAACTGACCCGTAGCTGGCCCTTCAGTGGTTTTCAGAGGCAGTTAATCACACGAAAGGAGACTGTCTATCCTCCCCCCTTGAAGTTGCTGATAGAGTCAATCCTCATACCTTCGGGATTGTAGCACAGCTGCTTATCACTAGGCCAGCAGAGCTCCCTGTCCAGTGTTGTTGTTGTTGTGTCATCAAATCACCTGCAACTCATAGCAGCCCCATGTACAACAGATCTGAAGACCTGCCCTGTCCTGAGCTGCTGCCCTGTCATTGACTCTGACACATCAACCCCCACTGCCCCGGTCACTGGTATCAATCCATATCATCTGGGATCTTCCTCTCCTGTACTGTCCCTCCACCCTTCCAAGAATGATGTCTTTCTCTAAGGATTGATCCCTTCTGGCCACATGCCCAAAGTATGTAAGACGGAGCTTCAAAATCCTAGCCTCCAAAGAGAGATTCAGTTTCACCCTCTCCAGGACAGATCTATTTGTTTTCTTGGCAGTCCATGGTATGTTCAAGACTCTTCTCTAACACCACAGCTCGAAGGCATCAATTCTTTTTCTGTCATTCTTAATCACTGTCCAGCTCTCTGATGCATAACATGTAATTGCAAAGATCATGGCCTGAATCAGGCACACCTTAAGTCTCTATACTGACACTGTTGTTTCTCAGTACTGTGGAAAGGGCCCTGAGCAGATTTTCCCAGTGCAATTCATCTTTTGATTTCCTGACTGTGGTGCCAAGACTGTTAATTATGGAAGTGAGTAAATTGTAATTGTTAACAACCTCAATCTCTTCTCCATCTATAATGGTGCTGTTAGTTGGCTCAGTGGTGAGACTCTTTGTCTTCTTGATCTTGAGCTTCAGTCCATATTCAATCGTGTCCTATAAGGTCACTTTAAGTCAGAATGGCTCAACAGTAGTATGTTTGCTTTGGTTTTTTAGGGACTATTAGTCCTCCCCACATTTGACAGCCTCTTTCTAACAAAACCCCAGTTATCTTGGCTCCCCTCTTCAAAGTCTGTGAAAACTCCACTTCAAATATCACCTCCCCAGTGCAATAAGATGACCTTTTTATACTTATACTTTTCTTGGCCAATAGATAGTTAAGAAGGGGGGAGGTGATGGTACTGATAAGAGAAAGCATCTTAAAAGGCTCAGAGTTTTAGTAGTAGCTTCTGATACCAAGGAGAGAGCTTTGATCTCAGGGAGAATGTTCAGGAAAATAACATGCCAAAGAGCGCTTGAATTCATGCTGCTCACAGACACTCTCTAATGTAGTGGTTCTCAAGCTTTTCTGCTCATTAGAATAATCGGTATCTTTTCAATCTATATGCAGAACAGATTTTCTGGGAGGCTGGCCTCTATGAGGAAAAACGTAGTGTCAGGATTAGAGGTAGACGCATCAACAATTTGTGTTATGCAGATGTCACAACACTGCTTGCTGAAACTGAGGAGGATCTGAAACGCTTGCTGTAGACAGTCAAGGACTGCAGCCTTCAATATGGATTGAAGCTCAACATAAAGAAAACAAAGATTCTCACCACTGGGCCAATTGGCAGCACCATGATAGGTGGTAAAGAGATTGAAATTGTTAACAGTTTCAGTTTGCTTGGTTCTATAATCAACACTCTTGATACCAGCAGCCAGGAAATTAAAAGCTGAATTGCACTGGGAAAGTCTGTTGTCAGAGACCTCTCCAAAGTTCTGAAGAGCAACGATGTTGTCAGTCTGGAGACTAAGAGGCACCTGATACAGGTCAATGGATTTTTGCAATTACGTGCTATGCATCAGAAAGCTGGACAATGCCTAGGGATGATAGGAGAATTGATGCCTTTGAGCTGTGGTGCTGGAGAAGAATATTTAGTACACCATGGACTGCCTAGGAGAACAAACAAGTTCGTCCTGGAGAAGGTGAAGCCTGGCTGCTCCTTGGAGACAAGGATTCTGAAGATTCGTCTGACATACTTTGGGCATGTTGCAAGGTGAGCTCAGTCCTTGGAGAGGGATGTCATGTTTGGGAGGGTGAAGGGACAGCACAAGAGAGGAAGACACTCTATGAGATGGATTGATTCAGTGAGTGGAGTAATGGGGGTAAGTGTGTCCGAGACAGTGCAATTGGCACAGAATAGAGAGCTTAGGGCTGTTGTACACAGGGTCGCTATGAGTCGCAGGCAACTCAATGGCACACAACAACAACTTAATGGAGTGCAGTTTGTCAGGCGTCACAGCCAGGGACTCCAAGTCACTTTGTCTGGGGCTCCCCGGAAAACTGGATTTTAGTGAGTGACCAACCTGAAAGGGCTGTGGTTGAGGTAACACTGAAAAACTGCAAATGTTTCCCCTACTAGAGCATCTTTTGCTCTCCCTCCTCAGTGGGGGATGAGAGCAGAAATAACTAACCACAGTGAATGAGACTTGAGCCAGCTAAAAAGGGCAGAATCTTCTCAACTAGGGACATGAGTGGAGGAGTCTGGGCCTACCGCTGCCGTGGGCAGAGCAAGACGACCAGGCACATGGACAAGACTGAACGGCTCGGCCAAGCAGACAGCAAAGCCAACAGCAAGTCACAGCAACCGGGCCAGGAAATTCAGAATGGGATGGGGGATACTATGGTAAGATCCCAATATGTTCACCACGTCACATTTAGCTGCAAAATTCCCATTTGGGGAGCGGGAAGGGTACACTCTACATTTGGACGTGAAATAACTGAAGATGAATCAGCTGGTGTGATAAGGTTCAGACCTCCTATAAGTAGGTCGTCTCCTAAAATCAAAAAGCAGGCCTTGTAGGAGAAAGAAGTAGGGGTTCTCTCTAAGCCCAGGAGACCTAGGCTAGGCCCTGCCTTAAGAACAGGAAAATGGAAGATCTGCAACAAACTAGAAGCAGTCCTACTTGAGAGAGAAGACCCTAACAATCAAAGGCATCATGCCATATATCCAGCGACACACAGACAGCTCCCGTTGCACTGTGGTCCCAGTACAGTTAGAAATGTCACCCCCTTTCGTTCCAAGAGTCTTGGTTTTCAGAGTATATTATGTAATCACCATGACAATAGCTAATCCACGTGTGTGAAGAATTGAGCGTTTGACTTCTAACACTGGGTTCCTAAACACCACACAATGTAAGCACCAACATTATCTGTTCAACCAGCAGTAAGTAGATGATGGGGGTGAGGGAAGCTGATTCTGGATGACCATCTACGACAGGATGCTGTCCTGTGTAGGGCTGGAGGAACGGGGGAACAACTGTATACAGCAGGACACTGCCCTGTGCGGGGCTGGGGGGATGACCGTGTACAGGACAATGCTGTCCTGTGTGGCGCTGGAGACGGTCTCCTGGTCTGGGGGACACTCAGACAGCATAGGGCTGACACCAGGCCTAGGCCGACCACACACTGTGGAGATGGCATTTGCTTGGACACCGAGTCCCGGTGCACTGGAGTTAACAACACCACAGGATTTAGAAGGAGAAGACATCAACGTGGGTGGGAAACATGAGAGCTTCCTGTACTACCTTTGCATTTTTCCTATAAATCTCAAACTTACCCAAAATTAGAAATTTATTTAAAACTAATTAAAAGGACAAAAAATAGCACCTACTTTTCTACATTTAAACCCACAGGAGAATCCAATTTGGAGAGTCCCTTTCTCTGTGTACTATATGTAGTCATTCTAATTTTGTCTGGAAGGTGCAAAACACGGATTTTTTTAATTATTCCCACATAAATCAGTTAGTTTGTGATTAGTGCCAAAACAAGAATAAATTAAACCTGGTACAGAATTAACAAGTTACTTTGAGAAAAAGTCTATATAAGGAAAACAGCACTTGGGATAAAAAGAAACGCTGCTTTCTGAAATCCTGAGAATTGCAGCCCAGGCTGAAGTCGTGATCAGCCAAGCCCACTGCCGCCAGCCCAGTCTACCGCAGTGACCCTGGGGACCGCAGAACGACGTGCAGAGCCCTCGAGCTGCGAGTCATCACCAAGCTGATGGGCACGTCTTTCTCTGAGGAACTTCAGACAGACAAATGTTGGATGCCAGCAAAGTGTTTGAACTGTGTACCAAGAGGACTCCTTGCAGGCCTGTGTCTACTCCCCCTGCTTATATCTACTAACCCTGTTCACTAACCCTTTTCCACTGGACTTTGGTTTTGGGGATAGAAAACTAGGGCCACCCAGTGTATTTTGAAAACTGAGCTTTTTCAGAGAGGAAAATTCCATACAGAAGAATACACCTGACTTCCTGACTTCAAACCTATCTTCCCAGTACCAGCGACATCTCCTAGATGGTGTGTCTACAGATTTCCCAGAGACCACTACCAGGGACGCGTGCTTCACAGAGAAGCCAGGACTCGGTCCCGAACCACCTCCTGGCCACACACAATCCCTCTCTTAGAAGAAAATCTGAATCTTCACAAGCATACTCTCCTCCCTTTTCATGTCGTTTCAGTCAATTGCAACAAAACAGAAGCTTTTCAATGAATGTCCATCTCTCAAGTTAAATAAAACGATTTGTGAGGACAAGGTGCCGTCATTAACGGCTGTCAGCTCAGCTTCCACTCCGGGGGACCTCACGTGTCACAGCCAGTCCTGTGGCGTCTCCACCCAGAGCTCTCTGTTGGGGACCCCGTCCCCTCAGTGAGGGCTCTCTTCATCTTCACTGACCCTTTGCACCAGAGGTCACAGGGGCTTTTCTCGTCGTTGGTCTTTTCCTGGTGAACTTGAGTCAGAGTCTCTCCATTCTTACTTCCCAGGAATATTCAGTGGATTTTGCTAAGACTGACTTACTAGTTCTTCTGGTAGTTTCTACATCAAGGAATTCTGAAGTCTTTTCTATGGCTTCCTATGCACGTCAAAGAAGCACAAGGAATAAAGCAGACCAAGAGAGAATCAATGCCTTTGAATGTGATGTTGGTTAATAAACTGAAGATCCCAAGGTCGGCCAAGAGCAATTAGCTCATCTGTCTGGGAGGAAGTGCGATTTGAATGCTCTGTAAAGGCAAGGATGGTGGAACTCTGTCGAGCAGACTTTGGGTATATCATCAGAAGGGACCAGTCCTTGGAGAAAGGCATCCTGCTGGGAGATGGGGGAGTGGTCAGTGAGAGAGGGAGACCCTTAACAAGATGGAATGACACAGTGCCTGCAACAAGGGGCTCGAGGATGACAGACGGCGACAAAGGTGTAGAACAGGGTGGTGGTCACATCTGTTGTTCACAGTGACACAGCTGTAGAGTTGCAGTCAGCTCGGCAACACCAAATAATCCCAACAACTGGCCGACCAACTAGAAGGCATCTACGTCCGTCCCCGTTCAAAAGCAAGATGTTCAAACAGAACGTGGAAATTATTCAAGAGCTTCATTACTATCACACGCTAACGAATTTTGCTGAAGATGATGGAAAAAGAATGAGCAGCCACACACTAACTAGAACTGCCTGGATTCCAAGGCAACAACTGGCATCGTTTGTTGGCTGCGCTGCTCCTAGGACTCTCGGTCCCTCCCCCGTGTCCAGTGGACACTCCATAAACACCGCTTGACTGAGTGAAGGTGCTTATCGGCCAGAGGTCACCAGAGTGTAGCTTGAATTCAGAGATAAGCTTCAAATAATACCACCCCACATGTGTTTTCCCCAACAGTTCACTTAACGCTTCTGCTGTGAGCAACATCAAAATCTTCCCTGTGGTTCATTAGCTTTATTTGAGCAAAGTCAGTAATATCGTTCCAAACAGCCCACTAAAGGAAGACAGAAGTGATTAGCATTAGCTTCATTTTCAAAGCAACAGAGAGAATATTGAAAGGAGAGAGTTGGACGTGAGCCTCCAGCTCCATTATTGATTTTATTAACAACCTGACTTGTTGCAGGTTAATTTCTCTCGGGACTGGACTTATTTTTTTAACTATGTTACTGCAGGCTTAAATTAATTCACATAACCAAGCAAAGCATAGTCTTATGTGTTTAATATCGGCTTCCCAAGAATCACTGCATCCAGCCTAGAGAAGTTCCTAAGTGCCAGTTGTAATAAATGTCAATTCAGCAGGTTGTTATGGGGAAAGTGCTCAACCAAGGCTCAGAAAGCTGGGTTCTGGTGTTGCTTTTTCATCAGCCAACATACTGAGTATCTTGAACAGTCACTATTCCAGGCACAGCGCGGTCACGATCAAGTCATTTAAGCAATCCAAAGCTCATCTCTGCGTTTAGATGCAAAGACTGGATCAAATATAAGCTAAGATGTGGCGTCATCCTCGCTCAAACTTCCACCAAACAGCATCAACGTCGCTCTGTTCTGAGGGTATTATTGCAGCTAAGAAATTCTCCCTTCTAAATTCTAGAGAAGTCAGATGCTAGTGCTCCTAAGAACCGAGAGCATATCGGATCAAAGTGAAGCCTGGAGAGAAATGCAGCTGCCCACACGGTACGCTAGGAGCCTGAGAGGCAGGGTATGTGGGTCCACATGCCGCAGCTGTGGCGCCGGAGTGTTTACACAGGGTTTTGAAACCATCTCTATGTTGAATCGGTACTCTCATGTTTCACTCTATACTGCTAGCTACTCCTTGCCTTGATAAGAAAACGCAAGTAGAGTTATTTCACATAGAACGTGGCATTAAAATAAATGTCATGGTCTTCTCAATTGCTTGCTATGCATGTGAGAGCTGGACAATAACTAAGGATGGCAGAAGAATCAACACACTTGATTGTGGTGCTGGAGAAGAGTGTTGAACACACAAGGGACTGCCAAGTAAACAAACAGGTCTGTCCTGGAGAGGGTGAAACCAGGTTGCTCCTTGAAGGCAAGGATATTGACACTTGACACCCCATCTCACAGACCTTGGGCATGTTGCCAGGAGGTACCAGTCCTTTGAATAGGACATCATGGTTGGAAGAGTAGAGAGTTGGCGCAGGAGAGAAACCCCTGGAGGAAATGGATTGACACAGGGGCTGCAGTAACGCGGTCAGATGTGTCAGAGACAGTGAGGTTGGCTCTGGCTAGGGCGGAGGGCAGATCAAGGGTTCATACGGTTGCTCTGAGTGATAGCGGACTCAGTGGAGCATAACAACAATAATGATACTGAAAGATAGTGTATCCCACCTCTAACTTTCTCTTCTTCTAAAGATGGGGTTATGACAAGAAAAGCAGAAGCAAACACTGTGGCCTCCTGCTCTTCTTCAAAACCACTCGTTGCTGTTTCTACAGCCCAGCACGTAGGAAGGAGGTCAGAAGGGATCACGCTTTATCATCAGAGTGACAGGCTGTCCCTTCCCTGGATCCTGTGCCGTCTTTACAATCAGACATTCCCTTTACTGCTGGGGCAAAACACTACGCTGACTTGCCTCTCCAGCCCTGAGTCATGTTAACATCAGCCGCGGCCACTGAGCTTTTCCCCAGGAGGCCTGGAGCAGGGCTAGATGTGAAAACACTCCCGACCACCTCCCTGTTCAGGGAGCTGAAGGCTGGCCACCTCAGCTCAGGACACTCCTTTCTTGAACCTCTCCCTCTGGTCACATTGCTCTGTCACCATGACACCAGAGAAGGACAGACTCATCACAAAACAAACACATCTGTGGGAGGAAACCAAAACTCCAGAGGAGAGAGACTGGGCTATCACAGCAGAGTATTGGATTCAGCTGTTGAATCTCAAAGGTCACTTTTCCTAATCAAAGATCGGCAAAGCGTTCTATCACTCCCACCTGCTACTGAACCATTTCAAATTTACACCTGAAAATAAGACAGGAGGCGGCTGAGCGAACACTGCCTTCGGATGGCTTTCATTTCTGTTAAAGGATTGGGAAAATTGAGAGCAGGGCCTGGGAAGCTTGGCATCTTCTCTCTCTTCACCTTCCTGTCAGGGCAGTAGCCATATTTCAGCAACATCGCTGGTCGCCTGGGAAATCAAAACTAAAATGCAGGATTATGAGCATCAACCATTTCTGTAGGTGTTGTGACAGCAGAGATTGGCAGAGGATGTGGGCGGAGGTTGGCACCTCAGAGCTGGGACAGAAGTTCAAAAAAGCTTTCCAACCATGAAATGAGCCAACAGCTAGATTGTTTGTCTCTAAACTTGCCATGTAGATAAAAGCAACTGAAAAGACCCAAAATAAAGCTCTCCCTAGGTAATGCACACACTTGAGTCAGCGGGCAAGCAGGGTGAAGCTCCTGTCCCAGCCCCGGCCAGGACACTCCCTTTTCCAGTAAGACTCCATCTTGTTCTGCATTGAAATCACCGTTTAATATCCTGCTCCAGGAAATCTCTTTTGTGTGCTCACCTCATCCACATGGCTCCAGCACTCTTTGAGCCCAGCACTCACATTTACCTACAAAGCAGCTGAAAATCTACCACCACAGTGTCTAAGCTCGTGTGTGTCCAAGGAGCTGTGTGCTCCAGAGTGTCCAGGGTGCGCATGCTCTGACCTAGATCGCCAGGCCTTCCTCTCAAAGTGCCTCTGGATAGGCACTCACCTCCAGGCTTCAGTCAGCAGGCTGGTCTGTTAAGCACATGCACGGTGCAGGGACTGTGCCCCTGTAGACCAGACCATTGACACGCGTGGGAGGTCACCACAGGATTCTTACTGATCTTCGTCTGTAAGCCTCAGTGAGGCCTGTTGGTATCACGAAAAGGCAACAAAGCAGCTCTAAGCCCACTACCATCCAGTCTACTCTGGTCCCTTACAGCTGGAGCTGATAATGATTTTGAACTGTTGACCTTTTGTTTAGCAGAGAAACACCTAACGAACAAGCACACATGCACTGACAGGTGCGGCCATCGGCAAGGTGCACTGGGTGGAAATCCAACCGAGGTCTCCCTCACGGAGGGTGAAAACAGGACCACTGACCACGGCACCCCCACCCCCAGAGCCTCAGCACACACCGCTGCAGCCTGGGGTAAAAATGTGCTTTTTTTCCACCTTTTCACTGTGAACTGCAACTGCTGCCCCTTTTATTATAGACAACAAAACCGTGGTCACTGGCTGCCCCAGCGCATGCTCTGGGTATGTCCATTCTTTCTGGGTAAATGTAAACACAAGGCAGAAAATCAAGGAGCAGCCTTCCAAGACTCCCTTAAACCCAGCTAAGTCCTCAAGTTCCTGGTGCATGATGTTGTTGTTGTTTGTTGTTATGTGCCCTCAAGATGCCTGCAACTCATAGTGACCCTATGTACAAGAACTCTAAACCCTGCTCTATCCTGTGCCAACCTCACTGTCTCTGACACACCCACTCCTCCCATTATCCCAGTCACTGAATCAATCCATCTCAATCCATTCCCCTCCTGCACTGTCTCTCCATCCTCCCAAGTATGACATCCCTCTCCAAGGACCAGTCCCTCCTTATAACATGCCCAAAGTATGTCCAACAAAGCTTCAGAATCCTTACCTCCAAGGAACAGGCCAGTTTCATGATAAGCCCAGCTAAGTCTTCAAATCCCAGGCAGATGGGCCTTGACCTCTGTTGCTGTCCGTTCACCGGCAATGACACGTCGATGGGGGTAAGCAAAGCACGACAAAGACACACCACCACAGACAGAGAGTCGATCCAGCTCAACTTTATTGGGGGGGGGGGGCGGCTGCAGCCCCTTATATACGAAGAAGTCAACAGGAAGCCAGGCTAGGGTGGGCTTGCAGACGTGGGCCATGCGGATTGGTCAGGAGAACCTCAGCCTCGTGGGGACCACTCCCAGCTCAACCCCATGCCCACGTGGCAGCCGTCTTCCCAGGTGGTGAGCTTTCTCAAGTTAGTACAGCCAAACACAGGTGAGCCCTCTCTACCTCTTGACCCCGTATTAAAGGCCCTTGGAAGGCTCGCACTTATCCGGAGCTAGGCGATCTGTCCTGGCCAGAGGCCCTCCCTTCCTCCCCAACATTCCCCAACACACCTCCCCCACTCCAGGTTTCCCTAATAGCAACAAACCCAGGAAGCAGAGCAGGAGACCCAGCCACCTGCGTGATTCGGCATCTGTGCTGACGTGAGTGGAGTCAGCAGGTCTGCGAGAACGGAGTGGTGTCCAGGGATAAGGAGAAACACGTTCATGTAGAAAGCACTGATTTCCCTCAAGATGTCATTCTCAGGATTGCAATGCCAGCTCCATCCCACACCTGCCCAACAAGGAGAGCTAATTAAACCCACTCGGCTCCACTAGTAATTATGTTTTCCCCATCCCAGTGTGAGCCTTCTTACTGTACGGTCATTACCACACAATAGAGTTCCTGCTGACAGGGCCGTGCAGGTTCCCAGGGCAGCCTTAACCAAAACCTTCACTTCCGCTCCTGTTCTCACTCCTTTCTGCCACCTTCTCTCTTTCTTTTTTTTTTTTTAAGAATAAACTTATTTTATTAGCAACATTTAAAAAACCCTACAAATCAAGGGGGGGAAATGAGGACCATACAGCCAATAAGGTCTAACCTGTGGGAGTGTAAAATGGTGAAACCACTGTTGAAGGCGGTATGGCGTTTTCTCGAAAAGTTGCAAATGGAGATACCATTTGACCCAGCAATTCCACTTCTGGGAATATACCCTAAAGAAACCATAACCGCCACCCAAGCAGATATATACACACCCATATTTATTGTGGTTTTGTTCACAATAGTAAAGAGTTGGAAACAACCTAGAGGCCCATCAACAAACAAATGGATAGAGAAGCTGTGGTATATTCACACAATGGAATACTATGCTGTGTTGAAAAACAAAGAACTCATGCAATATTATTCAAAATGGGTGACCCTGGAGGACATCATTCTGAGCAAAGTATCTCAGTCACAAAAGGACAAATAATGGATAGTGCCACTGTTGTAAAACAGGACTGACATCAGGGTTGGGGGAGACTGAGAAAGATGGGATAAATTATGTATACTGCATTGGGACAGATGAGGGAGAAAACTGTTTAAAAGGGATACATGATTAGATATTATTATCATGACAGAAGTCCAGAGTGAAGGTTGCATAGTGGAGTGGACCTGGGGGGAGACATTGTATAACAATGAAAGAATTTTTCTTTCACTTTTCAAAGAGAGGACTGAACTGGGGATAAGGGGGTGGGCAGGGAGAAAAACGCAACAATGAATGACTAGAAATCCAAAGTCTCTGTAAATTTTCATTAAAATTAATAATACTAAAGAAAAAATTAAATGCACAGATAATATAGACATATTTTTTTCTACAATTTAGCAAGAAAAAACCCAAGCTACTTAAACAAAAATGACCAAAAAAACTTGAGTGGACATCTTACCTAAGAGGATGTTAAAATGGTCAACAAGTACATGAAAAGATGCCCAGGATTATGAAGAGTCATGGAGACATGACTGAAACCCACAATGTAACACAATGTCTCTCCCACTAGAATGGCAAGAAAAAAACCAAATCAACAGTAACAACGGAAGACCTCAAAGAAGGTTGGGAGGGTTGTGGAGAATCTGGAATGTCCACCTGTTGCTGAGGCGAATGTAAAAATGGTAAAACCACTGCAGAAAACAATCTGACGGAACCTCAGAAAAGGAAACAGAGAAGCTGAGCAGTCCCCGGGCTGCAAACCTGTGACCTACTGACATCCTGCTGGACGACTCGGCTGCTGGGCTCTCAGGAGCCTGACCAGCAGACTGGCTCTTGAATTTGCAAGTTTCCTTTCTGATCATTTTTATTTCTACTCTCTATCTTTAATTCCTTCTTTGCCACGCAAAATGTCTCCCCTATAAGCAATACTTTTCTGTCAAAGAAAACCCATTTTGAAGACTCTCCGTGATTTCAATCTCCTGAGCACTTCCTCTGCGTCTAGCACATTGTCGTGTCTGATGACAGGAGAGAACAGGCAGCTCAGCTAGGTCCCTTTTCTCAAGGTTTGTGTGACTCCGAGGAGGCTCGAGCTCCAACCCCACCCCGCCCTGCACAAGCTCAGGGGCTCTGGATGCTGCAGGTGAAGCATTCTGCTGTGACTCAGAGGACGAGCCGGCCGGCCAGTCGCTTCCACTGCCTTGGAGACAGAGATGGTAGCCCGTGGTTCCTTCCTCCTGCCAGGCAGCCACAGGTCAGCATCGGCTTGGGGCAGCAGCATTTTTCATAAAAGCACTTCATCGAATGTCTGTTGCATGTTGTACATGTGGCTGTAGCTGGGAGTTGCTGTTGAGTTGGAAGCCCCTCCAGCTGTGTATGCAGAAGTATTTTATATAAACATATGAAAATTACTCTTTAAAGTGTATCTTAACACACGGTTTTTAAAATGTAATTCCCGTAGACCAACAAAGATAAAAAACCTGTATGTATAGTAGGTCTTGAGAAATACTTGAAGGTTCATAATGTTACCCCAAAGACCATGAAGCTTTCAATGTCAAAAACAGAACCCTAAGTTTCAAGTAGAAAAAAGGTCCCTCCACTAGAAGGCTGGCCACTGGGGAAAGCAGCCCTAACCCAGAACCTGGGGCTCCCCGACTCCCTCACACAGGCAGCAATCCACAGGCTTGCAGAAGACTCGTGGTTAAAACAGTAGTTCAGTGTCTTCTCCAGTGCGGGTTCGCACTTCTGATTGGAAACTTCGGGGCCTTAGCTCTTCTGTCATTCTAAACATCAATGTCTTTCTGAAGATTCTCATGTAATAAGGAGTCTATTCTGCAAAGTCTAAGCATTCCTATACCACCCAGTATACCTCCCTGCTCTGCTCTGCTGATGGTCAGACTCTCTTTGCTGGCTACACAGACAATCACATCTGGTGCGAGTGTGGCAAATGACCATTGGCACTCAATAGAAATTTATGGCACAACTTTGGAAAGAAAAGTTTGGCTTAAGACAAAAAAAAAAAAAAAAAAAGACATTTACAATGAATCATTAACATGGGTTTGGTTACCAAAAAGACAAAACATTGTTAGTGCTGCCAACTACCTCCTTTCAAATATGCATAACTTCAACCTAGAGTAGGTCATGTTCTAGATGTATTTCTAAAATTCCTAGTACTTTCTCACTAACAGTGTTGGTTTACTTTATAGGTGGATAGTATCTACTAATTGTTAATAATGGGTAACAAAAAATGTTTGCATTTGACATTTAAATTAATTTGAGGTTAATTCTTCTGAGCTGAACTATGACGACCTCTTACTGGATCTTTTAAAATGTAAATTTTAATTCATTCACTAGGAAAATAACATTAAGCACTAACAATCCAGTATGAATAAATATCCCAGACGCTTCCTGACAGAAAGAGCTAAGAGAATACAACAATTGCTTCCTTGGAAAAAGCACCAGTGTGTTATAGCTGTGGGTTGATGTGGCCTATGGTGCGTCCGAGCAGAAGTACGTTCTGTTGGGTTCAGAAGAGATCGGCCAGTCTTTCTTCTGAAGTATCTACACAGACTCCCATCTCCACTCTCTGTTAGCAGGAAAGCGTGCTAACCAACTGCATCAAGAGACTACACACAGAGGGTGGGGCTGCTGAGACAATCTGTTCCTCTAAGATTTTACTTCTTCGAGCATGTAATTAGAAGGGGTGCTCCGGTGGCCCAGCGGTAAGGAGCTACACTGCCAATTGGAAGGCATGCGGTTCAAATCCACCAGCTTCTCCTCAGGAGAAAGATGGACAGTCTCCTCTGAAAACCCGCTGAAGGGATCAGCTAGCTATGAGCTGGTTCCAGCCAACGGCAAACAACACCTAATGTGAAACGGCTGCAGTGCAGGGGAGCTTTATCTGCCGGTAAACACTGGCCACATTGCTAGCTTTTGAGGGCTAGATGGCCCCATTATAATACATTTTTCAAAGAAAGTAAGATTGAAAGATGGTAGACAAAATGTTCTGTTTGATCGATCTCAAGTGTCAACATAAAAGCCACCACTGTAATAAACCTGCTTTAAAGGTAGAAACATCCAAATATCGTTTTTACCTGAACAAAAGGAATAAGATGGTTTTTATCCTAAATGAAATGATACATACTTTTTTATCTATAAAACTTCAACCACGATTTCAATCATCAAAGTCTTTAATCATGAAATGGCTTGCCTTTGAGAACTGACAAGTAGATAGTTATATTAACAACCATATTAACATCCCACCTCTTCTACCCTTCAAACAGTTGAGTGTTCCTCATTCAACTTAGATCCTTTACTAAATACATGGATTATTTTATAAGTGTCAAAGGAGAAGAAAACTTTAAGAAGTCTTTTTTCCTTCTTCAACTTCTTAAAGTAAGTTTAAAGTAAGACTTGTATTTCACTACACAATTTGTGTGTTAATAAGGTTCAAAAATGTTAGATACTCAAAAGACTCAGAAAATCAGCTCCTGTTCCAGAGGTAACATTCACCAACACCAATCTTAGCCCTGATGTTTGAACTAAAGGCACTGACCAAACTAGCTGCATTCCTTATCCTTTAAACAGAGTGAATACTTCTGGGTGAGCGACTGCACCTTGATGAGACTCACAATCCTCCCTTTTAAGACAAGCCTTGATGTGCCTGTCATGTCCACATCTGAAAACTCTGGAGTGAAGCAAGAATGGAAATGATACAGGAACTATAATTTGAAATTGGTCACAAACAAAAGCTCATATTACCACATTCATTTTTCAAGACAATCAAAAAGGCCATTTTCAAGTTTATTTGGAGAGGAAAGAGACCCCAAATAAGCACTTCTGAAAAACAAGAATAAAGTGGGAGACATAGCACTCTCTGACCCCAAAACCTACTACACAGTGGTAGTAACCAAAACAGCATGATACTGGTACAATAGACTGGTGGAACAGAATCGAGAACCCAGAAATGGATGAATCTATCTACTGTCAGTTGAAATTTGTCAAGGAAACCAAACCTATCAAATGGGGAAACAAGCACCTCTTCAACAAATGCTGCTACCAAAAGTGGACTGCTACCTGCAGAAAGTTGAAACAGGATCCACATCTCACACCACACACAGATCAGAGATCTGGGGGTAAAGCTCAAAACCATTAAGTTCATAAGACACAAATTAGGATCAAGCTTAGAAGAACTCTTCTATGGTATGATGAGACTGCCAAAAATAGCCAGAAATGCACAATCTGGAGAGGATAAAAACTGAGGAATGGGACTTTCTAAAGGTTAAATCCCTATGCTCTTCAAAAACTTTTTCCAACAGGGTGAAAAGAAAACCTACCAACTTAAAAAAAAAAACAAACTTGGCAATACCATTTCAGACAAGGGTCTCATAATAAAAGTTTACAGACTACTACTGAGCCTGCACAAGAAAAAGACTGATAGTATCAGTTACAAATACAAAATGAGCAAAAGACATGGAAAGATTTTTTACAGAGGAGGACATTCAGATGGCCAACAGACACATGAAGAAATGCTCCAAATCACGGGCAATAAGAGAGATGCAACTCAAAACCGCAATGAGATAACATTCCACACCAATAGCAGTGCCAAAGTTTAGTAGAGCAGCAAACAATAAATGTTGGAGACGACATGGAGAGGTGGGAACTTTCTTACACTGATGGTGGGATTGTAAAACGGTACACCCACTCTTGAAGGCAGCTTGATGTTTCCTCAAAAAGTTGAACAGAGAAACTTCATAATGACCTAGCTATTCCTCTACTAGGAACATATGCCAAGGAAATCAGAACTGAGACACAAACAGATTTGTACACCAATGTTCATAGCAGCATTATTCACCATTGCAAGAACATGGAAACAGCCCAAATGTCCAATCCAACTGAATGGATTGAGAAATTGTGGTACATTCACACAATGGAATACAGCCCTCAGAAGCAACAATTTAGAAAAATACTACATAACTTGGGAGAGACTGGAGAGCATTGTGCTGAGGGAACTAACTCGGTCTCAAAAGGACAAATACTGCATAAGACCATTATTGTAAAAATAGAAGGATAAATAGTAAAACATGTATGAGGACCCAGAGAGGGAAGGAGTAGGAGCAGAGGGGTGAGGAGGATTCGGGGCTAAACCACAGATTTACTCAGTTTGGGAGATGGAAGGAGGGGGTGAAGGAAGTGCAAGGAATCTGGGGGGGACCTGAAAAGACAGGGTAATGGTGGGCAAGGTCCAATGATGGTTAATTTTATAATGTATAATGAATAGGAATGATTGTACAAAACAATGTAAATGAAGAAAATATGAAACATGGATATGAACTTAGTAAGCAAACCAATATAAAATTAAAAGAAAAAAAAAAGACTATGGTATGGGGCGGGGCATAAGAGGTCATGTACATGTTGGTTTTGTGTGCCATCGAGTCACCTGCCACCCATGTTGTTGTTGTTGTTGTTGTGTGCTGTCAAGATGCTTGCTACTCACAGCGACCCTATGTACAACAGCCCTAAACCCTGTTCTGTCCTGCACCAATCACACTGTCTCCCATACACCCATCCCGAGTACCCCAGTCACTGGATCAATTCACCTCATAGAGGGCCTTCCTCTCCTGCACTGTCCCTCCACCCTCCAAGTATGATGTCCCTCTCCAAGGACCTGTCCCTCCTTACAACATGCCCAAAGTATGTTAGACGAAGCCTCAGAATCCTTAACTCCAAGGAGCCGCCTGGTTTAGCAACCCTATGTACAGCAGCTCTGAACCCTTCCCTGTCCTGAGCCAGTCTCACTAATTCGACACACCAACCCCCACACGGGTCCTTGGAGAGGGACATCATGCTTGGGAGGGTGGAGGGACAGCGCAGGAGGGGAAGACCCTCTTTGAGATGGATCGATTCAGTGACTGGGGTAATTGGGATAGGTGTGTCAGAGGCAGTGAGGTTGGCGCAGGATAGAGCAGGGTTTAGGGCTGTTGTGCATAGGGTCGCTATGAGTCGGAAACGACTTGACGGCGCATAACAACAACAACAACAACCCCCACTGTCCCAGTTACTGTATCAATTCATCAGTTCTGGGGTCGTCTTCTTCTGCGCTGTCCGTCCATCCTTCAAAGCATGATGTCATTCTCCAAGGACCAGTCTCACCTAGCCACATGCTCAAAGTAAGTGAGATGAAATTTCAAAATCCTAGCCTCCAAGAAGAGACTTGTTTTCTCCCTCTTCAAGACAGATCTATTTGTTTTGTTGGTGGTCCATGGTATGTTCAAGACTCTTCTCCAGCACCACAACTCAAAGGCATCTATTCTTCTTCTTTCATCCTTAGACATTGTCCTGCTCTCTGAAGCATAACAAGTAATTGCAAAGACCATGGACTGGATTAGGCAAACCTTAGTCTCTAGACTGATATTGTTACTTTTCAGCACTCTGTAAAGGTCCCCGACAGCAGATTTCCCCAATGCAATTTGTCTTTTGATTTCTTTACTTGTGGTGATAAAAGTGTTATACTCATGTAGATATGTGTACAAATAAAGTGTTTAAGTATTTTTTATTTTCATTTTATATTGGTTTACTTACAAAGCTCACATACATTGTGTTTCACACTATCCTTCATTCACATTGTATTTCATACAATCATTACCATTCATTGTGTTTTATAAATTAATCATTGACCTATGTCCACCATTACCCTGTTTTAGTCATTTAGCAGACATATACATAAACAAGAGTTAGGGCAAGAATCTGCCTCTTTTTGGTAAAGAGAAGATGGTACACAGAAGTCCTTTCCTAAACAAAAGTACTCTTTGAAAACCTTACCACTTACATTATTCTTGGGATTGTGTTTAGTAAGTCTCAGAACATCAACCTTCATGAGCTTCGAATGTTGTTTGGATTAGTGAGAGGACATATTAGAGGCCATCCAGCAAGAAGAGGAAATGGGATGAGCTTGCACGTGTGTGAGCACAGGGTCTAGAAAGACTGTTGACTAATCAAGAGTTGCTAGAAAGCTACAGATTCAAGCAGTAGAGAAGCAGTAAGAGAGAGGAATGGACACTAAAAAGATGGCAAGAGTAACCACTGAGAAATGGGCCCTGGTGACTGGGGACAGTGAACTTGCCCAGGCAGAAGCAATCCCGTGCATGAGATGCTAACTCTAGGGCCAGGACATCCCGGGAAGACCAATCGTCCTAGCAATGTGGTTCCCTCAGTTTGCTTTGTGAACCCATAATAGACTGTCAACTATCTTTCCAAGTCCTCAGCAACAGACTGGAGACCAGTGTGAGCAGTGTGTTTCTTTTTGTGACAAAAAGTTTCTGACATGAACAGATAATGAGCAGTATTATTTCTAGGAGACTGTGGGAAAGCAGAGATGACACTAGCTCCTTTCAGCTCAGTCACGTGAGCTTAAAAATCAGTGACTCTTTAATCAAAATTTTTAACAGTTAATTAGAGTTAAGAGCTATTTTGAGATATGCAAACTAGAAATAATTTTCTTTTTTAAGAAATGCTAAGGAAATAGCAGTGAAGTCAAAGTTTAAAAATTGTTTATGTATATTTTTGCAAGGAAACCTTCCTATTTATTACCTTAGCAAAGATTATGACATTCTCCAAAATGCCTACTACCACCATCTTGCTTCATAATACCTCAAACAACAGCACAAAAAGTACCTTCCTGTCCAAGCAGTGACAGTTAACGCCGCGCTCTCTGCACTACCTCAGAAAGCCGAAGACCAGTCTGCGTTTGAGGCATTTGTCTCCTTATTAAAAGGGAAGTAGTTAGATCCCCATTAGACACCCACCTCAAGAACATATTCCACAATATAAACAGGATGTTAAGCCTTTTAAAAGACAGACAAGGCAGAACAATGGTCTAAGAATTTGGAGTCTATAGTCATAATTTTTCTATTTGAAGACATTTCTATAGAATTAAAAACACCATACAGAATTGAAAAAAGTGGTTATGCAAAGGCATTTTATTGTGTAGATTATAATAATAAAGTAAAAATAACATTGAGAATAATAGGGGTACGAGGATATATAATTATGCTCATGTGAAATCTGTAAACAGGTCAAGGAAGCAGTCATTCAAATAGAAAGAGAGTCCACTACATGGTGGGTGAAGGAAACAGGAAAGATTCAGAACAAAAACCAAAGTATGTGTGAACTCTCTAAGTAAACCAGTATAAAATAAGCATTTTATTAAAAAAGAGTCCACCACATGGCTTAAAGGGAGCTCTGGTGGTCTAGTGGCAAGAAGCTACACTGTAATTTTGAAAGTGTGAGGTTCAAATCCACCAGCAGTTCTGCCAGAGAAGGATGGCAATCTCCTCACTGCTTCTGAAAGCCCTTTCTCCATGCCTCCATAGGATTGGAGGAAGACTCCTCACCGATCAGTTATACAGATGGCACAACTTCCCTTCAAGAAAGTGATGAAGACTTGAAGTACCTGTTGCACAAGATAAAAGACTACAGCCTTCAATATGGCTTAGAGCACAATAACGAGAAAAGAACAATCCCCACCATTGACCCAATAAACTGCATCATGACAAATAAAGGCTGAAGTTGTTGACAATTTACTATTTTCCTTGGATTCACAATCAATACCCATGGCAGAAGCAGTCAAGAAATTGAAAGACTATCAGAGTTGGGAAAATCTACTGTCAGGGACCTCTTCAATTCCCAACTAGCAAAGATGTCAATTTAAAAACTAAGGTAGCCTGATTCAAGCCATGCTCATTTCAGTTGCTTCATATAGATATGAAAGCTAGACGATGAATAAGGAAGACAGAAGACCTGATGTGTTTGAATGAATAGTGGTGCTGATGAGGAGAACTGGCTAGCCAATGGACGGTCAAAAGAGCAAACATGTCTGTCTTAGAGGAGCAAGGATGGTGAGACTTCATCGCACACACTTGAGACATGTTGTTAGAAGATGCCAGCCCTCAGAAAAGATATTGTGCTCAGAATAGTTAGAGTATCTGCAAAATAGGAGACTCTCAACACAGAGAGGAGACATTGTGATGTCCATGATCGATTTGAGCTTGATGAAGGCCCTAGGGTGATGCAAGATAGAACAGGCTTTCGATGTGCTGGTCACAGGGTCAACGTAAGCCACAGCCAACCCGATGGCACCTACAACAACAGTAGCATCCCGTCTCTACACAAACTGAAAGAATGCACTAAGTAGGGAGCAAACCAAAGGTCCACAGTTCAAATTCACCAGCTGCTTGTCAGGAGTAAGAGGGGACAGCTCCCTCCTAGAGACTTCCGGCCTCCGATGGGGTTCCCCTGAGTCAGGACTGGCTCGCTGGCAGAGGGGCTGGTAACTCCGCTGTGAACAGCATCTTGAACTGCCGTGGTGGAAGCGTTCAGAGTGATGACCACAGAGCACAACACAGCCTCAAAGATGAAGCTTGACTTCAAAGTCTAGCCCTAATTCTAGGAAGAATTAGACTTTTTGGACTCTTTAAATATGACTTGCAGACTCATTTCAGCAGAAGATGGAAGGATATTGCTCTATTTTTGTTCCACTCAGCATGTAACTTCTTATGCACTACTGAAATATAAGTAACATTTCTAATTGTGTGACAAAAATATTCCACACAGCAACTGCTCTTAATAATATGCTTATGGCTGGCCATTTCATTACCTGATAATTACCAGATCATTAGAGCAAATAATTTATCCTTGGGGGATAAGCTTATGGCATTAATTTCTGAAAAAGAATTGGAAACCACTCTTAAAGTTGGCAGAATTAGCTGATGAAGTAAAAGAATATGAATGTACTTTTATAACATAAACAGCAGTAACATTACAGTCCTAGCTAATTCTGGATTGTGGAATCAAATAGGAAATTGCCAAAAGGGTCTGGTCTGGCCTCCCAACTTAAGAGAGGTGAGTTGGCAAGGTCAAACGAAACAGAGGACCTGTGAGCAGAACCGGAACAACAGAACCGCGGGGTCCTGGGTCCCTGCTGCAGCCTTTCTCACCAGCACCCGCCACTCTCCAGACTATTCACAGCAGCTGCACACGTCAGGGTTTTGATGGCCGTCGCCCAAAAGCAGATGGCCAGCTCTCTCTGTGATGCTTAGTGTGGGCTCAAACCATCAGCTTTGCAAACCAGCGCAGCCCAGCACTTTGTTGTGGACCAGAACTCCCATCCGCTGCCGTTGAACTGGTTTCCCTCCTAACAACCCTCCACGCAGTCTGCGGGGCTGTAAACTGTAACAAGGGAAAATTGCCCATGTTTCTCCCTCAGAGCGAGTGCTGGGTTTGAACCACCAACTGTTTTGTTAGAAGCACAACGTGCTACAAACTGCCCCCTCAGAGCTGCTCTAAATGGGATGTCTGTCTGGTTGCTAAGATCTTAATTAACTGAAACATTAAGGAAGCAAAGAACATGAGTTTTTGGATTGTCTGGTTGCGCTTAATTTGCGTCTAAAACAGGTCCCTTCTGACTCACATTTTCTGATGGTCGAGAGTGGAGGGAGGCCCCCAGCATCACGAAGGACGTCTGGGCTCCGCTCCAGGTCCAGCGCTCGGGCTCAGAACCACCCAGAGGCCCCAGAACGCAGGGCTGCTGCTCCCTTCCAAACGGCAACCGACCTAGCCACGGTCCTTTCCGACAGTCCTCCCTCTCATCTACCGAATATGGTGTCCACTATCTATCCACGGTCCAACAGGACAACGAGGTCCAACCAGACATTTAATGGACGAAGGCAATCTGAACACGGCGTGGCCCTGTGCACACCTGCAGGGGGGCGAGGGCCGCTTTTGAGGCCTGGCTCTGCACCATCTACAGGCAAAGTTAGAGACATTTCAGACGGCGGCGGGGAACCGATCTGACACAAGGGGTGCACTGTAGGCAGGCAGTAGGAATGGGGGGAAGAAAATGGGCAACAAAGGAAAAAATTGAACACTATCAATGTTAAACAGGAAAAAATAAAACAAAAACAGAAGACCGACTTGGAAACCCCGTGAGAACGGTTTCATTTGTCGCGTGGGGTCGTCGTTAAGTGACCCTGGTCCCACTCACACTGACATTGACACAGGGTGGCTGTGAAGTGACCCTGGGTCCACTCACGCTGACATTGGCTAGGGGTCACGATGAAGTGACCGTGGTTCCACTCACACTGACATCAATTCGGTTTGCTTGGATTTTGAGGTTTTATTGCCAATATTGGATCGGATGTGTTTTGTCGGAGACTTAAGACTGTAGTAGTCTCTCCTTCAAAAAGTCAGTGATTATTTCTGAAAGGAATAAAAAAGGAGGCAGTAGAAATGCCCTTCCATGGCCAGCCTTTCCCCTAAGTCCTACCTAGGCCAAGTGATGTTCCTTCCCCCGTCACTCCTCTACCTGCTGAAATCTTAGCAACTAACACTCACCCAGGATTGGTTTCCTCATGAGACCAGTGGTCCCCAGACGGTCTCCAGAGCCTGTATCAGCATCAGTCAGGATGTTAAAACGCAGGGAACTAGATTCCAATGCCAGAGCTACTCAGTCAAAAGCTCTGGGGAGGAGGTCCAAAAATCTGCATTTCAGCCAAGTTCCCAGATGATGTTGACGGCCAGCAGGCCGAACAGTGAAAACCACTGGCCCAGAAGACGCACGAAACCAGGGTAGACCTACCTCACTCACTATCCGGTCCCCAGGGCTGACCACTTCAAAAAGGTCTGGAAAATGGACATTTTTCTTCCCTGAGACAAAGTTTTGGCTCCAAACGTTTAAAGTATGAAGAGGATGTAAGAATCTTCCATTACCTTTGCAAATCTTTTTGTGAATATAGTGTTATTGTGTCCCCATCAAATAAAAGAGGGGTGTATTTGTGTGGGAGGGAGGGGTGGTGTGTGTGGGAGAGAGCGCCTGTCAACAGCACTAAGGTGAACCAATCACAACATTAGCCCGTATCTTTATACCCTGCACTTTTCTCTTATTAATTCATTTCCATCAGACTCTGGTAGACAGCAGACCAGGTGACTGGGCATTCGGGGCTGGCTGGCTTCAGTCCTTTCTCTGTGACTGAGGCCGACCCTCTGCCTTCAGCTTCCCTGGATGCAGTGAAGGACAAATGTGCAACAGGTAACACCCCCATCACTCACTGGAAGATAGTCACCAATGACTTCTGGTCCCCCCACTCCATGTTGAGCATCACACCCTCTCATGCAAAAGCTGTGACAGGGACCACCTGTCGGAGGGGTGATTTACAAACTGTCAGAAGCCTCTTGGCCCCTAAATGGTCCCTGCCCCTTCCCACCCCCACCTGCCACCAGGCTGGCATGTCCAACAGCTTTCAGCCTTGCCTCTCCACATGACCTCTGTTAAAATGCCATTATGTAGCACTTTAAAATGTTATCCATCATTTCAACCCCAGATGGCTTTCATTCCTCTGACTCCCTTCCAGTACAACAGCTGCTCTGAAAATTCCTGTAACAGTAGGACATAAAGAAGCTAAGTTTGGGGAAGGGACTTGAGGAAGTGGACCGGCAGTGGACCTAGGGTGGGGGGCTGCACGAGGACCTCAGGAGGGGGTAACATGAGGACCTAGGGTGGGGGGCTGCAGGAGGACCTCAGGGGGGTGGATGTAACTTGAGGACCTCAGGTGGGGAGACGTAACATGAGGACCTCAGGGTGGTGGTAACAGGATCCAGGCACTTTGGGAAAGTCAGCAAACTGATGTGACCTCTGGCTGTTGGCCAGTCCTGGGACCTGCCTAGAATTTTCAACAATCCCAAATACACAAAGATGCTATACTTATAAATAATGCACAGTGCCTGGTGCCAGAGGCTTTGAGGAGCCCTTCACCACCACAGCCATTCAGGGCAGTGCTGTTGTCTGAGCAGATTCTCACGAGGCCTGGGAGGGAGGTGTGGCTCTTGTTAGGTGCTTTCTCATCAACTATAACTCACACAGACTCTATGAGCAAGAGATCTGAGCCGTGCCCTCCCTTCCACCCCCTCACCATCTCTGACATATTGTTGTTGCTGTTGTTGTTGTTATGTGCCGTCAAGTGCTCTGCAACTCAGAGCCACCCTATGAACAACAGCTCTGAAGCCTGCCCTGAGCCAGTCTCACAGACTCTGACACACCTACCCCCGTTACCCCAGTTATCAATTCATCTCATCCAAAGTCCTCCTCTCCTGTCCCTCCACCCTTCGGAGCATGTCTTTCTCGAAGGACCAGTGCTCCTGGCCACGTGGCCAAAGTAAGTGAGACAGAGCTTCAAAATCCCAGCCTCCAAGGAGAAACCTGCATTGACCCTCTCCAAGACAGACCTATTTGTTTTCTAGGAAGTCCATGGTATGCTCACGACTGTTCTCACAGCCACACCTTAGGTAAAAGGCAACAATGGGGTTTGAACCTGTGTCTATCACCATAAAAAGGTTTTTTTCTTTATAGTTCTACCCCTGCAATGACTGTGTATTAGCACTGACAAAGCTAAGCATGAAGTCTGCGGGCCCAGTCCTATTTCTGTCTCCTCTGGCTGCAGGCCTTTGGGGAGCCACTTGCCCTTGGGAAGCCTCAGTTTGCCAGCCTGGAGAATGGAGACATTAATGTTTCCTTCCCAAACTTTGTAAGAACAAAGGATGACAATGCACTTGAAGGGCTTGTTCTGTGTCTAGTATGGATTGCATGGGCTAAAAACACTTTTGTGTCTTCCTTAAACATAAACACAACAAGCAGA
Organism: Elephantulus edwardii; assembly: GCF_000299155.1. NCBI lineage: Eukaryota > Metazoa > Chordata > Mammalia > Macroscelidea > Macroscelididae > Elephantulus > Elephantulus edwardii. The sequence goes on from NW_006399950.1 coordinate 1,951,500, forward strand.
GAATTTAATAAGCATCACACAATAAACCACTTACTGCTAATACTGGGACTGGGATTGAACTGGCTTTTTGAGAGGAAGTATTGTGACTCCTAAATTGTTTCTGTCGTGAAAGCAAACTAACAATATCATGGTGAATATGGGTGAAGTAGAAAAAACTGTCTACAATAAGGGGTAAGACACTGTCATTCATGCATTACTCAGTTGAGATTTTTGTTACAGAAACAACGGGTGGTTTTGATTTGCATCTCTCTTATTGCCAATGATTTTGAGCATTTCCTCGTGTGTCTGTTGGCCATTCAAAAATCTTCCTCTGTGAAAATTCTTTCTACATCTTTTGCCCATTTTGTAATTGGGTTAACAGGTGTGTTTTTTTTCTTGTGGAGACCCAGGTGTATTCTGTAAACACACTTTATGAGACTCTTGCCTGAGATGGTATTGCCAGATGTTTCTGTGGTGGTTTTTTTTCCCCCAGTAGGTACGTTTTTTCACACTTTTGGAAAAAGTTTGTTTCAAGGAACTTTTTTAGTTCACTCTCTATTTCTTTTGTAACCCAATCATGTTCTAACAGAGAGTTATACCATCTTGCTCCAGTAACAGTGGCAAAGTTTACAGGCCAGCAAGTAATAAATGCTGGAGAGGCTATGGTGAGATAGGAAATCTTATTCACTGTTGATGGGACTGTAAAATGGTACAGCCACTCTGGAAGGCAGTTTCGCACTTCCTAAAAAAACCTGAATATAGAAATGCCATGTGAGCCAGCTATTCCACAGCTTGCAATAAATCCCGAGAAAATGAGAACTGAGGCACAGAGACTTGTACACTAATATTTAGAGCAGCATTATTCACCATTGCAAGAACAAGGAAATGGTCCAGATGTCCAGCCACAATGAAATGGATTGAAAAATCATGATACATTCCACAATGGAATACTACGCAGCATGTGGAAGCAATGATTGTGTAAGTTATTACCTAATGTGGGAGGGACTGGAGAGCATTATGCTGAGTGAACTCAGTCTCATAAGGACAAATACTATATAAAACCATTGTAGAATGAGTATGAGGCTCCAAGAGGTGGGGGCGGAGGGGTAGAGTGGAAGCAGAAGGGTGAGGATGGGTCAGGGAGAGGGTGTTAGGGGGTGTTAATGGTAGGGTTACAGAATGTGATGGGGTGGTGGTGAAGGAAATGGGAAAGATCTGATGTGAAAAACAATGTATTCAAACTTCGTAAATAAGCCAATATAAAATTTTTAATGCGTATGAATGATTGAATGAAAAAACAATATGATATATAAAGTTTCACTGAAATAAAGGTTAAATTTTAAAAAAATAAATAAAACACAATTACTGATGCCCACAGCGCAGTCCGTGCCCTGGGCCTGTGTAGGATTTAGCTGCATTTGCTCCATGGGGTGGATGGGGGACGGAGGGGGCCTCGAGCTGGGCCAACTCAGCGGCAATGAACCACAACAGCTTTTTTGTAAAATAAATATTTCATCTCTGACTTGCGTTTGCAGACAATAAAAGTTCTTTCCATTCATTTTCAAACACAACATTCCAACTTCAACTCTTTAATCTTTCCCACCTATCTCCAGTAGAGGTGGTCAGAAGAAGTTGATGTCTGTGCATAAAAACAGACATTATTGGGGTAATCAGCACAGCTGCCCAAGGCAAGTACAGAAATGGCCAGCCTGCAGGGCAGTAGGTGAGCCTTCCAGGATTCTGTCTAATCAAGGGTAATTGGTGCTTGTGAAGCTGTTTAGATTAATGTATTGTCCTAGCAGTCCCACCCCCACCCCCCCAGGAGAAAGCCTCTCCACATGCCCCTAACAGCATGGTGAGGATGTCTGCCCACAGAGGAAACTGGCTGGGACATAAGCAGATATGAAAAGATGCTCGGTTTGCCACCAGAAAAAAAAAAGCATCTGGTTTTGCTCTTGTTTTGTTGTTGTTGTTGTTGTTAAGTGCCGTCAAGTCGTAAATGACTCATAGCGACCCTATGAATGAAAGACCTGAACACTTGTGTAACTTTCATCCTTTCTCTAAGTTCATAAAGTTTCCAGAGACAAGCTATTTCGAAAGTAGATACCACTCCTGCTTCCAAACTTGTTTTAATCAGGGAGCTCCACCAAACACTGTCCACCATGGGTGACCATGATTGCATTTGACACATCAGTGTCACAGTGTTTAGTATCACAGCAACCTCGTGTTACCTCTATACAGCAAATTGACAAGCCAGTGTTATACCACTTAGAAGAATGACCAAAAACAATTAAAACCTGGCCTAAGGTTTAGGTGCTGTTTTTTGTCTTGACTTTTGGCATGTAGGTTTTTCCAGATTTTTGTCTTGACTTTTGGCATGTAGGTTTTTCCAGGTATTTGTCTTGACTTTTGGAACATAGGTTTTTCTTCACCTGGGTTTTTTGTTGTTGTTTTGTTCTGCAACATTTTCCTCTGCTGTGGTTTCACAGAGTGAGCAGCTCAAGATGCAATGGGGTGTTGATTTCTTTGTGCCCTGTATAAACTGGCATGATACCACGTATGAATAATATGTGTCAACTGCATTGAGTGAAAAAAGTCATTTCTAAATGGTTATATACTGTAGCAGCTCCATTCATGTGCCTTTCTCAAGTGACAAAATTTCAGAGAACAGATTCATGTTTCCACAAACTAAAGATCTTTTCATTTCAAAAGCGTGGTACCTGAGGTTCTGACTTGGTGGTGGTTACAGGAATCTATACATATACAAATGTTGTCGTTAGGTACTGACCTGTCTACTCTGCCTCATAGTGACCGTATGAACAACAGAACTGGACGCTGTCCGAGCCTGTGCTGTCCTCACCATCTCTGATATGTTAGAGCCCACTGCCGCTGTCACTGTCACTCCGTCCTCTCTTCAGATCAATCACTTCCGTACTCTTTGGATCACCTTTTTGAGGAATCGAAACAACCAAGGATCTCTTGCAATCCGTATGACTCTAGGAAGATTGTAAGTTGTGAAAAATGAAAAAGAATGCATAAAAGACCAACACCCCAGGCGTTAGAGCGCTAAGATGAGTGGGTATTGGCCAATTTGACTCAATCACATGCCCCTCATCATAATGTAATATGCTCGCTTTGAAATGATCGAGCCAACAACTGCTCAAGACAAGTTGATCACCACAACCATCTCCCCCTGCTGCTCACTGAGCTTCCAGCCACGGGCGAGGCCTTTTCTTACACAGAAGAACCGCGCGCACCTGCTCTGACTTACCCACCAAGCCCACTCACAGCTGTGCTGACCAGGAACCGGCTGCTCCTCACCTGGGGACTCCCCGTCGTCCACTTCTCCTCTGGGGCCTCCTGCACAGTGTCCAGTGTCATCTCTGAGTCCCCTGTTGCATCTGCCCTATCAGTTCCAACTCATGGTGACCCTTTAATACCGAGTGGAGCCACAACAGGGTCATTTGGCTGGACTGCATCCTCAGATCTTTTCTCCTGTAGAGCAGCTGCAGGGCTGGACCCTGCACTTTGCAGCTGAGAGCTTTAACCATTGCCCCACCAGCAACGCCTCCTCAGTCCCTGCTTGGCCTGCTTTCACCCGGCACAGCAATGGCCGGGGCTTTCCCTTCTTTCTGGGACCAAGCCCCCTGCTCTTGTCCATCCACTGCCGACGGTAACACAGGAAGAGTTAAGGGAATGTTGTCAGCACAGATGGGCATTTCTTTTCAGGAGCAAGCTCAGCTTTCCAGCACAGAAACCACAGGCACAGAGGCCGCTGGGCCCTGTTTCTCTTTCCAGCTGCTTAAGTGATCATTTATGGAGGGGCATAAAAATTATCACTGTTTTGAAACAGACGCTAAGCTGGTGTTGCAGGTAATGGCTCCTCTGTGCCAAGTCATTACTTTTCAGAAGCTTTAATTATCAAGATGGGCACACTGGTGTTTATTAAACTGCTTCCATTTCATACACAGAGACTGAATAAGACGCAGACTGGTTTTTTCCTCCTGACAAGCTCAGTGTAACTCAGTCTTCTGCCCTCCACCCTTAACTGTCCACAGAACTCAAGTGCTAAACCTGGGACAACATGGAAACGTGCCCGGCTTGCCCATCTTCCAAGGTCAAGAACACAGGCTTCAGAGAATGTGGGTTTAAATTCTGGTCAATCGGGGAGCTCTGGTGGCCTAGTGGCAAGGAACTGCAACTACAATCCCAGAGGCGCACTGTTCGAATCCACCAGATGCTCTGCCGGGGAAGGAGGGACAATCTCCACCTGTACCTGTCAGATCTGATTTGATGGTACATGGACACACACACACACACACAAATGAATGAATGAATGAATAAATAAATAAATTCATTCATTCATTCTGGTCAATCAGCCACCACCTTGGGGTTTGGGGTTAAAAGGCAAATTCTCAGCAAGCGATTAGCCCAGCCCTGACCCAGGGCTCCTGATTACGGACAGAGGTGGAGGCTGGACGCTCTAAGACCATGTTTCCCCTTCCCTACAGGACAGGAGTAGCCGTGTTAGTGTGCTGTCCCTAAAGCTAAAGGTCCTCAAGGGAGAAGAGACACTGGGTCTCCTCCCTAAGGCCAGCAGCGAGCCGTTCCAGCTCGTGTCTACACTCAGTTCAAAACCAACATCTGACTCCTCCACCTGAAAAAAATGACTAACATTTACATTAGGCAAAACCAGCTGCTGCCAAGTGGACCACCTCCTGCCAGCCCCACAGGCTTCAAAGGCGAGCTGTGCTGCGTGGGGGTTTCTGTGACTTTCAGTTCTTCAGAATTCGGTTCCAATGCCTTTCTTCTGAAGTGCCTGTGGTAGAGTGGAACCTGCAGCCTTTTGGTTAGCTGCTAATCAGTTTAACTGCTTGCCCCACCCACAGGCCACTAGAATTTTCTAAGTATTTTCTTCTCTCTAGAGGCTCACAACCACCTTATCAGAGTGTGTGGTTAAGCGTTTCTGTGAGAGAGGCTACGGCCATACCACCTGAACATGCCTGATCTCGTCTGGTCTCAGAGGCTGAGTGATTCTGTGAGGGAGGCGGTTGATATGTGCCGGCCTCAACTCTGTCTCTAGACTGTGTGTATTCAAACCCCAACTTCCTCGCTGACTGACTTCATGTCTTTGTGTCCCAACATCTTCATTGGTTTTTTTTTGTTTTTGTCAGAAGATGAACATCTTCATTTGTAAGATCAGCATCTTAGTAGAACTCCGCGATGTGGTTAAGAGGATTAGATGCATCCAAATGTGTAAATAAGTTAGACAGGGCTTGTCCATAGGAACTGATCTACACATAACTGGTAAAGAAACAAACTATAAATGAAAACAAGCTCTTTGATAAATGCTGGCTGTTATCATGAGTGTGTACACATAAACAGCACATTCACTGTCATTCACTGGTCAAGACAGATCTGCTTGCAGTTTGTTTTATGAGAACACAGCCACATCCACTCATTTGCTGCTTCTTCAGGACAACATCCCTGCTACACTAGCAGAGTTCAGCAGGTTCAGAAGAGATTCCGTGAAATCTGGACTGAATGGCTCAGGGTCCCCCATCTACTGGAGTGCCTCAGGAAGCCTCCCAGTGAGCTATGAGATGTGAGGGCAGGTTCAAATTGGTCCGTTCAGAAGGGAGTGGAGTGGAGGAAGGAACCAGGAATGGAAATGGACCATTACAGTTCGGAGTAAGCGGGTCTCTGCTGTGGGCAGCTGGAGCTCTAGGCCTCGCAGAGCCTTTTGGAAGGGGTGGAACATGCCTCAAAGTTGCCCAGTCAAGGAACCGGAGAGCTGCATCATTTCTCCACCGGCTCCCCATCTGTCTGCACTGAGGGGTCAGTGCAGGGCCTCCAGGGCATTGCCCAGGCCGCCTTCCCCATCACTGCACCCATGGACTGAGCACATTAACAACGGCAACCACAAGTCGCAGATGCTCCCCACAGTTGATGTTAACTCAGGAGGAGGAAACACGGTACAAGTCGAGTCCAAGTCGAGATTACGCAGGACGAGACACAAACCTGTGATGTCTCCATCACAGCCAGTTTGTTTGGGTTTTTTTAATGTAACAACCTGTTACAACTTTTCTTTCTTATTAATTTTTTATCTGAATGAAGGTTTACAAAGCATACTGGTTTTTCATACATGTATCTCTGTTTCAGTTTGTAAAATATATCATCACTGATTACAATGTCTACTCAGCCCCTTACTCGCCTTTCCCTTCACTCAACGTCTCTATTTATTTTAGCTGTTGGTGGTGAGTCCACAGCATGCTGGGCCACCAGCCAAACACCACACTGACAGGTGGTTCGAACACCCTGCGTACAGTCTCCTCCTGTGAAGAGTTATCATCTCAGAATCCCAGGAGAGGCCCTTTGACTCAGAGTCAGTGAGTGAAAACAGCGATGTTGTTGTTGTTGTTGTTATGTGCC
>NW_006399950.1:1960867-1967214 GCF_000299155.1 Elephantulus edwardii
GTGGCCAATCCTTCTTCCTAGTCTGTCTTAATCTGAATGTTCAGATTTAGAGGAGTACCTGACAGACAGCAATTTGTAGAACAGTTAAAGATAAATCCCTTTTTCAAAGGTACCCAGGATTTCCGGTGGGAAGAAGCCCTTGGGAACTCTGACAAACGTGCTCCTGGGCAGAAGAATACAGCGATAGGCTTACAAAAACTGCCTCCAAAAATGGCATCCAGATGTATCGCTTAGCTTTCTTCACCCGGCTCTAAGCTGGTTAGTAAAGAAAACCCAAGAAGAACCACTGCCTTTGGGTTGTGGTGTTCATGAAGGGTATTGAGTACCCTGCAGACTGCTCCAAAAAGCAAACAAAGCTGTGTCTAGGGAAGAGCAACCAGGTGCTTCTTAGTGCCAAGGACGGTGAGACCGCATCCACATTCTACAGGTGCGGACGGAAGGGGCCAGTGCTAGGGAACAGCCACATGGTGCAGGAGACAGTGGAGGGCGAGCAAAAGAGAGGACAAAGACCAGGAGGATGGGGGGGGCGGAGACCTCGAGGATGAGGATGGGATGGAGCAGGCGGGAGGGGGCGCAGCAGAGACCACAGGATGAGGATAATGGGCAAGGTTCCAACCTGCTGTTCACAGGGTCACTGTGAGATGTACTCAACGCGACAGCATCTAAAAACATCAACAATGGTGATGGCTTCACCACTCTGTGGAAAAACCTCTGAACTGTACATTTTTCAGATGGTGAATATTATAACTAGTTCTTTCTTCAGGCGTGAAGTTCTGTGCCTTTTTATTTAAAATGGCATCGTGATGAAAATTTTATCTCAAAAGGGTGGACAATGACTGGGGAGGCCCTGACACCCGACTCGTGTAGGTCACACCAGTACTGTCCAGTTCCCTTCTCAGCCTGAAGCATCTCACTGGACTGAGAAGTCCAGGCTTTTGGCTGTGCCAGGCAGCCTGGTGACTGCAGCAGGAGGGCCTGAGTCCTGGGGGAAGTGCCTTGCGCCTGGGGAAGCTCTCCCTGGAAGCAGCACGCACACCCTCAAGGGCCCTCCCTTTGCTGTTTGAGTTCTCTTTCTTCAGCAAGTCCTCATATCTGCAGTGAGCTGCCTCATCTTGGCCATTTTCCCCACAGAGAGGCAATTACCTCTGGTACCTTTACGAGGACACCTTGCTCCTGTTACAATGGCCTCATGGCCACTGTGACTCACAGCCCACTGCGATTACCGGCTGAATCTTTGAGGCTTGAACAAAGGCAAGCTGGAGCTAACCTTGCCTTTCCTTCTGACACTGACTAAATCCAGACAGGCTCCCGAGGGGACAGAAGTGTAGTCCCAGGTCTCTTTTAAACTCAGCACTGAGATATGTGGGGTCTGATAAGGTGGGGGAGAAGACACAGAAATACCTATTCCATCTTCAGTTTTAATGAGAAAACTGCTTCAACTCCCACCTCTCCTCATGCCGGGCACCCTAGCGACAGCTGGCACTGACGTGTCATGGTTTCACACTGGAAATATTCAAGGTGACACTGAGATGACTTCCAGATTTTTAACTAGTTTAAAACAAAACAAAAAAATTATTCTTTCCAAGTGCAGGGGCAAGTCTGATTAAGCACCCATGCTGAAAATACCCATCAATCCGCCGATGCTGGGCCAGGCATATTGCAAAGCCATATGGATCACATTACTAAAACAGACACTAATATACATTTAATTTTAGACAAAATTGTCTTCTTGTTATGAAAGGGGATGGGAGATTGCTTAATGGCTTGCTTATGTGGGAGTAGGTCAGTGGGCTTAGTGGCACCTCCCACGGGACGGAGGGCTCCAAAGGGGGTTCATCACTGTAATGAACGAGCACCTACTGGGCAGTGGGGGTGCCACGGGTCCCTCGCCCTGCAAGCCACGCTTCCCCGACAGCTTTAGAGGACTAAGGGAACAATTTCCAAGACATAAGTAATATTCAGAAGCAGGTACCTGATCCATGTTGTCTTTCTGAGGTTAGAGAGGCCATGAAAACAGTCCTCACAGAGCGCCTCTGCTCCCTGCTGGCTGGCGGACCCCAGCAAAGAGTGGTTCATTTAGTTTCTGGTAGCCCAAGGCCAGCCGAGGAAGCGGAGCCAGCAGACGGCTGGCACGAGAGTGAAGGGCGAGCAGGCTCCTCTCCTAACTCCCTCTCCCTTTATCAGCTGCCAGGCACCAAGGGCTACCAGATTCTCAGCTCCTTTGAAGGGCCTTGCCCCTCTATCTCAATGGCATCGCGTCAAACCTCAAGTGGTCCATTGGAACTTGTCCGCACTGAACAGGAGATGAAGCGTCGTCCAGCCAACACTTTGGTTTTAAAAGGGGAGAAAGTGATGCTCAAAGTGGTCAGTTCACCACCCAACTTGCCCAGGTGGCTCACAGCTCAGCAGGGCTGGCATTCAATCCCTCTGTCCACCTCTGGGATCTTCCCACCACGTCTAGGACAAAGAACTCAAACCCTTGCAGAAAAACCCTGACTACCACAAAGGTCAGTCAGACGGCACAGCACGTCTTTCGGGTAAATTCAGGAGCATCCAGGATTCCATTAGCAATGCGCACATCACGGTTGGGGACACGTCATGAGAGCACTGTTGGGTTCATAGAGACAGTCACTTAGCAGGCAACGTCAGCAGGCAGTGAGTGCATCCCCCACCTTGACCTTTTCCTCACTCCAGGAGGGACACCAGCTGAGGAAGGGCCTGATCTCTGCAGCAGAAAAGCCATCTCTCTCCGGTTTCGCCTGTTCGAGGACGGCGGCAAGCACCCAGGGATCTCCCAATATCTCACTCACTTCTACGAGTCACAAATTTAATTTACATATTTTAAAACTGAATCTTGCTAGCATTCTCATGAGGAATCTTGGAAATTTCATCTTCCTGACATCAAAATGTCAAGTATTTTGCTGGCTGCTAAGTAGGTTCACCTATACAAACTCATTTATCTTCCAAGAACCCCAGGTGGTTAAGGAGGCAGATTTAAGATGAACAATCCTTGGAGAGAGGGACGCATTGCACAGGAAACCAATTTGCTCTGTAAACTTTCACTCAAATCATGATAAAAAGTTAAAAATAAAACAAGCATCAAATCAGAGAGAACTCATCTGGAGAGCCCTCAGTGATGCGGCTCACTCCAGACTCAGCTGACGGCTTCAGCAGTGGGAGGGCACCCCTACGGCAAGACAGGAAGAGAATGGTCAGCCATCCACACCCTACGACTCTTCCCATCCACCTAGTCCCACTGTGCAGCCCCACCACCAGGGCCCCCACCGCCCAGGCCCCCACTGCCCAGGACCCCACCGCCTGGGTCCCCCCTGCCAGGGCCCCCACCGCCCATCACAGACATTCAGGAAGGTCAGCTCTCAGTCCTTTCTAAGTGAATGTAATGAGGCTTGCAGGCCTATGAACAAGAATGCTCCCAGAGCACATCTCACAACAATCAGAAACCAAAAAGGACACAAACAGCCACATACAGTGGCTGAAATTGTTCAAGATTTTCTAGTTATCTAGTTGAATATTAGATAGCAATAAGAAAAAAAAAACTAGCTACCACCATTCTCGAGATCACCCACACTCTCATATATAGCGTTGTGTGTGGTAAAAACTAATGTAGGTGCTAGACATGATTATACTGGAAAAGAAAATGGAGGAAGTGAGGTCCAAAGGGTTTCTGGGGTGCTGTCAGCAATGGTTTTTGTTGGTTTTGGGGGGGTTTGTTTTTTTGCGTGAACCAGGGGTTGGTTATACATGTGAACTAGAGAATAAAAAATTCACTAGCCTGTACACGTGCTCTGTATAGGAAAGATTCATACCTAGTGTACTTCAACAAAGTTTAGAAATACAAATTTTAAAATAATAATGTATGTTGTTTTTAATTACTCATCATTAAATCAGCAGCCCATGTCCCACACATAACAGGCATTCATATATGTAGAACTTAACAATATAAAACTAATGGTTAACTCAAAATTTCCTTCTTTATTCAGTGTGTTTCCTAAACTGAATTTTGAGACACATACTATAGCATTTGACTCAAATTACAGAACTATGAAAGTGCTGGGACTTTGGGGCTCAGAATCTGCCCAGCAGGTACATCAAGTGCTCTCTTATGTCCACAGGAAACAGGTAGAGCCCCACAGAGAACCTGGCAAAGCAATCCTCTTATATCTAGGGTTTTTTTTAGAAAATGGAATTTCCCACTATAATTATCTCAAGTGTCTCTGGGTGAGTTGAATAAATTAGACACACAATCTATACTGCACACTTGAAGAACTGTGAGGCATTTACCAAACTTTATTTCTAACTCTTTTTTGTGATTGGAATGAGAATTTACAGAGCAGGCTGGTTTTCCATTCAACAATTCACGTACACTTTGATTGGTGGCGCTGACGTGATCACCTGGAATAACAGCCCTCTTCCCACTGTGTCTCTGTTTCCTCTTCCCATCTGCCCTCTGTTCCTGCCCTCTGACTTCTCAACTTTACTCCTGAGCAAACGCGGCCTTTGGGTCTCACGGCTGAGCGTCCTGAGGAGCGTGTTCCTCCTGTGGTGGTCAGCCTGTCATTTGGCTAAAGGTCAAGCCATGACCGTGAGGCTCAGAGGAGACTGGGGGCCCCAGCTGCAGGGCTTGCACTAGTCTCGATGAGAACAATGGTCTTGTCTTGTGTGATTTTGAGTTTTGTTCACCCTCTTCTCCCCTTTTGTCCTAATTGTTTCTCCACATCTTTGACTTTTCTTCACTCTTCTTTATGGAATGGGAAAGGAAGAAGAGGGAGGGAGACAGAGTACACTTCGGATGGTCACCCACAAACTTTTAAGACTCCAGTTCCGACACCCCAAAGTAGAACATTGTCTTTATCGATTTTGTGGTTGTGATTAGACACTCCCAAGTGGACAATGCCTCACAGCCACCCTCTAAGCAGAAGATCTAAACCTTTCCCAGCCCGGTGCCTCCATACAATCTCTGACGCACGCAAGCCCATTGCTCCAGGCACTGCGCCCATCTCTCTCAGTGAAACCCTTCATCTCCTTCACTGACCTTTCCCTTTCCAGCAGGAAGTCTTTTTTCCAAAGACTGGTCCCTCCTGACAGCACATCCAAAGCACATGAGATGAAGTTCACCAGTCTCGTCTCTAAGGAGCTGTCTGGTTGCACTTTCTCCAGGGCAACCCACAGAATGGTCAGCACTCTTCACCAACACCGGGCTCCAAGGCACTCATTCTCCTCCAGTCATCCCTGTTCATTTTGCAACTTTCAGATGCATAAAAAAAGCAAGTGAAAATGCCATGGCTTGAATGAGGCATGCCTTAGTCTCTAATCCTTGATATTTAAAACTTTGGGGGGAAGGGAGCTCTGGTGGTGTAGTGGCAAGAAGCTGTGCTGCAATTCTGAAGGCATGTGGTTTGAATCCACCAGATGCTCCACTGGGGAAGGAGGGGTAATCTCCTCCCATACCAGTCAGATCCAATTTGACAGTACAAAACAAAACAAAATTTGTTTTTAAAAAAAAATAGAAGTCCACCAACTTTGGAGGGGTCCTGGACAGCAGATTTTCCCAATGAATGACCTAAGAAAGGCCTCTGGATCCTACCAATAAGTGATCAATTACTACTCAAAAGGTTAAAAGTTCAAACCCACACAGAGGCTCCTCACAATCTCCAGAGCCTTGATGATCAATTTATCAAAGTCAACGACAGTAGCTCCAGCAGCCACAGTAACGCCCTGGGACAATGCTCCACGGTCCCTCCGGGCCACCCCTTGCCCTCTTATCCGTCATTCCATGACCAAAACCAGGAGAGGAGCCAGACTAGAGAAAGGCCAGGGAAGACAGTAAGGGGAATGACAGGGCAGAGGGAGAGATCTTAGACAGATCGGCGGCACGCTGAAGGGTGATGTTAGTCTTTTTCACAACAGCCAATGTTCAGGTATAATCCATGCTGACAGTTGAACTCTTTGACCTGCATCAGTTAGTGCTTCAAATCATCTTCATTTTTGTCAAGAAAACAGAGGACTACTTATTGGCACACAGCTTATGGGAACTGTGTCTTCTGTGACTATCATCTGCCCCCAAGCACCAGGCCTTGAGTACATGACAGTCACTCAAAATTCTGCTGGAGTAGAAGAGCTTCTATGTAAGGTTGGGTGGCTTTTTAAAAAAAAATTTGTCTTTTCACAAAAGGACAAACACTGCATAGTGCCACTGCTGTAGAATGGGATTGACATCAGGGTTGGGGTAAAAATGAGGAAAACTGTATGAATTATATATACTGCATTGAAATGGGTGAGGAAGAGAACAGTTTAAAAGCAAAATATTTTAGGGCATTAAGATTATC
>NW_006399950.1:1967368-1969748 GCF_000299155.1 Elephantulus edwardii
GAAAAGTGCAACAATGAATGAATGGAAATCCAAAATCTCTGTAAATATTCATTGAAGTAATAAAAAAAAATAATTTTAAAGAAGGGATTAGTGCCAACTTAAAACAATCGAACTGAAGACCATTAGTAATAATAAAAAAGAGTTTCTGTAGGGTGAAGAAAGCAAACAACATTGGCTTTTGATACAAACGCCTCTGAGCAGAAGTGATTTGTGCTCGTCTCCTCAGCTAGCGGTGGGCAGTTTGAACTCATCCAGTGGGGTCCGGAAGAAAAACTTGGCAATCTAATTGGCTAAAGATTACAATGACGCCCTCAGGACCGATGCAACCACAGAGTTTGTTTCATTTTCCAAGGACCTCTGACACACAGACGCAGAGTCGGCGAAAGACCAAGGCAGTTTTCTTAGCACCTCTGCATCCCTGTCTGCAAAGCAGCCAGACCACAGGCAGGGGACTGTCACCCTCCGCTCCTGGCTGAGTCCTCACCCTGTAAAGGACTTCCACTGCCAGGTGAAGTCTACAGATGTCAGTCACCTGAAGTGTCCCTACAGGGAACCCAACCTCTCTGGCTGTGGACAGCTCAAAAGCTGGGTCAGCCCAGTAGAAGCACCTCGCCTGGTCTGCGGGTTCTGAGTCATTTCCACAGAGACTGGAAAAGTTCCCAGCACAGGCCACCTAACTTCCAGCAATTATCTTAAGGTCTGATTAGCATCTTAAATGTCACCTGGATAAATTAAAACTGTTTACAGCTCACAATGTCATTATCTTGTAATTCATGATTTTGCCACAGCTAGCCAGAAGTTACTTCTCTGAAGATGCTATTCTGAATGTTACCCGCTGGGTTTAACAAAGTCTAAAGCAGTGGCTATCAAGTCCGTTTCTGGGACCTGGCCCTGTGTTACAGAGCAGGGGTCCCGTCGGAGTCTTCCAGCTGTAATCACAACAGCGGTAACCAGAAGCCCTCTGAGGTGGGTGGTTCCTGCTGGGTTCAGCTTGGCCACCCTCTCTCTTGGTTCAAAGACCCAGCTTCCCTCTTTTGTCTACACTTCAGCCATCTCAGATTTCCTCCCTGGGACATTTAAGGTGTCAAACGTGGCAAGCACAGTATTGGAAAACAGTTCTTTGGGGCATTTAAACTTCTCCACGCAACCTACCGATGCCTTAAAAAGGAAACAAAGGAAGACTTCTGAGTGCAGTTAAGACACCAGTCAAACATTGCTCTTCTCAACTGTCTTAAGTATTCATTATCTTCCCGGGGATGAGAGGGTGAGATAATGAGTTTTGAAGGTCATCTCCACTTCTAGTCATCTTTTATACCAAAAACAATATCTAAAAATAGCTTGATTTGGGTGGGTAAAGGAAATGGGAAGGAACCTGTGGTGATCTGGGAAGACAGGGCGATGGGGGCACTTCTATAAAATATAATTAATGGGAATGATGGTATGAAACACAATGTGAATGAAAAAACAGTGTGAAACACATTGTATATGAACTTTGTAAGCAAACCAATATAAAATGAAAATTGTTTATTAAAATAAAGTAGCTTGCTTTCCTACCACTCTCTTTAAACACCAGTATTTCACAGGCTGTTATTTCACTCCAGAACCACACAGTGTGCAGACCTTTCGTGACCACAGCAGCTGGCGTAAGAGGACATGCCTGGGCTGTACAGGTGAGCGCACTGGGGCCCAGTGTCTGCTCCTTGGGGACCCGAACTGCATTCTGCCTCTACCTCGGGGCCGCCCTGAGCAAAGCACGGGTCCTGCCTCAGCCCAGCAGTCCGCTTGGACAAGCTCCAGGGGCTTTCATGTCCCGTCACTGTCAAGTGCCGAGTCACGACACCTCACCACAGCCCTGTGAGCGACAGATCAGAACCTTCCCCACCTTGAGCCTCCTCACTTGTCATCCTCCTGTCCGCTGGTAAAGGCACTGCCTCAGTCCACCCTCACGAAGCTCTTTCTCCGAACCTCCACCTTTTCCACCACAATGTCTTGTTCCAAGCATAGGCCCCTCATCCACTTCCTAAACCACACATGCCTCCGGAAACTCTATGAACTTTGATAAACGTCAATAGTCGTAGGAGGCTTCAGGCCTTTTGTTCATGGCCTCGCTATGAGTCGTGCTCAACTCGAAGGCAATCAACAAGATCCAGAACGTGTGTCAGCATCCTTGCCTCTAAGGAGCATCCCGGTTCCTGGAGACCCGCAGGACACCAGAGAGCAGACAGGATGTGAAGGAATAGGAAAGATGCAATGGGGCTTGAAAAGATGGGGTGCTAATAGGCACAGATCAACAGCAATAAATTATATAAAATATATATGAATGACTGCATGAAACACATTGTAATTGGAAGATTGTATAAAACACAATGTATATTAATTA
>NW_006399950.1:1969848-1992553 GCF_000299155.1 Elephantulus edwardii
AAATATTAAAAAAAATTTCTTAAATATTGAGAGAACTAGAAAATGAAAACTGAGGCATAAACAGAGACTTGTACACCAGTGTTCATAGCAGTGTT
This sequence comes from Elephantulus edwardii, assembly GCF_000299155.1. Lineage (NCBI taxonomy): Eukaryota > Metazoa > Chordata > Mammalia > Macroscelidea > Macroscelididae > Elephantulus > Elephantulus edwardii. The sequence continues at coordinate 1,969,944 of NW_006399950.1, forward strand.
ATTCACCATCATAAGAACATGGAAACAACCCAAACATCCAACCACGACGGAATAGATTGAGAAATTATGGTGCATTCACATGAAGGACTACTACTCAGGAGCAATGATTCTGTAATTACTACCTAACTTGGGAGGGTCTAGAGAGCATTATGCTGAGTGAACTCAGTCCCATAAGGACAAATACTATATAAAACCATTATTGTAGAAGGAGTATGAGTGTCCAAGGACGGAGGGTGGGAGCAGAGGGAGGGAGGTGTAATCATAGCGTTGCACAATTTGATGGGTAGAGGGAGGGATGGGTACAGGAAATGGGAAAGATCCAGTGAGAAAAACAAGGTACACGAACTTTGTCAGTAAACCAGTATAAAATAAAAATTTTTATTAAAAAAAAAAAGTTAAGGAAAAGTGGGCGCCTTTGAGGGCACAGGCCTCAAGGCTGGTCCCCTAGAGCCAGGGTCCACCTCAGTCCCCTCTTCATCTACTGCAACCCATAGGTCTGATGTCTCTGTGCCCAGGCTCTGACCAGGTCAACAAGATGACCAGCTGCGTGCTGGCTGATTCTCTCCATTCTCCCACCCAGGACCAGCTGGGCAGTAACCAAGAGTGGACCCCCGCCCCCAGCCAGCTGCAATCATGATTTCCTGCCCGCAGGAATCGTGACTAGTTCACAAAGTCCCCAGAAGATGAATTTTGGGGTCTGGTTGGGGGTTTTGGTGTTACAGGGGTTTAGTTTGCATGTGCTTCTTGACGAGAGACCTTCACGGGCCCAAGTTTGAAGGTCTCACGCTTCAACTCTACATTTGTTTCACTTGGTTTCTTTTCCATCTTAGTTTTGATCTTCCAGTGAGTCTCAGAAGTCTGTTCACATGGACACCAGGCATTTCAGAAAGAAATGCTCTGCTTCTTGCTTCTTGCCCGGATTCCCTGGAATTGGGTTTCTGTATCAGGTTTCCCCAGTACGAAGGTGACTGTAATGTGTGAGCATCAGTGGGGTGATTCCGACCATCCCAGGATCAGCCCCTCGGCCTGATGGGGACATATGAGGACAGAGCCATCATGGCCAGGACGTGCTTTCACTTGATGATCACAATGCACGATGGTACTGGGCCACTCCTCCAGCCCTCTGTCCCACGGAGATTCGGACCAACCCCTCCCACCAGCTCTTTAAACACCTCCTTTAACTTGTCTTCCAGTGGTTATATGATTGAAAGTTTACGAAGCGTATTGTTCCTTCTGTCACCCATTCGTGCACTCATGTTCCACGACATTAATCCCAATACCCACCGTGTGTGATCACTCACTTAAGCCACAGTCTTTTCCTTTACCGTCTATTCATTCATTTTCTACTCCTACACACACACACACACACACACACACACACACACCCTGGTAACCATACTAGAAAGACTCTGTATGTAAATCTTTCTTCACCTTTTTATCTTTGTTGTCATTGTTGTGTATCATTGAGTTAAAAGCAGCCCACAGCTGTCCCTCCAGCAGGTTTTCAGAGGCGGTAAATTGCATGGGAAGGGACTGCCCATCTTTCTCCCATGGAGCAGCTGGTGGATTTGAACCATGTGCTTTTGGTTGGTAACACAGCTCCTTACCACTAGAGCACCACAAGTCCCTTTTACAACAGTGGTATTGGACAAAGTTGGTCCTTCTGTGACTGACTTATTTCCTTCTGCTGAAGCGACACCCCACTGGCCATTTGGACTCGTCAGCTCTGGAAGAGACCGAAGACCAGTCTCTTCCCATTCAACTTACAGCCTCAGAAAACCACCGGAGGGTCAGCCATTAGTCTGTATCAGATCAGGGGGAAACTCACGCACAACCTATGTTATGCAAATGACAACCTTGCTTACAGAAAGTGAAGAAGACTTGAGGCATTTGCTGCAGAAGATCAATGACTACACCTTCAATATGAATTATATCTCAACATCAAGAAAATAAAAATTCTCGCCACTAAACCAATAGGCAACATCATGATAGAGGGGGAGAAGGGGAAAGTGGTTAACAGTTTCATCTTATTCGGGTCCATAACATTCATGGTGGTAGCACTCAAGAAACCGAGACAGGATGTGTGGGGAAATCTTCTGTCAAACACCTCTCCAAAGTGCTTACGTGCAAAGACAACAGTTTAAAGACAAGGGTGCTCCTGATTCAGGCCATGGCGTTGCAATTACTTCCTATGCATCTGAAAGTTAGACAATTAATAAACATGACAGAAGAATAATCGATGCCTTTGATTCATGTGTGTTGACGATGAGTATTAAACGTATCATGGATGGACAAAAGAGCAAAGAAACATGTCTCCAAGGATGGGCAAGCAGGGTGCTGCTTCGGGGCACGGGAGGGGAGACTCATCTCACAGACTTTAGGTATATTGTGAGGAAGGACCAGTGCTTGGAAAAAGATGTCATGCTGGGAAAGGTGAGGGGTCAGAGGACGAGAGCAAGACCCTCAACAAGACGGGTCAGCACAGTGGCTGTCCCAGTGTGGTCACGGCTGAGGAGCTGTGAAGATGGCACTGGTTAGAGCAAGGCTGCTACCTGTTCATGGATTCACTGCGAGCAGTGGTTGGCTCACTCATAAAGAAATAGCTAACCTTGTAGGTAACTTGGGAGCAGGAGTGGCATCCACTTCCGAAATGGCCGGCCTCCGGAAACTCTGTGAATGGTGCTCAGGTCTTTTGTTCGTAGAGTCGCTATGAGTCATCTATGACTCGACAGCACTTAACAACAGTATGTAGCTAGCGGTAGTGAGCAGGGCTGCGTGTGCTTTTTGGCCACCTGAATGTCATCAAGTGTCTATTCATTTCTTCTGCTCGTTTTGTATTTTGGTTTTTGTCTTTTTCTTGTTGAAGTATTGGATTTTTCTATAAATTTTAGAGAAGAGTCCCTCGTCAGATATGTTGTTGCCAAACATTTAATTCCCCAGTCTGTAGATTCTCTTTTTATTCTCTTGGGAAAAAACCTTATTATATACTTAAGGATTTCCTTTTTAGAAGGTCTCATTCATCTAGTTTATCCTTGCTTGATGGTACCTTTTTTATATTATTTGATCTGATGGTCTGTTTATGCATAGGTTGTTGCTGTTGTTGTTGGGTGCCATCAAATCAGAACCAACCCATAGCTGACCCTGCAGCCACTCCTCAGAGGCAGTAAATCACATGGAGAAGACTGCCCATCTTTCTCTTATGAAGCAACTAGTGAATTCGAACTGCACACCTTTGGGATTGCAGCACAGCTTCTTACCACTAGGCCACCAGAGGCACCTAAATATGCTCCCTTTTTTTTATGATCTCTATAGTTTTAGGTTTTACCCCAGGTCCTTGATCTATCTTGAGTCAGTTTTTAATACCATGTGAAGTACAGATGTTTCCATTTAGTGCAAATGCAAACCCAGATTTTCAGCATCCCTTGTTAAAAAGGCTGTGTTTTCCTCATTTAGTGGACTCCATCTCCTTGTCAAAAATCAGTTGTCAGAAGACATGGAACATTTCCCGAGTAGATGTATCATCCTTGCACCGAAGTCCCGCTAACCTCCTCTCGAATGTACCAGCTGCCGTACCGGTACTGCTGAAGCAAGCACAAGAAGATGGTTTGAAGGTCACTGAAATCTTGGAACAAGTTTATACAAACAGCAGGGGGTTGGGCAGAGTTTCCTGATATAACTGGACTTATTCATCAACTCAGATAGTCTCTTTTTCCTGTTGGCCCATTCGGTACCTGGATTGAATAACTGTATCTCTAAGCTCCAAGTCTTAAAAAACTCACAGTTCAGTAGGGGAAAGTTGGTTCAAACTTTATTAGAAGGATGGTCTTGGAAGAGCATTCGTTTAGATGCCAACTTCTCCTTTCCATTCATTTTGCAAATTAGGAAATCAACTAACCAAGGTGAAGTGGCTTGCCTACTGACACACAGCTAGACTGACCCCTGAGACAGGGAAGGATGTTTGGATCCTGTCAATGAGCTACACATGAGAGGAAGAAAGGCTGACTAAGACATGCCTTGTCTGAACTTAGAGAACTTTGAAAGGCTGGTAATAAGCATGTTAGCGCAAGAAACGAATGATGTGGGCAATAAAGAGGGGAGGTCAGAGAAGAGGTGCTTGGAGAAGGCAGAGTCAAGAAGAATTCTCAGAGGAGGTGAAATGTGGTTTGGGTCTTGGAGAAAGGGGAGGATACAAGAGGAGTGGAGTGGAGCTTGTCAGCAGAGAATGCAGCAAAGTATGACACAGGCAGGAGAGAAGCTAGGAGCAAGGCTTTTCAAAAACACCTGCAGAAGAATTATAAACTGAGCTCTGGAATGACACCTTTGAGCAATTCTGGGTTTCCTGGTGTGGTAATAAGCATTTAAGAGCTGGCTTTTAGAGAGAAGAGCCCTGATTTATAGCCTCTGCCAATTTCCATGGTGTAAATACTCCCTCTATAGTCAATTTCAAGGATGGTTGAGTTTTACAACAAGCTCTCAAATTTCTGAAAATTGAATAATGTGCTTTAAGAGCAACCCCAGCACACCACCACCTGGACCCCTCTTTGTTTATGAGAACCCGTCCTTGTAACTTCATAACAACTGTTGCTTATTGAGCTTTTACGGGTCAGGGTCTCTGCTAACACCAAACATACATTCGTAAGGCAGTTGCTTTTTTAAAGGCAGTTATTTTTAACAATTACTGTTGTTCTTTTGAAGACAAAAAACTGAAGTTTAGAGAGATGGTAAGATTGGCTCAGATTAGGGTTCAAGGCTATTGTTCATAGGGTCCTGGTGAGGCATAGTAGACTCAACAGCACATAACAATGACAACATACCCTTCAACCTTTATGCTCTATTCCTCTTTATCTGATCATTACTAATGCAGTCATTTTTATTCTTTTCAGTCTGTTGTATTTAAGCCTCAGAACTGGCCATGTGAAGATGCAGGAAGAGCCTCGAGTTACGCTAACACACAGCTAGAAATGTTTGGGGCAACCAGCAGCTGGAAGAGGTAAGTACGCCTTCTCCATTAGAGATTTCAGAGGGTATGGCCCAGCCAACACCTTGACTTCACCAAGCAGCCTCCAGAATTGTGGGAGAACATATCCATGTTCTGGTACGGCACCCACCGTGTAGTACTGGGTCACACCAGGCCAAGGAGACTGACAGAAACACAAGCCACGGGTATGATTGTCCAGTGAGTCACTCTAACTTCAAATAGCAAATATTGGGATGGTCATTGCCTAAACTTATAAGAAGTGATATTTCTAATATTTTCAAAGTCTTATATTTTAATAAAAGGTTAAGAAAGGAAGGATATAAGTAAATAAATCTCAACTCATTGCCATCAAGTCTGAACCTACCCATAGCTGACTCTAAAGGGAGTTTTCCGAGGCTGTAAATCTTACAGAAGGAGATTTCTCACCTTTTATGGCTGTTGTGTTGTGAATTGGTTTATGTTGGATGATATGATGGCCTCCCGCATCTTGAGGAGGGATGAGTGTGGAACGCTCGGGGCTCTTGTTGGCTTTATTTTCGCCCCAAGTGGATGCCAGTGGATGGGACTGGCTGGATGAATGGGGTGGGAGGGTGTCTCTGGCTCACAGTTGGAGACTATATCCCAAATATTAGTTGTTTGGGGATGAACTCTTTCAGGTGGTACAGCAATGGTCTGTGTATTTGTTCTACTGAAGTAACTTAGAATTGCAGCGATGATGGACACCTGTGTAACAGGGGCGTCAAACACCATAATTGGCTACCCATCCTGGGCAGAGTTTGTTGGAATTCCCACATTCATTCAGGTTTGGAAGCAGGAGTGGCATCCACTTCCTAAACCACATGCCTCTGAAAAATCTATGAATTTGGAGAAATGATGATAGGTATAGAAAGGCTTGCATATGATATTGTTCAATAGTTTCTGCATTATTGGATCACTTTTCTTGGGGATGGGAATAAATACAGATCTCTTCCAGTCAGATAGCTGACTTCCAAATTTCCTGGCACAGGCTGGTAGGCACATTCAGGGCTGCACTGGTTAGTTGAAACACGCCAGTTGATATTATCAGTTCCTGGAGCGTATTTTTTTGCCAGTGCCTCAGTGCAGCTTGAAGGTCCTCAATTGCAATTGGCTCTCGTTCACACGTTACTTCCTGAAATATTTCCCTGCTGACCATTTCTTTTTGGTATAGTGACTGTGTTCCCTCCATCTTCTTTTTTCTCAATTGGCTTGCTCACAAAGTAGGCATTTTGTTTCACACTGTTCTTCATCTACATTGTGTTATCTTCCCCATGCTCTGCTTTAGAAAATCAGTCACCTTTGGACCTTGGCCATCCTTGCCCAATCTTTTAGGCCGTGATCTTGATGAAATGCCAGGTCCTTCCCATTTCCTTCACCCCTTCCTCCACTCACCAAACTGTTCAACCCTGTGGTTTCACCCCTACCTATTCTCCATCTTCTTCTTGTTATTGTTGTTGTTTTAAGTACATTTTTTTTATACTGGTTTACTTACTAAGTATGTACACATTGTTTTTCACACTAGATGTTTCCCATTTCCTTTACCTACCCTTCCCTCCCCCATCAAACTGTGCGACCCTATGATTAACCCTTGCCTATCCTCACCCTTCTGCTCCCCTCTCCCCCTCCTTGATCCTCATACACATTCTACAATAATGGTCTTGTACAGTAGCTCAATCTTCTTTTGATGCTTCCTGCATCGTTCAATATTTTGCCCATAGAATCCTTTGGTATTACAGCTCACTTGAATTTTTCAAATGTTTCCAATTTGAATCTAGTGACTCAAAGTTCTACTGTCTAAGCAGGGCGTTCCTTAAGGCAAGCTTAGTAAAGCTTTGTCTCACATACTTTTGGGGGCTTATCAGGAGGGACTAGTCCTTGGGGGGAAAAACCCACACAAGTTGGGAAAGGTGGGAAGTCAGACAAAAAGAGGAAAACAACACGATGATTTGAGGCCACTGGAACAGCAGAAGATTTAAGTCATTGGAATGGCTTTTTGTCATCTTGAGACTCAGAAACTCTATGCTTGCGCCCAGATTCCTTCTGGGAGCACAGAGCTGGAACAGTGCAAACTAACAGCTCTGCCGGGTTTATTGTTCAAAACAGCATTTCTAGCCTCAGCTTTGACCTTGGCCACCTGGCTAAACAAGAATATGCAAACAAGATGCGTAGACTACGGCTGAGGGGCTTGGTGAGTCTTGCTGTCCCATAAGTTTAAATCTAGTAGGTTCCGTGGCAGGAGAATGAGAACCTCACTATAAGCAAGAAAGAACACGCAGAAAATGCAGCTCAAGTGCTGCATGGCCACAGAGATGCCTGAGCGAGACAGAGACACCAGAGACCCACATAGAGACCAACCAGAAGACCAGCCAGGGCCTCACCCTGCCTGCTGGAGGAGTGAGGGGCAAGCCCACGTCTGACAGGACTGACAGCCTCGCAATACTGGCTACAGCTGAGAACATCCTTGAGAAGCTCTTAACTGAAGACTTGTGTGCTGTTTGCAATCAGAATTGTAACCTGCTAACTTCTTCACTAAGTCCCATAACTGTGAATCTGGTTCTGTGGGTTCTGTGTGGCCACTACAATGGATCACACACCAAACGGCAGTGCCTGGTGTTAGAATTGGTAGAATCAGGAGCAGGAGGGTCGGGGACATGTCTGACCTCGCGGGTATCGGCTTCGTGCCGTGGAAATTGCAGATAGGAGTGGTTGTCCTTGTGGAGTTAGGAAGGTCAGATACATATTTTGACAACTCAAGCCAGCTTAAGAAAGGAAAAAAATGAGACAAATCTTGACGTGGAGATTACTGATTTTCATAGCCGAGAGTCAGGCCTGGCTCCTGGTGTTCACACAGTGACGCTGACGTGCTGGTCTTTTCAGGCCTCATTGTTGGCCTCGCCTCAGATAAACTCTCTTCACACAACAGGAAACGCCTCATTGGCAGGCTCAAGCTCTCGTCTTCTCTATCCCCATCCTGACACAGGAGTATCGCTCCTACCTGCCATCAAATCCCTCGAGCGGTAAAGTGTTACTGGTAACTCCATGAGTAGAGTAGAACTGTTCCGTGGTATTTTCATGGAGGGAGTTTGAACTGCCAAGTCGAGCTCCTAACTGCACCAACAGAAACTCCTAAGTCTCTCACAGGGCTCCCATCATCCTGATGGGACATGTGTGTTCCTGGACCAGTCATTCTAGCCAAAGATAAGAGGGCATACTGATTGGTCTGACCAGAACCACGTGCCTCCCCTGGGGCTGATGAAGAAAAGGGCCTGGGACACCTTACCTTAGTCAGAAGGGAAAAGACTTCTGTACCCAGAGAAAGCAGAAGGTCTAGGTGATGGGCTGGAAGGAGCTGTTAACTGGGAATCCAGCCCATCAAACTCCATATTGAACAACAATGCTTCTACATCCTTCACCCACCATCAACAGTGCAAGCTAAAGCCTTAGAGTCTTGTTTAAATCCTCTGAGAAAGATTAAAAAGGCTTCTTTTTAAAAAAGAAAATAAGCAAAGCCTATGAGATTAAAAAATAAAATAAAAATATGAATTTAAATGTTGTTGGTTTTATATGCTTTCAGGTTGCCTGTGACTCATAGCGACCCTATGGTTTAGCAGCTCAGAAGCCCGTCCTGTCCTGAGCCTGTCTCACTAATTCCAACACACTCACCCCCGTTGCCCCAGCTACTGTATCAATCCGTCTCATCAGTATCTTCCTCTTCTGCACTGACCCACCATCTTTCTGAGAATGATAAGCTTCTCCAAGGACTGGTCCCTCCTGGCCACACGCCCAAAGTATGTGAGACGGAGCCTTAAAATCCTAGCCTCCAAGGAGAAACTTGGTTTCACCGTCTCCAGGACAGACCTTGGCGGTCCATACTATGTTCAAGACTCTTCTCCAGCACCATAACTCAAAGGGCATCAATTCTTCTTCTGTCATCCTTAGTCACTGTTCAGCTTCTGATGCATAGCAAGTAATTGGGAAGACCCTAGCCTGGATCAGGTGCACCTTAATCACTAGACTGACATAGTTGCTTTTCAGGACTCTAGAGAGGTCCATGACAGTAAATTTCCTGACTACAGATGCCAAAAATGGTGATTGTGGAGCCAAGCAAGTTGTAGTTGTTAACAACCTCAATCTCTTTTCCATCTATCATTGTGCTACCAATTGTCCCGGTATGAGAATCTTTGTCTTCTTGATGTTGAGCTTCAATCCATCTTGAAGACTACAGCCTTTGACCTTCTGCATTAACAGCTTCAGGTCCTCCTCAGTTTCAGCAAGCAAGGTTGTGTCATCTACATAATGTATGCTGTTGATACCATACCCCAAATATGGTGCTGGAATGGTAGAAGATTTTCCCCCCTAAAACAGAGGGGTTTGTGGTGCTGTATGGGGAAGGGTACAAGTGTTTTGGCAAAGGTTTCCCTGGTTGATGCCAGGAAGACCTATTGCTACCCACTGCATCCCTTCGGGCCCTGGCAGCCTCCTGACACTAATTGTCTGTCATTACATGTCAGCTGCACGATGTGGGAACGCCAAGAAATAAGCGGCCAGCACTCCCAGAGATTCTTTTGTATTTTAAACGCTTGAGCAAAAAAATAAATTTGCCAAGGAAAGTTACTCAGAGGTGTATGAGGGCCAAGAGGAAGCGGCTTGGAGACACGTGCAGAAACCCAGGACTAAGGTCTGTGCAGCTCACAGGAGCAGCTCAGGCAGCAGGGAGGAGAGAAATGAGCTTTCACAATGCTCTGCACTTCGTGTTCTGGGCAGAGATGACAAAATTAAGTTAGCCAAACCAGTTAGCAGAACTCAGTTCAAATCAATGAATGTTAATTGAATTCCATTTCTGCCAGGGTGCTTTTAGCTGCAAATATCAGCTGAAAGAGCCAATCAAAACTGACCTCAAATAATAGGGATGAATTGCCTCGTAAAACAAGAAGTTGGAGAAAGGCAGGCCCAGAGCCTGGCCACCCACCCAGCCATTAACCAAGGCCGGAAGTGGAGGTCAGCATTTCTGAGGTTCTCTGAGGTGCGGTCAGGACTTCAGGGGCCACCATCGCCTCACCCCCACACACCACCACACAGAGTGGGAAGGATCCTGTGACTCCCCACATGTTCTCTCCTCTCTTTCAGAAGGACAATGCTCTCCCACAATTCCTCCCACCAGGCTTTCTCTTACATTACAGTGACCTGAACAAGATCACACGACTAGCCCTAAAAAATAGAGGTCAAGGCAGAAAACAATTGTGATAAGTGCTTCCCGAACCAAGACACAAGCCCACTGTTGTCAGGTAACTCCAGCCACAGCGACCCTCCACCAGTCTTTAAAGTCTGTGGGGCTTTCTAGGAAGAGATGGTTCTTCTTCTCCCAGTGGGGATACCAGTGGATTCCAACCCCTGTCTTAATACACTATCTCCCTGAGGCTCTTTTAAATACTTTAGACCACTGGTAAAGGCGGTCTCAGGGTTGGAGGAGGACTAATCAATAACCTGCATTATGCAGATAACACAATCTTGCATACAGAACGGAAGAACTGAAGCCCTTACGAAGATGAGCAGACTATAGCCTTTAATCTCAACATCAAGAAAATAAAAGTCCTCCTCACTGGACCAGTGGGCAACGAGAGATGGAGGTTACGATTGAAGTTGCAAATTATTTCATTTTACTTGGATCCACAATCAACATTCACGGCAGCAGTCAAGATATCAGAAGATGCGCTGTACTGGGGACGAGTGCTGTCACGGGCCTCTGCAGAGTGTTAAAAATGTAGTCTATCCATTTAAATACTGAGATACATCTAATGAAAGTCATGGTCACTTCAATGGCTTCCTATGCATCTGAAAGTTGGACAATGAGCAAAGAAGACTAGCGAAAAATCTATGCCTCTCTGTGTTTCAATTTCCTCATCAATAAAAGGAATATATCAAGACTTGTTAAGAAGAGATGCTGTATTACATGTAAAATTTAAAAAAAAAACAACAACTAACTGTCGTGGACTCTGTTCTGCCACATACTGTCATCCAAATCCATGGACAAATTTTCCCTAACCATTGATAATATTCCATGCTTCCTAAGCCCCAAAAATTGTGATACGGAATGAAGTAAGTAGGTCAGTCACCAAAGGTTATGTATATATGATCCCTTGCCTAAGACAAACTGAAGAAGAATCAACACCTTCAAGTTGCAGTTTTGGAGAAGAGTACTGAATATGGCAGGGACTGCTGAAAAAGCTACTACGTCTGTTTTACAGGAATTGCAACCAGGGTGCTCTTTGCAGGCAAGGATGGTGAGACTTGATCTCACACAGTCAAGGTCAGTTCTCAGCAAAAGACACCATGCTGGGGAAGGTGAAGGGTCAGGGAAAGAGAGGAAGACCTTAAACATGGTGGTTTGACATGGTGGCCATATCCGTGGGCTCAAGCGCGTCAGAGCTCACAAGCCTGTTGCAGGTTAGGGCAGGGTCTCGTGCTCTGTTCATAGAGTTACTGAGTGTTAGCAGACCTGAGGGCACCTAACTAAAACAACATAGGGTAGACTTGGAGGAGGAAAATACACTGGGACCAAAGTTTGTTCACATCTACTTTTAACTCAGTTCCTAAGAGAGACAAATGACTTCTTTTTCCATTTTCTCGAAGACAATGCTAAACATTCAACTTGCCTACAAACTACAATGGAAAATCCTCTGACCAAATCCAGGATGTCTCTACCCTATAAACTGTATCTGATTTTGTAAATTCCACTAGTCAGCACAGACGAGGCTTCTACAGTTCAAGCAACTCCCACATTCTCACATGTCAGTTGGGCAAAGGTTTCACTGTCACTTAAGTGGCTTATTCATCAGAGATCTGAAGTTCCACGGAAAAAACGGGCCATCCCTCTCCCTGCGATTTAGTCTTAAAAACAGATGAAGGGTCAGCTTGAGTGGGAACTGACTTGACAGCAGTGAGGGTAATGGGAAGTGGGCGTGGGTCACACGAGGAGTGAGTGTGGGTCACATGGGAAGTGAGTGTGTATCACATAGGAAGTGGGAGTCACACAGGAAATGAGCATGAGTCACACAGGAAGTAAGTGGGAGTCACATGGGGAGTGAGTGTGAGTCATACCAAAAGTGAACATGGGTCTCACGGGGAGTGGGTAGGAGTCACACCGGAAGTGAATGTGAGTCACACAGGAAGTGAGCAGGAGTCACACAGGAAGTGAGCATGGTTCTCACGGGTGTGAGTGGGAGCTCCTCATGGTGACTTGCATTTGTCATCCCATTAACCCTCCACAATCCCAGTTAGGAGCAGACATTGCTGTCAGAGGCAGCCAGCGTTTCCGTATTTCAGGGTGGAACTGCCCGCAGCCGCCTTCTGCTGGCACAGTGTGCCAGGTGCTGCACTAACAGCTCGTCAGCAGTTCGAATCCACCCGCTGGCCACCTCGTGAGCTGTCCTCTCTAGTGAAGACTGCCGCTGTCAGGAGCACGAGGAGGGGCTGCTCTGAGTCTGCTGGACACAGGGGCCTTGATAACGAAAGTAGATCAGGTCAACGCAGCTGATGGCCAGCGACCCACACACTGAGGTCCCTGGCAGACAGCGCCCTGTGTGCAGGCCATGGTCCTGTGCCTGGACAGGGCAGTCTGGCCATGTGTGAGCTGCTGGGGGAAAACCAGACAGTGGCGAGATCCTGGCCGCAAGGCTGCCTGTGTGTGCTGACCGATGCAGGGCACCAGGGCCCACCACTTAGTCAGTGAAAGGCCGGCTGCCCTGGTCACTGAGTCCTTGGTCAAAGGCTCAAATGCGGGGTCCAGAGGACTGATGAGTCTGTAGAACACCTCTCCTTCCTGACAACCAAAAAACCCCTCAGGGGCTCAGAGAGGATGGGGTGCAAGCAGAGCAGGAGGGGGCCTCTCTGGGAGGGAACGTCCACCTTGTGCACCTCGTCTCCATGCCCTTCATACTACACGTGACACTGTGGCTGCCCCTGCGGTGTCTAGTTCAAATGACAGCGCCCTGGCCAAGCTCAGGGCTGCCTCTGCAGCATCTGGAGGGGCCTGGCGCCCACAAGTCCAGGGAAGCGGCTCCTGAGCTCATTCCTGTGACCACACTGCCCTCTAGGGGCCCACTGCGTCCAGTGGGGGACAGCACTTCGCCTGCTTAAATATCTGAAAACCCAGCAGGGAACCACCTCAGGATGGAGGGAGAGGCCTTTGAGATTAGAGGATGTTCGTGGCTTCAAAGCAGGCACGGGGGTCTGGCCTCATGTGACCCTCTCCTCTTCCACACACAGAGGCCCCACGTAGTGCAAGAGTTGAAACACTCAACTGTTAACTCTTCTTCATGAAAAGACTGGCGATCTCGGTCCAGCCAGAGGCGCCTCATAAAAGAGACCAGAGCAGCTGCTTCCCAGATCCATTCCGACACCCTGGGGTGTCCTCTGGCACACACAGCACTGCCACGAGCTGGACTCAACTTGATGACAGCTGGGACACTCACTGTTGTAGGGGGCCATCACATGGACCAGGACCCCTAGTGACCTGTGAACAGCAGAGCTGAACCTGGCGCTAGCCTGCACCACCCTCCTCAGCTCTGTGCTCAGCCTATTGCTGGAGTCACTGTGTCAATCAGACCCTCTTGTTGAGCGGTTTCCTTGCTTGCTCTGACCCTGCATCTTTCCCTGCAGTGTCATGGATCAGCTCATCCTGCCAGCATACTGGAAGCATGTGAGGTCACGTTCCACCATCCGTGCCTCCAAGAAGCACCCTGCTTGCATTTCCTCCAAGACAGACTTGATTTTCTTCGGAGAGGCTGTGGGACACCCATTAGTCTTCCCCAATGCAATTCAAAAGCATTGCTGCTGCTTCTGTCTTTGATATTCATTGTCCAACTCTCAGATGTACAGGAATAGATTGCTTCCATCAGGTGTACCTTTGCCTGGTACAGTTGTTCACACACACACACACACACACACACACACACGTCTAGCCTCTAGAATCCTGTAGAGTTTCTAATCTTGTCTAACATAATTGTCAAGGCACGCTTAAAAAACTGTGTGCTCCTCGAAAACTGTTTAAAAGAGATATATGACTAGGTACTTCTGTCATCACAGGAGTCTAGAGCGAGGGCTACATGGTGGAGGGGACCTGGGGGAGGGTTTGTAAAACAATGAAAGAATCCTTTATTTTACTTTTCTATAATTTTTGACTCATGTACTTATAACTTGTTAGTCAAATTTGTGTCTTCTAGGTTGCAACCCCCCCATGATACATCTTCAAGGATATTAACATGTACGGCCAAGCACAATCAATAAGAGTGCATCTAAATTCCAAAATCAATCTCCATAATAGTCTATGTGTTTCCTACTGCCAAAGGGGCCCTTTAGAGTAGTGAGAGAAGATCTTCACCCTGAAACCCACAGCGTCCCTTTTCAGCAGGAAGTAGCTAAGAGAATACGCCATCCCCTTTTCCTTATGACTCAGGGTGAAGTCTCTCTCAGGGAGGAGTGATAGGGAATGGCAAAGGACACACCGAAAAAGGAGATTAATCAGAACTGACTTTGACAAGCACTGTGGCAATTGGACAATTAAAACAGACATTCGGATGGCAGGGAAGAAGAACAAACTGGGGAGGAGGGTGGAGAGAATGGTGCGGCAATGAAGGAGTGAAAGCCCAGAATCCCTGTGAATGTTCATTGAAACTAATAAAATTTAATAATAATAAAAAAAAAGAATTATCCACATCTAAAAAAAAAAGTAAATAACAAGAATCATATGATCTTAAAACAAAGGTTTTTATTTCTAGAAAGAATATATTTGCCTTTAATCTGACTCATTTATTATTATTAAAATAAATATGTATGTAATTAAAAAAATTGTTCATCCAAAAAAAAAAAAACCTGTGTGCTCCTCCAGTAGCAGGGGCAAAATTTAACAGGACAGCAAGTTATAAATGTTGGAGAGGATGTGGCAAGATAGGAACTCTTTTTTTAATTTTTTTAAATTTTTGTTTTATACTGGTTTATTTACAAAGTTCATATACATTGTTTTTCCACACCAGCTCTTTCTCATTTCCTTCACCACTGTCCTCCACCCATCAAACTGTGCGACCCTATGATTAAACCACTTCCCCACACATCCTCACCCCTCTTCTCCCTCCCTCTGCCCCTTGGATATGCATAGTCACTCTACAATAATGTTCCTGTACAGTATTTGTCCGTATGGGACTGAGTTAGTTCACTTAGCATAAAGCATTAACTCCAGTCAAGATGAGAGCTCGAATACATTGTTGGTGGGATTGTAAAATGATACAACCATTCTGGAAAGCAGTCTGGCGCTTCCTCAAAAAGCTGAACTTGTGAAATTCCATATGACTCACCTATTCCACCGTTTAGAATATACTCCGAGTAAAGGAGAGCTTAAGCACAGAGCCTTGTAAACCAATGTTTATAGCCGCATTATTCACCATCGCAAGTGTATGAAACAGTGAAAATGTCCAGCCACAGTGGAATGGATTGAGAAACTATGGTGCATTCACATGATGGAATACTACGCAGCACACAGGAGCAGTTCTTTTGTAAATCACTACCTAAGTTGGGAAGGACTGGAGAACATCATGCTAAGTGAACTAACTCAGTCCCATTAGGACAAATACTGTATAACACTATTACTATAGAACATGTATGAGCATCCAAGGGGGAAGAGGGGAGCAGAGGAGTGAGGATGGGCAGGGGTGAGGTGGGGTGTGGTAGGGGTGGTTAATCACTTCTCAGTGTAGCTCCTACCATCAATACTTAAAGCAAAGATTTAAGATTAAGCAAAGGTTAGCTGGTTGCTCAACCAAGCAGGTTCCTTTGATAGCAGTTCTTGACTACAAGGATATTTCTGCTTCTACTTCTTCTCTTAAGAGCATATATGCATTAAGCCTGGACCCAGAATTCTTGCTCTAAAACTGACTTTACACAGATGTAAGCTCTAGAGATCAGGAACTCTAAAGTAGCCACATACTCGGACTCAATACTACAGTCGTCCTCCGAAAAGGTAAGGTCGGAGAAAGAGAGGAAGACCCCTGACAAGATGGACCGACAGAGTGACCAGCAGAGTGACTGCAACAAAGGGCTCGAGCATCTCAGAGGTGGTGAGCGTGGCCGGGTAAGGGCGAGGCCAGCTCTGATGTTCATAGTGGACTCGATGGCCCCTACCAACAGCTACTGCTCACTCACGGCGTGGTTTTTGTAGTCACCTCATACGTATATGGATGTTAAATCATGAAAGGGAAGACAGAAAAGAATTGCTGTTTGAATGGTGGTATTAGTAAAGAGTCCACTGCTGGCTGTCAAAACCACCAAGTCAGTGTTCTGAGGAGGTCGTTTTAGAGGTTCGCACGGGTGGTCCTGGCTGTGTTTATTTTGGACACACTGTCAGGGAAGCCCAGTAGAGGGGAGGAGTGTGTGTTTGGTGAAGTAGAAAGACAGCTAAAAGAGAAGAAACCTGCATGAGATGGATTGAAACGGCGAACTCCAACACGCCTACACTCCTGAAGATGGCACGGGACTGGGGAGCTCTTGCCCCTTGTCCATAAGGTATCATAACTGTGCTCAGAAGCAGGGGTCCACTGTCTGTGTGCAGAAATCTAATGTGTGCCCAGCAGTCCTGCTGCACGGAGCCCTTGCTGTTTTCTGGCAACAACTTAGGGCCCATGGCGACAAGGGGAGCCACCTCTGCTTCAGTCATAGCAGTTCTGTTTCATCTGCCTTACAGCTTGTATTTCCACTTAAAACATTCTTATCTACCAAGCTTCAAAATCCACTAATGACTCCACAGCTAATTCCATCATCAGCAAGCCACGACTAGGAGATGGAGCGGTTCCTGGCCACCACTCCAGTTTATATCAGAGACTGGGCTTACCTGTCACCGGCCTTCGTCCAGAGATGGGTGACTTGATTGCATACAGGAGGCAAAACGTATGTCACACGGCCCAGTCATTTCCGGGGAAAAGGGGGAATACCACATTCCTATTCAGGAAAATGAGATTTCATTTGGATGCTTATGCTTGTGAAGCAGTTCCAGAATCCCCCTCATTACATTTTCTAAATTTATTCCTTGTCTTCACCACTCGGGGGTTATGACACTGGGTGCTGTCACAGCCTGTCTGAACTGAGGAATCCCACAGAGCGATTTATTTTTAGTTTCACTTGCTTACATTCTCATTTTAGCCTCAGCTGGGAATTCTCTCTCCTTCATGGTCTGAAATTAGTAAAAATACCTCGGTCTTTTAGCATCAAGTTTTACAGTTAAGCCTGTCAGTCTTTTTGAGAGAGACGTCTGTGGTTGATAAGGTTACACACTCACACTCACACTCACACACACACACATACACACACACACTCACACACATCCCACCTGTGACTCAGGAAGTATTGCTGAGCACGTACTCTATGGCGCTGAAGAGAATGCTGACTGCATCACGGACTTCCAGAGAAGCACTCACTCGGCCCTGGAGGAGATAGGCGCACAGTCGTCCTCAGAAGCTAGATGGCAGGACTACGTCTCACCTACTTCAGACCTGTCACCTGTGGAGGACAGCAGACTTGGTAGAGAAGAGGCTTAGGAGAAATGAGGAAGACTTCCAACATGTGAAAGCTGCTTGGTGGGTGTGAGGGAGGCAGCATCTGCCCCCACTAACCCCACGAGGTGAAGAATCCCATCAACAGCCCCCACACAAGGTCACACACTGCGTTCTGTGGACAGGCCGCCACACTCCTCACCTGCTTCCCAGCACTTTCTACGTCGACCCTCCCTCTCTCCCTGCTCGCAGCTCCACCGCTCACTAGCTGACTGGCCTGAGCTTGAACCAACTCACAGCTGAGCCTCCAGGAGGTTTCCAGAGCTGTGACTCTCCCAGGAGGAAGCAGTTCAGCTTGGTCCCCCCCCCCCAGCCATGGTGAGTGTGAACGGCCAGGGAGGGATGGTCCTTGTCTACCAGCACCTCTCTGAATGGACTACACCAGCAGAACCCACCATTGCAATGGGCCCCACAGAACCCCTAGACACACTCCACTACAGGGATATTTGGGGGACTGTTGTGGTGGTGGTGGCATACCATAGAGTCAGAACCGACTCATAGCTGACCCTCCAGCTGGTGTTAATCAAACGGGAGGAGATTTCCCATCCTTCTCCCAAAGAGCAGCTGGTGGCCTTGAACCACATGCCTTTGGGATTGCAGTGCAGCATCTTGCTTCTAGGCCACCGGAGCTCCTAGTTACAATTCAGGTAGGAAGCACTCGGGACATGATTCCTCAGTCTGGCCGTCCTCTGTCCAGGTGTGAGCTCAGGCAGACCTCCCTTTGGTCCTTGACTTTTTGGCCTTGCCTTCTGCTCCACAGCCAAGCAAATGCTCCAAACTCTTAAATTCTGGCAACAGGGTGCTCTCAGCCCTGTCTCTAAAGGCCCAGGCCGTGGTGCTCAGATCTGGCTCCAGGGGCCTGCACACTGGCTCACGCTGTCTGACTCTGGCCACCTTTATGCTGCTATTGGTGCCGTTTCTCCATCTCACACAGGGATCTCTTCCTTACACACACAGCAAGAATCTCTGCTGCTTTTTTGATGGAAGGATGTTCCTGTTTCCTGTGTCTGAGCCTACTTAAAGCCCAGCAGGGTGGCAAAACTGACCCAATTCCTGTCAGAGGCCTACACACCTTATAAAATGTTCACACCCTAAAGGTGCTATTTATTTTGTTTATATTATAAGTAAGCTTTCTAATCACCTTGGTGGGCCGTAAACATCTAGCATTTGCATAATCCTACCCAGTCATGAGAGCTCTCGTAGCCTAATTGTAAGAAGCTGTGCTGCGATCCCAAAGGCACACTTTGAATCCACCAGCTGCACGTGGGAAGAAGGGCAAACTCGTCCCACGTGGTTTACTACCTCTGAAAGGCCACTGGAGGATCAGCTGTGAGTCAGTTCTTGTTGCAGACAGAGGGCAATTTTATAATTATTAATAATGAGACATACAGTCAGGAATAAGATAGAGCAGAGAGCTTAAAATAGGGGGCCAGCTGTTCACTGAAGACCCCAAGCCAGCTTCTCTGTGTCTTTATTGAAAATTATCAGGAAGGAAATCACAAAGAGAATTCAATGCAAATGAAGCCAAGCTCTTTCTATTGAAAACCTTCTGCTTGACTCAGGAGGGAGGGGTCAGCAAATGCAAGAATCCTGTAAACACTTAAGGATTGCCTTAGTGCCTCAGGGTGAACTCTAGCTTGAACCGTGCCTCCCCCACATTCAGCTTATTACAAATATTTAGTATTGGCTTTCCATAAGTTCTGACTCAACAGCGCCAAAAATTACAACAATCCCTTCATTTGGTGAAAGTCAAAGCCAATGGCTAGAAAAGCCACCTTGAATAACTTACTAGAATGTGACTTAGACGGAGTGACTTAGTGCATTCAACTATAGTAATGGCTGTGAGAAGGCACAGTGTTTTGTTCTACTACATGAAAGAGGCAGTTGTCAGAACAGAGCAAGAAAACACTGCATGGCCCCTAAATCAGGAAAGGGGTATGTCAAGGATGTATCCTGGCTCCATATCTCTTCAATCTATATGAAGAACAGATCATTCGAGAGGCTGGAATTAATGAGGAGGAGTGTGGCGTCAGGATTGGAGACTCATCAACAACCTACGTTTTGCAGGTGATACAACCTTGTTTGCCAAAACTGAGGAGGACTTGAAGCATTTGCTTCAGAAAGTCAATATAGTCTATAATATGGATTGAAGCTTAACATCAAGAAGACAAAATCAGCTTTCAGTTAGCAGTCAAGACCTTAAACACTACACCACAGGGCTCCTCGACCACTTATCAGGTGGTGAAAAGTCTGTTTTCTTTATTTACTACCAAGTATTTTTGTTGTTGTTTTTGTTAGGTGCCGTCAAGCTGAGTACAGCTCTTAGAGACTCTATGATCAGCAGATCTGGACCCTGCCCTGTCCTGTGCCGTCCTCGTCATCTCTGATACACTTGAGCCCATTGCTGCGGTCACTGTGTCAATCCACTCGATAGGAGTCTTCCTTTCCTTCGCTGACCTTCGCCCCACCTTTCCAGGCATGATATCCCTTTCCAAGGAATAGCCTGTCCTAGCAAAATGCCCAAAATAATGTGAGATGAAGTTTTGCCATCCTTGCCTCCAAGAATCACTGTAGCTAAATTTTTCCCAAGATATATATGTGTTTGATCTTTTAGCAGTCCATGCAATACTAAGTGCTCTTCTGCTGCACCTCACCTCAAAAGCACCAATTCTTCTTGTATCACCCTTCTTGTTATCCAACCACCATATGCATACCAAGTGATGGAAGAGACCACAGCCTACCACAGATAGAAGAACAAATCTACCACAGACACGCAAACAAATCTCAATTCTTTTCCAGGGCCTAGGACTACAACAGTTCTTCATTTGTATGTATACCTATAGGCGGTCCACAGATTGTGTAAAATTTCCATTTCTAAATCTGTATTTAAACTGAATTTACACATTAATTTGAACAGTTAATGTATGTCTAACATCAATCAGTCAAATATTTGCCTTAGTTTATGGTGTAACTTTGTATGCACAAGAACATTAAATAAATACTTTTAGATAAACACATTTAATATACTAATAGAGTAAATGTTTTCATACACATCATAAGCATTGCCCATTTGTTATAATTGACCTTTATAACCTGAGCACTGATTAACTATGTCTACACACACACACGTACATATATACATATACTTGTACACACACCCACACACACACACCCCCTATGTCACGGTTATCACTGGTATCCCAAAGTCCATCAGGGCACCCATAGAAGAGGGGATTCAACAGTCTGCAGACTAGGGCAGAGCAGAAGGAAGGGGGTCATGACCCACTTCTAAGCCCAAGCTGCTGGAACACCCTTAGGATCACAACAGAGCACCGCCTTCCATGAGGCTGGGGACACGCCCTTTCGATTGGAAGACATTTCAATGCAGTGACAGCAGCATCTGAGCTTCACATGCCACAACCATGATGGTGATGCACAATGGGTCACCCTGGTGTCCTAATTTAGGAAGGGCCACTGTGAGTTGGAGCTGACTGGACAGCTCATATGTAGACATAAGCTGCTCTTGTGAGGTGTTATGGGAGACCCCAGAGGAGGAACACAATTGTCCCATAAGGTTTTCTAGGCTCTAATCGCTACAGGAGTGGGTCACCAGGCTTTCTCCCACAGTCAGCTATGTGAGTTCAAGTGGCCAATCTCTCAGCAGGAAAGCTTTTAATGATTTGCACAACTAGGATGAGCGCATGTGCGTGGGCAGAGGTGGGGGGAGATGAAGAATAAACAAATCTCTCTTGGAAGTACAGCCAGACTCTTCCTTGAAAATGAGAATGGTGAAACTTCGTCTCAATCCTTAGGACATATTGTCCACCAGAGCCTGTCCCTGGAGAAGGACATCAGGCTTAGAAAAGTAGCTCAGCAGACAAGTTGAAGGTCTTCCATAAGATGCACTTACATGGTGGCTACACTTCAAACTTGGTAGCTATCCTGAGGACGATGCAGGCCGGGCTATGAGACCTTCTCCCAGGGTTACTGCGAGGCAGAGCTGATACAACATGTACAAATATCAAATCTAGAGCACCCATAAACCAAATCAAATAGTCAGTCACCATTTTATAAAGGAATTATAAAGCCAGTGAACTCTAAATTGTGAGCTATAAACTTCTCTTCACGCACTTGCTCTCATTGAAACATTCCTCTGCACTAGACTCGACTTGAGTTGAAGCCCAGACCCTGGCGCGTTGCTTGAGGCTTGAAAGTAGTTTGCTTTCAAGGGCCCCAGAGAGCCTCTTCCGCTGCAGGTCAAGCCTCGCTCCAGGTGAACCCTTCACCTCCCCTAGCAGTTCAATGTAATCAAAGGACCCTCGTGTAGTTCCAGCTCACATTTCAGCAGCAGGCAGGCAGGTTCACGGCCTCCAGCTCTGTCCTCTTAGATCTCCTCCCGGTCTACCCTCTGCAGCACAAAGCAGGTTTCCACACCTGCCTTTGCCCCAGGCCACTGCCTCTCAATCAGAAGGTGGCAGTTCCTTCCTTATTAGCTTGTTGGAACTCACCCAACTTCCAGTCCCACTGCTTCTCCAACTCCAAAAAAAGCCCCAGCACTGAAGTTACGTGTTCACCCACAGCCTTGGGCTTCCTTTAATCTCACTTATCTACCAAATGCTTCAATATTGGTAAAATATTCCTTTAAGACAATCAAATATCTTACTATAGTAGTGTTTACTGTAAATAGTAAACAAACATGATTGCACTTCAACTGGGCACCACATCTTCTGTGCTTGTTCTGTGATGGTGACATGTCACACCATCTCTCAGTGTTTGTTCCAGTGTCTGTGAAGGAAAATGGCTTTGAGTCAGAACACTTGGGATCCAGTTCTGACCAACCTGAGTACCAGTCATCGGTCTTTAAATCGGTACCAGGGCTGCACACTTTAGTGCACTGAGATGACCCTGTGGATACCTGCTGTCTGAGTGTGTCTGAGTTAACTATTATTGTTGTTAGGTGCCATCGAGTCAAGTATGACTCACAGTGACCCTACAAACAACAGGCCTGCACCCTGTCC
>NW_006399950.1:1992868-1999633 GCF_000299155.1 Elephantulus edwardii
TCCTCACCATCTCTGTCATCCTTGACCCACTGCTGCAGTCTCCTTGTCAACCCACCTGGTTGAGGGTCTTTCTCTTTTTCACTGACCCTCCACCTTTCCAGGTATCATGTCCCTTTCCAAAGAACAACCTCTCCTCGCAACATGTCCAAAGTATGAGCGATGAAACTTCATCATCTTCACCTCCAAGCTGTGCCCTGGTGTACCTTTTCCCAGACATCTCTGTTTGGGTTTCTGGTAGCCCGTGGGGTACTCAGTCCTCTTCTCCAGATGCCATCACGTCAACAATGACTCAGGAAGCCCGATGAACAACAGATAAACCCTTGCCTTATCCTCACCATCATCTCATCAACCCATCTTGTTGAAGACCTTCCTCTCTTTCTCTGGCCTTCTGCCTTTCCCAGCAGAATGCCTCTCTCCAAAGACTGGGCCCTCCTGACAATACGCCCAGACTACATGAGGCAAAGTTCCCCCGTCTTCACCTCTAAAGAGCACTCTGGTTGCACGTCCTTCAAGATAACTATGCTTGTTCTTTAGCAGTCCATGAAACAATCAGTACCCTTCACCAACACCACAATTCAAAGGCATCCTCCTTCCTCAGCCTGCCTTTTGCATTGTCCGACTTTCAGCTGCATAGGGACCAATTGAAAATACCATGGCTTCGACTGATCAGGTTCACCTTATCCTTTCACTGACATTCTTGCCTTCTTAGAATTTCGGAGGGATCCTTGACAGGGAATTTTCCCAATGCAACACATCTTTTGATATATTGACTACTGCTACTAAGGGTTGTTGTTGTGTGCCGTTGAGTCAACTGTGACTCATAGGACCCAGTGCACAATAGCTCTGAACCCTGTCCGGAGCCAGTCTCACTATCTGTGACACACCTACACCATTGCTCCAGCCACTATGTCAATCCATCTCGTCCAGGGTCTTCCTCTCTTGCACTGTCCCAAGGGTAGATCCAAGTAAAATGAAATTGTTAACAACCTCAGTCTTTATCTAGTGCTGCTATAACGTAAGTACCATAAACGGGAGAGAGGAGGACCAGAAACTTGTTTCCTGACAGTCCTGGAGGTTGTAAGTCCAAGTCATCGTCTCAGTCATGTTGGTAGCTCTGGGTGCCGCTTGGTCCTGTGGCACCCCAGGGGTGCCAAGGGAGCCATGGAAAGAACCAGCCTTTCCACGTGTAACCACAGTCTTACCTCTGTGTCTGTTCTAGTCTCTTCATGCCTCAGAGGTGGTTGGGTTTAGAACCCACCCCACACTGGTACAACTTCCTCAATGAAACAGAATAAAACTCAATTTGATACGTAACAAAGTATAAACACCCTTTTCATCCTCAGAAGAGCCGGGCATGGAGAATAAATGGTACTGTTCTCCTTTTTAAACATCACTAATTTGTTAGTTAGGCAAGTACGTGGACACTTGCACTTTACTTCCCTGTGAAACTTGGAGAAACACCGTCTACTCGATCTCACTGGTTTATGAGGAAGACCCTGAAGGTTTTACTCATCATAAGGGTAATCAGAGAAAATTCAGACTTTATGATAATGAATGAAGGTTTGCTCTATCACATGAAAGAATATTAGATCTCAATTATTTTTTTGTACACTTTTTCCTCCTCCAGGCCACAAAGTCTCCATGTTTTTGTTTAATAGAACTGAAAGTCAAAATTCACAAAACTCTACAGTTCTTCCCTTGAAAACCAACCATGAAGACAGAACTTCCAGGCCCTCAAGTACGTGTTGTTAAGGGTCTTCCCCTCTTTTGCTGGCCCTCCATCTTTCTGAGCATGATGTCTTTCTCCAAGGATGGGCCACTCCTGACAACACGTCCAAAGTACGTGAGACGGTTTCACCATCCTTCCCTCTCAGCCATCCTGGCTGCCCACTCGCCGAGACTGGCCCACAGAGACCCTCATCAGCACCTCCCACACACACGTGTCTGAGAGCCCACACCACTGTTCTTGCAGCAGCCCATGGGTTATTTAGTGCCTTTCTCCAGGGCCACAACTCAAAGGCATCCTTTCTTCTTTGGTCACCATTATTCGCTGTTCTCTCAGACATAGTAAGTAGTTCCAAAGACCATGGTTTGGCTCAAGTGCACCTTAGTCTTTAAACTGACACCCTTCCTCTCTAGCATTTTCGAGAGGTCCCAGACAGCAGACTTTCCCAATTTGATGACTGCTGGTACCAAGGTTGTCGATTGTGCATCCAAGTAAGATGAAATTGTTGACAGTTTCTACTCTGATACACCAGGGATCAAAACTGGGTGAAGTCCATCCAAAGATTACCACTCGAATGTAGGTTTGAGAGCAACGGTCACTAGGTGGTAGCATTTTCATTTCATATACAGACCGGGTGAAAACCACACCCACTGTCCTCAAGTGGGGAACCTCCGGGACAGAACTGACCCCCCCATAGGGTGTCCAACGGTGCCACATTTACTGAAGCAGACTGACTTCTCGCTCACAGAGCAGTTAGTGGGGTTCAGCCAGATGACCTTTTGGTTATCAGCTGAACCACTGCACCACCACGTGCATCCGTCCAATCCTTACCCAATGTACCTCAAAACAGCCACGGCCCACCTGCCAACGGCAGCTGGCTGTGATGCTCAATGATTTTCCAATGAGGCTTCCAGACTAAAACAAGCAAGAAGGTAAGGCTGGCCATCTGCTTTCAATACCAGCCCTGAGAACTCTGAAGGACCACAGGGACCCACCTGTAGCAGTCACGGACAGTGCAGGGCAACAGTGTCCGCTCTGCCGGGCCCGAGGAGGTCACGAACGGGGACCAGCTCTCCACAACAATATCAACGGTATTACCAAGCAGGAAACAGTGGTAAGCAAAACCAGCAGCACCTCTGACCTCACACCACTTGTATCCAACTCCAGAAAGTGACCTGGAACTTGACAAGAACCTGTCTTGAAGCTCCAGGTCCATGTGCCTGGATTTCCAGCCAGCCAGAGAATGTGCTTGAATCTCACCACACAGAGTCCCCCAGTCCCACAAACGAGGAAAGTTCCAGTCTCCTATGACAGCAAGATCATTGATGCGTACGAAGCTGATTTGGGAGAGTGAGGAATGAATCCTGACTATACCTGCTCGATGCAAACATGTTTCAGCTCAAATAACTACAGTGTTGGGTGGCTGGATACGGCCATAACGAGAAGTAATGAGAAAAGACCTTGGAAACTATGTCATCCGCTCTGTGTAAGAGACTGGAGATCCAGGGAAAGAGACCGGTTCAAGGTAAGGAACCCAGACCTCCTGATCCCACCTCGCTCCCTCTGTCACCAGGCTTTTGTAAAGTAATGACTCCAGGTTGTGCAGGATAACACTCACACACACACACACACACACACACACACACACACACGGTCCAGACAGAAGAAACTACTGCATTTTACTGGACAAATCTCACTCAGCATCCCCAGAAGTGAAGGTTAGGGAGCTGCAGCCAGGCCCACCCACAGGGGACCCTCACGAGCACCTTCCACACACACGTGTTTGAGAGCCACACCAATATTTCCATGCAAACCCAGCCTGGCAAGCGGCTGAACGGCCACAGCCATGGGTTTCTGTCATCATGTAACAGCCTCTCAGTCTTCTTTTTTTCTCAGCTCCACTGGTTTCTGAATAAAAATTTCCATTTCAAGGTTGCACCATAATTTAGTGCGCCGGTTCCTTTTGTGTTGCAGAAGCCATAGTAATCTCTCTCCAGGCAAAGGAGCTCAAGGCCCTGTGCCTGGGTGTTCTGCGGAGGCTCTGCTTTAATCATGCAGTAATTAGGAGGAGGTAGGAAGGACAGGAGAGGAAGGATGGGAGAGGAAGAAAGAGGAAGGATGGGAGAGGAAGAAAGGGCCACAGTCCAGAGAGATCCATCTGGGGCTTCCCAGCTTTCATCTGTCAGAAAAACAAAGCACTGGAACAGTCTCTGCCTGACAAAACAAGAGTCTTGGTGGCTCACCTAGAAGTCGGTGGTTCATCCCCACCCAGGTGCACCTCAGAAGGGCACCTGGCAGCCTGCTCCCCTAAGACAGGACCAAGAGAGGTCTGGGGAGTTCTGCTCTGTACCCTGCAAGTCAGGTTAGAACTGGCTCAGCTCAGCAGGCTTTGTTTGGCTCCAAAGAAGCCAAGTTCCTACTGAGATCCCAAAGTGGTGGGGCGGGGAGAGAAGGGCCAGAGAAGAGGAGCTGGTGTGTTTGTGGTACAGAGAGCATGCAACCAGTCCTCGAGTCAATCTCCACGCTGTGGTGAGTCTTAGCTTCAGCCCATCCTTCTCCCTGGGAGCAGCTAGGGAATGAAAACCACCAGCCTTCTGGTTAACAGCACAGCACAGGATGCACTACTCCAGAAATCCTGATCTAGAGAAAAGGCGCCTAGGGTGTGAAGGCTGCAGTGCTCTGCTGATAAAACCACCACTTTCAGGGGAGGGAGACCGTGGAGAGATGATGGACAGGGATGGACGACTGGGGAACCCCGTCCTTGTCTTCCTCCCTCTTACATTAACTTCGAGATGAGCCAGAAATCCCTGCCATGCACACATGTGCGCACGCGCGCGCGCGCGCACACACACACACACACACACACACACACACACGCCATGTCTTGTTACGTGCAATCTAATTGTCTGCGATTCACAGCGAACCCATGTACTGTAGCTCTGAATCCGGCCTACTCCTGAGCCAATCTCATCTTTTCTGACAGCCCTAACCCCATTTCTCCAGTCACTGAGTCAATCCATCTCATCTGGGGTCTGCCTCTCCTGCGCTGTCCCTCCACCCTTCTGAGCATAATGTTCTTCTCTAAGGACTGGTCCCGTCTGGACATGTGCCCAAAGTATGTGAGATGGAACTTCAAAATCTTTGCCTCCGAGAAGTAGCTTGGTTTCACCCTCTCCATCAAAGACCTGTTTGTTCTCCTAGTGGTCCACAGTATTTTCAACCCTCTTCTCCAACACCACAGCTCAAAGACATCATCAATTCCTCTATCATCCTTAGTCACAGTCCAGCTCTCTGATATTATAGCAGGAAATTATGAAGACCATGGCCTGTATCAGGTGCACCTTAGTCTCCAAATTGTTACCGCTTCTCTTCCATACTCCAGAGAGGTCCCTGACAGCAGACTTTCTCAGTGCAATTTGTCTTTTGATTTTCTGAGCGCTGGTGCCGAGAGTGTTGATTATGGAAACAAACAATCTGAAGCTGTTAACAATCTCAATCTCTTCTCGATCTATCAGGAACTGTCAACTGGCCCAGTGGTGAGTATCTTTGTTTTCTTGACATTGAGCTTCAGTCCATAAAGAAGACTATAGTCTTTGACCTTCTGCAGCAAATACCTCATGTCCTCCTCAGTTTCAGCAAGCAAGGCTGTGTGATGTATAACACAAGTTGTTGATGAGTCTTCCTCCAATCCAAATGTCGCATTCTTTCTCATAAAGTCCAGCCTCCAGAATGATCTGTTCTGCATACTGTATGGATCCCTGAAGCACACCTTTCCTGATTCTGAACCTGATTCTGTTTTCCTGCTCTGTTCCAACTTCTGCTTCCTGGTTCAAGTATAGGTTTCACAGGAGCACAATTTAGTGTTCTGGATTCCCATTCTCCTCAAGATTAGCCACAATTTGTTGTGATCTACATAGTCAAATGCCTTTGCAAAGTCAGTGAAACACAGATAGACATTCCTCTGGTACTCTGTGCTTTCAGTTGGACCCATTGGACATTGATTATGATGTCCCTAATGCCACAGCTTTTTCTAAACCCAGCTTGCACATCTGACAGTTCTCTGTTGATGTACTGTTCCAATCGTTTTTGGATAATCTTCAGCAAGATCTTGCTTGCATGTGATATTAGTGACATTGTTCGATAATTTCCACATTCTGTAGGATCACCTTTTTTGGAATGGAAAGAAATATTTATCTCTTCTAATCACTTGGCCTGGTGACTTCGTGGTGAGCACAACGTGGTAAACACGTCCAGGGAAGTATCTCTGTTGAAATGAGTCAGTTGGAATGCCGTCAATTCCTGGGACCTTGTTTTGATTTTTGCCATTTTCTTCAGAGCAGCTTGAACTTCTTCCTTCATCACCTTTGCCTCTTGATCATATGTTGTTTCATGAAATTCTTCCACGTCAGCCAATGCTAGAAAGGCTATTCGCTGGAAACAGACACCATGCTTGGAAAGGTAGAAGATCAGCGAAAGACAGAAAGACCCTCAGCGAGGTGGATTAACACAGTGGCTGCAGCAATGGGCTCAAGGGTGTCAGAGACGATGAGGACGGCACAGGACATCTGTTGTTCGTAGAGTTGCTGTGAGTTCTATTTGACACGATGGCACCTAACAACAACCTGCATTTGGCACTGTGCTTGTGTGCACTGTTCACGATGGGTTGCAGACTGTCAAGTCAGAACTGACGCATAGCTGACCCTCTGCCAGGTCCCTGCACGTGACCCTGCCAACTGCCTTCCCGGAGGAGGCCATCCTGAAGACGCTGGCGTTAGACCAGGACTGTGCCCTGGATGGTGTCTAGAGGCTCACTGTTCAGAGGAGGCCACCATGGTTTTCCTCTGAGACACCTCTGTGTGGGCTTCAACAGTCAGCCTTTGGTTATGTCCCCACTAAGGAGTGGCCACTCTCTGCTTGGCCATGCTCCTGTACACTTCTGGCTCATTCATTGTTTTCATGCCCACAATAGCTCTACGAAGGAAGTGTATTTGGTGCTTACATGATATGTTGTTGTTGTTGTTGTTGTTGTTGTTGTTGTT
>NW_006399950.1:2002528-2038701 GCF_000299155.1 Elephantulus edwardii
TCTGTTGTGCATAGGGTTTTCAGAGGCCTGCTATTTCAGAAGTGGGTGGCCAATCCTTCTTCCTAGTCTGTCTTAATCTGAATGTTCAGATTTAGAGGACTATCTGACAGACAGCAATTTGTGAAGCACTGTTTCACATGATATAGAAGAGAAAATTGGGCAGTAAGACTTACCATGGCTTATCTGTGGTCAGATGCTGGGAAGGGAGGGAGGGGACAGTGCTGGTTGGTCTATGGAGTCTGTAATAATTCATATACGCTGTATTCAAAAACATTACTTTCAAAAACCATATTGTAATCACACTTTTCCCATTTCTTGTACTTCTGATTTTCATTAAGCTTTCTCTACCTCTCTGGAGCTTCCATTGTGCCTCTCACTCCCTTACTGGGTATCGCCACTCCCTGGTCCCATCATTAACAAGCCTTTGCATAGGCAATAAAGCACATCCTTCGAAATAGACGTTCTTCTGGAGTTCTCTTCTTTCAGCCAGGACATCTGACATCCCCAGTGACATTCCTGGCACTGCAGTCTCTTCTAACCTAGCTTGCACTTCTGGCAATTCTCTGTCAATGGGCTGTTCTAGCCATGTTTTTTGTGATCTTAAGTAATATTTTGAATGCATGTGAAATTGTTTGATATTTTTCACATTCTGTTTGATCACCTTTCTTGGGAATGGGAACAAATATGAATCTTTTCCAGTCAGTTGACCAGGAAATTGTCCTCCAAATTTTCTGGCATAGATTGGTGAGTACATCCAGGACCATATTAGTTAGTTGAAGCATGAACATTGAGAAGCCAAAACAAAGAAAAGAGAGATTGAAGCGAGAGAGCTGAACACATTTCAAAGGGGCTCAAGAAAGCAAAGCAAGTGTTACAATGGAATGTGCAGAGAACTGGAATTGGATAACTAAAAGGGGAGAACTTGGCTGGCATTTCTCAAACAGAAAGAACTAAAAAACAAATTCAAGCCTCCTGTTGCAATACTAAGAGCTACTATGTGCAAAATCTTGAATGATCCAGGAAGCATTAAAAGAAGATGGAGGGAATACACAGTCACTGTATTAAAAAAAAAATTGGTCAACACTGAAATAATTCAAGAAGTACTATATGAACAAAAGCCAATGATCATGAAGGAAGAGGTTCCAGGTACACAGAAATCATTGGCAAAAAATAGGAACATTAAGTGGCATGGTTTAAGGAACGTATTTTTGTTTAATGTTGCATGACACTCGCCTGTGTGAATGTACCACAGTCGCTGTGTCCATTCACCTGGCGATGGACGCTGAGTGGTTTCCGTCTCTGCGTTAGTAAACAAAGCTGTGATAAAGACGACTGGGGATCTGCTAGTGTGGCAACTCATTTCCTGAGACGTGGGCAGTTCTTTCAGCCATGAAGTACATCAACACTTGTTCTGGAACTAGACAGACGTCAGCACAAGCCACTGCCATGCTGGGCAAGAATGCTGACCCATTTGTCACCCCACCCTCTGAGCCTCAGGACGCTCACAGAAACCAGCGGTCAGACAGCTTCTGTTCCTCAGGAAAACTTCAAGGTTTGCACAAAGTCCTCAAAACCTAGCATCCCAGACCTCTTCCCTAGAGAACCAGGGATTACAGACCTGCTCATTCAGGCCCCTGCACACCCCAATGCCCTCTTGCCAATGGCTGGGCTGTGGCCAGAGACGCAAACAGTGAAACAAGCTTTGTTTGGAACATCTCCATGCTTGCTGCCAGCACCCTCGTTTTTTCTCTGTTGCCTCTTGCTGCTTCCATGCCCTGCATAAATTCCTATTTGTTGGTGTGATACCTTTGTAATGCCAAACACGCTCCTGACTTATGTCTGTGACTCCACAGTGTGTGTGTTCAGTCAGCATTTGCTGTATCAATAAGCCACGCACACAGCTTCACACCCAGCCCAGCAGCGTCGTACTGTGTAGGACAACTGAAGGCGAATTTTCTAGCAAGCAGGGCCTCCTTGAGGTCCCCCTCTGCTCAGGTCAGTCTGCTGCTGCGTTTAACCTGCCCCGAGAGGCATCAGTGAACTCTGGCCTCACCTCTGGCAATCTCAAGCTCCGGGCCCATTGCCCAGCTTTGCTGGTGGGTGCTGTGGAGTCAGTTCTATTAAGAACAGCCCGACGTGGTAACATGGAGATTCTTTAGGGGTAACTTAGGTCGTAGCCTTTATAGAGGGAGCTCTGGTGGCTCAGTGGTAAGGAGATGCACTGGGACCTCAAAGGCAGAGGGTTCAGATCTGCTCCAAGGTGGAAAGACGGGCGTCTCCTCCTGTGTGATTCACTGCCACAGTGTCAGCGTGAGTCAGCTCTGACTCGACAGCACATAGCAACAATCTTCATGGGAGCGAACGAACAGGACTTCCTCCCAGGGAGCCGCTGGCTGGGTTCTGCCTCCAATGCTCTGGTTAGCAGCCTGCAGTTCTCTTGACTCGGTTTATGAAGACATGAGGGCCTTTACATTTAGATAGTGATGTTGTGATGGTGTGTTGGTGTTAAGTGCCATCAAGTCGAGTGCGACTCAGTGAGTTCATGAAGACTAGATGTGAACTCAGGCCCATCCTGTGCCACCCCTGCACATTTGAGCCCATTGCCACGGACATTGAGAGTCTTCCTCTCTTCACCAGGCCGCCATTTTTCCAAGAGTGATGTCCTTTTCCAAGGAATAACCTCTCCTAACAACATGTCCAAAACACATAAGTCAAAGCTTCATCAGCTTTGCCTCCAAGGAACATTCTGGTTGCACTTTCTCCCACAAGTATCTTTTTCTGGAGAGGGGGATCATTTTCCCTTTCAGTGTTTAACAGTTCCCCATCTAAACGTCTTCCACTGCAGTCAGTATGTAGGACCCCTGCACATTCAAGAGAGTGAATGTGCCGAGCTGTGGTTTTACAGTGTGAAAATAAAGGCCTTGTTATTGATGGCAGGAACCAAATGAACAAATTAAACATGGCTTAAAAATGGAGAAGGGGGAACTTAGGAACAGTTAAA
This sequence comes from Elephantulus edwardii, assembly GCF_000299155.1. Lineage (NCBI taxonomy): Eukaryota > Metazoa > Chordata > Mammalia > Macroscelidea > Macroscelididae > Elephantulus > Elephantulus edwardii. The sequence goes on from NW_006399950.1 coordinate 2,005,530, forward strand.
GCTTAATAAGGTGATCCACGGGGTTCATTAGCATGGAGCCTTTCAGAACAGGTTTTCAGAACCTAATTAATCAAACCACCATCAAAAAGATGCATTAAATTAATATGACTCCATCCTGGATTTAAATGCCAACACTAATTAACCCCATAAGTGACATATTTCCAAGCCATATGAGAAAAATTTGTCACATTAATAAAAAAAGATCACAATATTAGAGAAAGTAAATTGGGTCGCAAATATAGATGAGACAGTGTAACCCTCTGGCAGTCATTATCTTAAATTCATTTTTGTACATGGACATTAATGAAAACATTGAATGACTACATTGCAAACAGAAAATGTTAAATTAAGAACTGTGTGTTCTGTTTTTAGCTTCCTCACTGGCATCAAGCAGGACTTCAGTCAGTAACTTTAGTCATCTCTTTTCATTTCTGAAACAAGTAAATGCTCAAAGGACTATCCCCCTTCCTAACTTCTAATTAAGTGCTGTGAGCTCACTATCTATTAATATACATACAGTTAGTTGCACATATAGTTCTTATATGTTGTGGTAGTGGTGTTGTTACGTGCCATCAAGTCGCGTGCAATGCATAGCAACCCTATCTACAACCGCTCTGAAGCCTGCCCTGTCCTGAGCCAGTCTCACTGACTCCAGCACATCAACACCATTACCTTAGTTACTGTGTCAATCCACCTCACCCGGGGTCTTCCTCTCCTGTGCTGTCCCTCCACCATTCTGACATGATGTCCTTCTCCAAGCACTGGCCCATCCTGGCCACATGCCCAGCATGTAAGATAGAACTTCAAATTCCTTTTCTCCAAGGAGAAACCTGGTTTTACCCTCTCCAAAACAGACCTGTTTGTTCTCTTGGTGGCCCAAGGCATATTCAATACTCTTCTCCAGCACCACAACTCAAAAGCATCAACTCTTCTTCTAGCACTTCTAGTCTTTGTCCAGCTCTCTACACATAGCAAGTAACTGTAAAGGTTACAGCCTGCATCAGGTGCACCTCTGTCTCTACACTGACATCATTGCTCCTCTGTAGTCTGAAAAAGTCCCTGACAGTAGATTTTCCCAGTGCAATTTGTCTTTTGTAGTTTTGTAGGAGCATTTTTGTTGTGTACCATAGAGTCAGAATCAACCCATAGCTGACTCTCTGCTGGGTTTTCAGAGACAGTTAATTGCATGAGAGGAGACTTCCCATTCTTCTCCAACAGAGCAGCCGATGGCCTCGAACCATGTGCCTTTGGGATTGCGGCACTGCTTCTTGTCCAAGAGTAGCAAACTATTTCTGTAAATAGACAGAAAGTCACTATTTTCTACTTCATGGATTCTCCCATCTCTAAACAACTCAGCACTTCCGGTGACGAGGTGAAATCAGCCACAGACAACACATGAAGGAGTAAGTGTGACTGTTGCCAGTCTTTACAGACATAAGAACTAGAATTCAATAGCATTATCATAGGTCATAAAGTATTTTTCTTCTTGTGATTTTCCCCACAGACATTTAAAAGCATAAAAACCACTCAACCTAAAAACCATTCAAAAGTAAATGGCTGGCCAGATTCAGCACCTGATTCTCACATTAGTTATACCACTCTCTATTTTATCCTCTCCTGGTGGTACATTTTGGTTATGTCCGAAAGTCTATTCATGGCATAGACTAGGACTTCTACATTTCTTTTCCCCCCTCTCATGATATTTATAGCTTTGGAGTGTACGCCTTGCCCCCTGATCCACCTTGAGTTGGGTTTTCTGTACTGCATGAGGTGTGGATCTTGTTTCCATTTTCTGCAAGTAGCTGTCTGGCTTTGCCAGCACCACTTGTTAAGGAGGCTGTCATTTCCCCACTTAATAGATTTCCTTGATCAGTTGACTCTAGGTAGATGGTTGATTTCTAGGTTTTCTATTCTATTCCATTGGTCTAAGTATCTGTCACAGGACCAGTACCTGCTGTTTTAATTACTGTGCTTGTGTAATAGGCTTTGAGATTAAAAAAAATCAAATCTTTGTGTACATAAAAAAACCCAACCTTCTCCAATAGGGAAAAAAAAAAAGAAGAACCCACAGACTAGGGAAAAAATATTTGGCAATGACATATCTAAAAAAGGACTTATAACTAAAATGCATAGAATACCACAACAACTCAGCATAAAAGGACTAGTAACCCAACAACAACATGGGCAGAAACTATAAAAAGACTCTTCACGAAAGAGAACATTCAGATGGCCAACAAATACATGAAGAAATACCAAAACAACACAAATCGCCTGTATTTGTATGTGGATCAAAATACTTCCACAAATGAGCAGAGACAGCTGACAGGAGAAAACATTTGACAAAGATGCCTGAGAAGCAACTCTCCTCTCAAACTTACAGAAAACTCCAACACCTCCATGAGAAATAGCCCAATACCACATGGGAAGAGGATAAAAGACGCTTCACCGAAGAAGACATTCAGATAGCTAATAACTAGAGAAATGCTCAAGATAATTGACTTTGAGAGCAGTGCAACAATAAGATATCCTCTTACCCCAGACAACGATAGCAAAGTACAAGACCTCAAATAACAAACACAGGCAAGGGTGTGGCGAGACCACACTGCGGTGGGGGTATAAAATGGTGCAACCACTATGGAAAGCAATGTGGAGCTTCCTTAGAGAACTGGGAATAGAAATACCACTTGATGCAGCAATCTTGTTACTAGGCACATACCTCAAAGAAATGAGAGCTGGAGCGTGAACAGATATACACACGCCGCTATTCACGGTGGCATTATCTACAGGAGGAAAGAGAAGGAAACAAGTAGCAGTGCCCGCCAACAAATGAAAGGCTAAAGAAACTACAGTACACATAGACAAGGGAATATTATACAATGTGAAGAACTGAGAATTTGAAAACAACACAAAACACGGATGAACCTGGAGGATATTAAAATAAGTCAGATACAAAAGGACAGACACCGGACAAGGCCACTATTGTTAAAACAATTAAAAAACCCTAAGGAAAAAAACCTACAAACAGAATGAAGTATTTTAATTGTTGCCAGGGATGGATGAAAAAGAAAATCAAATTACATGCTACTGGGTTTAAAAAAAAAATAGAGCTATGCTTCCGTGTCCTGCTTTAGGAGGCTAGAAGCCCAGGGTGAGGGTTCCAGCTGTGGGAGGAAGCATCCTCTCGGTCAGCCCTGGAGGAACGTGTGTGTCCTCTCCACATCCACAGGCTGGCATTCCCAGATCCCAGCAGGTCCAGTAGGATCTCGGACAGGTACCAGATCCAAAGGACACTCCGTTCTCCAGATCTTCCTGCTCAGTGATACTGGGGCCTTCCTCTCTCTGCTCAGTTCTCTCTCCTAAAAGAAAATGTGTTGCTGGTCACACACAAGGGAAATCAGGAGTAAAGATTGTGTCCCACTCTCAATCCTCTCACAACCCATTGCCTTACGAGGCCCTAGGAGATGGCTGTATAACCACCACATTGCGTAACTGCAGCCAAAGCAAGAGACTCAAGGGCCAGGCAAGTCAACTCCAGTTCTGATGCAGACACATCTCCGAACAGAGAGGATTAATGCCGGGACATCACGCTCAGAAGGGTGGAGGGACAGCACAAGAGAAGACCCTGGATGAGACAGATTGACATAGTAACTAGGGTAATGGGGATGGGTCTGTCAAAGTCAGTGAGACTGGCTCAGGATAGAGGAGGGTTCAGAGCTGTTGTACACAGTGTCACTATGAGTGGCATATAACGACAACAGGGCTTACCTTATTCCATGGCAGACACAACGCAGGTAGGATACTCGAATCAATCTTGACAGACAGTAGAGATCCTGTGTTGGATAAGAAAACACCAGGCCTCCCTGTTTTTCATGACTCATCTCAAGAAGCAGTTCTTAGAGCTGTTCCCTGACTCCACGGATCTAGTTGCTTGTGGAAATCTTGATCATCCGTGACTGCTTTGGAAAGTGACCTTTTCGAAAATGAAAACTTCTCTCTTCTGAAAACACAAATATTTTCTAATTTCCCTAAAATAGGGAAAATTAACTGCACCGATAGGACAGGTTTAGGCTGAGGGGAAAATTACAGGATTGTTTTTCCTTTACCTTCCTGTCCCCACCAAGTACCTTCCAACTCCAGGTGTTTCAAAGGAGCATTGTGTGTGCTCCACGGGGTTTCCACAGCTGTAATCTTTTAGAAGGAGAGCACCAACCACTTCTTCTAAGGTTCACCTGAGTGACTTCAAACCACTTACCTTTCAATAAGTAGCCAAGATCTTCATCATCTACACCATGCAAAAATATGTTCTAACTCCATTTCAGCCATATTCTGGTTTAAGTTGGGCAAGTAAGACCCTTAATAACTTACAAATTCAGTTTTCTAATCCATCACAAAGAACTAATCCTACTGCCACAGCATAACTTTTAAACAGTTAAAAATATGACTCTCATGCAAATATAAAATGAGCATGTGTCAAAGATTTGATTGAACTAAATAATTAATGATAGAGCTTGTAAGACGTTATAACTGGTTCAAAGGAGAATTTGAGGAACAGAGATTGATATATTCGGTCAAAGGAATGCCAAAATAAATTTGCTAATAAATGCAACATTGGTTACTATTCTACAGGGTAATAAACTGTAACACTGGAGATATCCTTTCCTATCAGATAGAAATCAATTTCATCTCTATTGGACAAAATTCATTTGCATGCCTATGGAGAGGAACTATTTCTATTCTGCGCAGTCAAGAATCATTTGCATTGCTATTCGTTTTTACAAGTTAACGTCTATCCATACAGAATGGTAAAATAGTTTAGCCCACGAGCTGGCAAGACAAACTATTGTCCTCCAGCCAGATCTAGCCTGAAGCTTGTTTTTCTACAGCTCACATGCAAAGAATAAGAATGTTTTTTCTATTTCTGAAGGGTTGTGAAAGAAGGAAGAGGAAGAGAAGATTATGCACGAGATATCCTGTATGGCATACAAATTCTAAAATAGTTACTATCTGGCATTTTACAGACCAAGTTTGCCAACCCCTGACCCAATCAGAGTCAACTCAATGCAACTAACAACGACATACAGACACAGTTTGCATCCTCGAATAGGGAATTCTATCATGTCACTGTGTTTGGCCTAGTTCAATATAGAAACAAATAAAACAATGAGAGGGTTGGGGGGAAAACGATGAGAGTAATCACGTCCTATCAAAGTGAGAACTTCTGGAGGGAAACAATTACCACCCCCAGGTTCTGGGCACTTGAGATCTGTAAGGTCACTGGGGTTGATGAGATTTCATCCTTGTTCTGGGGGATTCTCAATGCATCTCGAGAGCCTGGTAAATAGGCCACAGCTGCATCCCAAGAGATCTGGAGCCCCAGTCCAGGTGTCCCCATTACCTGCCATGCCATAATGCTGTGTAACAAACACCTACACTTCTTCAGTGACAGATGGCAATTACTGCTTAGTGTTTATGTGTCTAGATGGTCAGCTAAGGGGCTCTGCCCCTCTTGCTGGGCTTCAGTACCTGTCTGGAATCACGTGGCGATCACCTGTTCTAGGATGTTCTTGGGATGATGGGCTCGTGTCCACCTGTCTCATCCCCAGACTAGCTGGGTTTTCATACTCATGTTAGAGGCGTAAGTGGGTTTTTAAGGACAGAAAGAAAGGAATTTTTAAAACTCCTTTTGATAAGGTAAAATCATTTTCACACAAAAAAAACCATTGTAAATTATTTTAATCCAAAGGTATTCTGTCATGTGCTTTAGATTTGTTGTGAGTTGGGTTTTTTGGGAGGGTGGTATTTATTCTAATTGGTTTTCATACTTATCTTCACTGACATTATGTTTCATACAGTCATTCCCATACACTGTGTTTTAGAAAATTAAACCCCATTGGACTACGCCCACCATTACTCAGTCTTGTCAAGCCCCCACCAGATCTTTCCCATTTATTTTCCCTCCATCCACCAAATTGTTTGACCTTGTAATTTCCCCCTTACTCACCCTCACCATCTGCTCCCACCTCTTCCCTCCTTGAATGGATTAAGAAACTGTGGTACAGTCACATGATGGAAAACTAGGCAGCACTCAGGAGTAACAATTCCAAAAAATACCACACACCTGAGGAAAGACTGGAGAACATTATTCTGAGTGAATTAACTCAGTCTCATAAAGACAATTACTGCACAGGACCATTATTGTAAAAATAGATTTGTTTTACAATATATGAGCTACTACTCTTGCCCCTTTACCTAAAAACAGTTCCTCTAATACTTCCTGGTGACATTTTTCAGGTCTGAACTCCAGTTCCTGCCACTAAGTCAACCGTGGAAGCATGGTGACAGTACAGTAAGATCAGAACGGTTGTGATCCAGAACGTTCCCTTGGCTGATACCTTAGACTTTCCTTCCTAGTTTGCCTGAGTCTGGAAACTACACTGAAGCCTTTCGTGATGGATTGAATGGGGTCACTCTCAAAAACATTTGTTGGAATCTCAACCATATACCTGGTCTATCTATCCTATCTAAGAGCAAACTTTACTGATTAATTAGGCCATATGGTAGCATAGGGTACTTTTTTAATATAATCATTTCTGTAAGTTCAAATCCCATGTACTAGCTTCAGTGAAATATTTTTGTCTGAGGCAACACTGGAGAAAAGGTCTTGCCCCTGAGAATTTGCTCGACAACTGTGTTTGTGAACTTAGTGTCTCTGCTTTTCCTTTTGCACCACGCTGCAGTCACATTATGCTAATTTTCAAAGCTAGGGATCAGCCTCCTCTATAGATCTGGTATATTCGGCCCGAGGGCCTAATCTAATGTTTAGGGGGCTGCATTGCCAACTCAAAGGTAGGCCATCCATGGGACCCAGCTTAGAAGGCCTAGTCTACAGTATAAAGAGCCTCCAAATACAGCCAGAAAGGCACAAACTGAAGAGGATAAAATTGATGAACGGGACCTTCTAAAGATTAAATCTCTGTGCACATCAAAATTTTTTTCCAACAGGGTGAAAAGAAAACCTACTGACTGTGGACAAATATTTGGCAATACGATCTTACACACGGGTCTCATAATGAAAGTTTACACAATATTCATGGGCCTCCACAAGAAAAAAGACTAATAACACAATTACAAAATGGCCAAAAGACATGTAAAGAACTATCACAGAGGAAGATATTCGAATGGCCAACAGACACATGAAAAAATGCTCAAAATCACTGGCAATAAGAGAGATGCAAATAAAAAAAAATGAGATACCATCTCATTCCAGTAGTAGCAGCAACGTTTAACAAGACAGCAAGTATTAAATGTTGCAGAGGATTTAGGGAGATAGGAAATCTTATCCATTGTTGGTGGTATTGTAAAATGGCACAATCACTCTGGAAGGCAGTTTGGTACTTGCTCAAAAAGCTGAACATACAATATGCCCGAAGTATTGAGACAAAGCCTCATCATTTCTGTCTCCAAAGAGCACTCTGGTGATATCCTCTCTAAGACATGCATGTTAGTTCTTTTGGCAGTCCACGGGATGTTCAGTGCTCTTCTCCAGCTCCACAGTGCAAACGTGTCAACTCTTCTGGCTTCCTCTTTCACCATCATCCAGCACTCAGACGCATAGTAAGTGATCAGAAAGGCTTGAATCAGACACACCTTAGTCTTCAAACTGACATCAGTACTCCTCAATAATTTGGAGAGGTCCCTGACTGCAGATTTTCCCAGTGCAATGTGTCTTCTTATTTCCTGATCACTGGTACTAAGGGTATTAATTATGGATCCAAACAAGACAAAGCTGTTGACAGTTTCAGTCTCTTCTCCATTCATCACAACGTCTATCGGTCCAATAAGATAACAACGTATGATCCAGAAATTCCAGTCCCAGGTAATAACACAGAAACGTGAATGCAGAGACTCAAAATGAGACCTTCATATCATTGCTCACTGAAGTACTACAGACAATAGCCAAAAGGTGCTAAATCTCCATCACCGGAAGAACAGATAAGCAGAAGGTAGTACAGAAAACTGTGCTGATTAGTACTGGGTGTCAGCGTGGCCACGGTTCTCTGGTTTGGCAGTGCAAAAGGAGAGAACACAGCAGTAACATAATGATATCGTTCATCCCCTGAGGTGGTCTGCAGGATCACCAACATAAAGGGATTAGGATGAAATGTAATGTCCTTATTCTGGTGACAGCCTTAATTCAACACTGAAGAAGGCTCCTCAAGGATGTGGCCCATTGAATAATATAGACACCGGTTTGAGCTTGACCCTGCATCTGGCTGGTCATTTGAACTAGGGCTTCACCTTGCTTGTTCATGTTGGAGTTGTCAGCTTCTGAAGTCAGCAGTCTACTGTATTGCCTGCCAAACTTGGACTTGTCAGTCTCTGCAGATGCCTGTTTCCTGAGGGATCTGGACTTTTGATGAGTCTAAAAGACCAGAAGTCTTTTATACAAATCACCTATATGCTATTTCTAGACAATGAGCCAGGGAAATACTCAATCCTTAGGACAAGCAATCATAAAATCAAAATGGCAGTATTTGCCCAGGGATAAAGCTCAGAAGATTGGAGAGTATAAAAGGTGAAAATGGGAAATGGGAAGTGTGCTGTTACAATGTGGAAATTTTAATCAATACTATATACCACAAAACAAATTATACATGAATGGAAAATCAATTTGTTCTCCAAACTTTCACTCAAAGATCAATTTTTTAAAAAAATCACAAACCTCAAACTCTTTGCTGTCAAGTCAGAACCAACGTGTAACTGACCCTCCGGCAGATCTCTGGAGGCTGTGAGTCACACGGGAGGAGGTGAGTGCCCGTCTCTCTCCCTCAGAGCCGCTAGTGGATGTGAACCTCCCAAGAGGCCCCACAGGTGGAACACCAGGGTGGCTCCCTATGGCCCAGGCCACTGGAGTTCCCTGAAAGGGGTGGGGGGGTGATAATTAACAAGGGATGTACTGTCTGTGGTGGGTCATGCACAGAGTTAACACTCAGCTGTTAACCAAAAGTTTGGAGGTTCAACTCCACCCAGAGGGGTCTTTGATGAAAGACCTGGGGATCTACTTGTGAAAAATCAGTCCATGAAAACCACACACAGCTCAGCTCTACCTTGTCTGCACAGGATCTGGGTCAGCTCCACGTACACTGCTCCCACAGACAGTACAGCTCTACCCTGTCTGCACGTACACTGCCACCACACACAGCTCAGCTCTACCCTGTCTGCACAGGATCTGGGTCAGCTCCGCGTACACTGCCACCATGCACAGCTCTACTCTCTACATACATGGAACCCGAGTCAACCCAACAAATACTGCTCGTCTCCCTCGCTCATAACACACCCAGAACATACGTATCATCACCTCAAGAAGAAACCAGCACCCAGAGAAGCTTCAGCACTTGCTCCAAGGCACACCCCCTTTGCCTTTCTCGATCACGCCACAGAAATCAGCCATGGCCTCTGCTCTCCGTGCTTTTCCTCCTCAAGAGAGCCTGCGTGCTGACTTTCCCACAGATGGAGTTTTGAGGCCAAATATAGAGTCTTAAGAATTAAAATTTCAGTAAGCAAACCATCAGGAGTAAATTACAGCACAGGTCAGCCGTGAAATTGCAGCGGTGCATTTTAGGGCGATTGTGCACCAACAGACAAGGCCTATTTGTTTTCTTTTTACTGAAATATTGAATTCTAAAATTGCTTCCTTGGTTCAAAAAGTTCTGATGCCATTTGTGTTGTGTCAGTTGCAAAACAAATTCAAGTAATCCTGAGGAATCTAATAATCATGTGTCAACCAGAGACAAGGGCTGCGTTTTTCATTCCAAGTAATGCATTTTTAATAAATCCATCTCACTGTTCCAGTCAGGGAACTACAGCCTAGACTTCCATCCTATCACACTTTTTGGTCATTGCCTTCCCAACCTGTTGGAAATGTACAGGTGTAGAGAGGAGAGTGGTCAAATAGAGAAACGTGAGTGGTGAGGGTCTGGTGGTGCAGAGGTGGGAACAGTGAGGGCCAGGCTCCGCTGGGCAGCTGCCGGAGGAACCGTCCCCTAATCTCTCAGCAGATCTCTCAGGAGCCGTTTGCTTTCCCTCCAGGAATGCTCAGCTCTCCATCAGTTCCAGGGGCTGCCCTCATCAATGTCTGGCAGGGGGTAAAAAGCTCGAAAAGTAAAATGACGTTTTGCCTCAGTAATTGTGTCAGAATTCCCAGTGGAACTCCTTAAATGGCCTGCTTTTCGAAGTGGCATAACAAGCAGTGAGCCATTGAGTGATTCAGCTGGAGGTACAAACCCAGGCTGCTTCTCAAGCATTCCGTCAGGTAGAAGGCGATAAAAGAAAGGTCAGTTTCTCCTGTGATCTGCACCCAGGACCAGAAGGTTTCCTCTCATGCGGTGAGCCCATGGGGAGAGTTTGCCGAGGGCACTACATGCAGGAGGACTTTGTGGTCATTGCGGATGTGACAGGGAAGCGCACCATGAATGAGCCCTGCTCATCACACAAGGACCCGTGTCTGTGAGCCGGCCCTGCTTCATCTTCCAAAAGTCAGAGCTTCTCCAAAGCCACACGGAGTTACCCAGCACGTCCTTCTATGCATGTGTATGACCAGTCCAAAGTGTCTTTTAGTGCCAGGCTGAACTAATGGCATTAAAGACTGCATCGTGGGCACAGTATCTTTCCACAGTGGGCCACTCTCCGGAAAAGTGCAGGAGCCACCCCAGACACCACAGAAAGAAGCAAGCGAGAGCCCAAGTTCCCAGCCGTCACGTCCATGGCTTTTGAGACTGAATCATAATGGAGGAAGCTGCCCATCTCCTTCCCTGGAGTGACTGGTGGATTCAAACCACAGACCTTTCAGGTCTGCACCGTGGCCAGAGGTCCTCAGGTGGCATTTAAGAAACCTGGAACAAATTCATGCATTTCTTTTCATGTCAGCACCATAAAGCTGGTTTCTAATTTGATTTCTCCTAATATTAATAAACTTAGCTATTCTTTTCTTATTGTCTCCTCAAAGGAGCCCTGGTGGTGCAGTGTGCTGGTGGTTAAACACTTGACTGCTGACCCAGCATTAGTGGTTCAAACCCACCAGCAGCTCTGTGGGATAAAGACCATGGCCAGGAACGCCCTGGGGGCTGCTTTGCTGTCACACGGAGATGCGAATCACCAGAAAGTGAGTGAGTGCCCCCCAATGAAGCTGTCTCCATAGGCTTGCAGCTGAGTCCCACAGAACTGCTATGAGCTCACGTCTTTGCACATCCAGTAACCAAGCCAGTGGCGTTGTGCTAGACTCACGCAGATGCATTCACAGACAGCCTTGTCCAGAGCATGTGATGCAGCTCACAGGGCCAAGTCAGACCACTGAGCAGATGCTAACTGCCTCTCACCAGCAAGCTCCTAAACACCCAGAATTAACGGCTGCCGTGAGTGAGCACCTATCTAGCCATCAGTCCTTGTCACCTTGCAGCACCTTTGTTAAGAGAAACCATATTACTGACGGATGTCAGCAGCGACCTGGGAATAAGTGGTGCTTCGCTCCTTATCCCAAAGGTGAAGGTGCAGCGAGGGACCATGCCTCAGCGGAAGCCGTTTGCTCTTGTCTGAACGGGAACCGGGAACCGGCAGACGGGGAGGAATGAAAATGCAGCCCCTCGTCTCTTTCTTCTTTTCTTGTTTGCTCCCCTTTCTTTCCTTGTCTGGGCTTCTTGTATGCATTTCCTTTTTTTGTTGTTTTTGTTTGTTTGTTTTTTTGGTTTTTTCTGTCTTCCTTCCCTTGTTTTTGCCCCCCACCTTGGCTTTGCTTCCATTCCTTTCTTCTCTTCTCTACTTCCAAACCTTTTCTCTTTCTACAGCAAAGCTCCATTACCAGCCATTAAAACTCTGACGTCATATCAGAAGTGCTTTGTCACGCAGGCGTCCCTGATGCCTGAGAATGTTTGCAGCTCTCCAGAGAGAGTATCATCGCAGTTGAGGGAACAAAGGAGTACAGGTTCCTACTGGTGTGGACCTTCCAGCCCATCCCTGCGTGTGGTCTCACAGCTGCTGAAAGAGGAGGATGGGTGAAAGCAGGCAGATTGGACACCAAGAAGGAACCGTGGGTCCGTGAATGATTAGCAGCCCACAGTGTCAGCCCCAGCGTCAGAGAACACGAAACCTCTCAAGCCTGTGGCTGAGCGACAGACTTAAAAGATTAAAGAGCAAATGTGCAGAGCTCGCCACATGCCTGGGGAGATTACATCCAGAACGCCAGCTTGTCCACCTTTCATGGTTTCTATTTCCTGTCTCCAACATGAACTGCAATTCCTCAGGAAACTACAGGATCATCAACTTGATACAGTGTCTAACATAACACCAAGGTTCTAAGGAGGACTTCTAACTCACCAAATGTGTGCTGAGCACTTGTTGTTGTGGCTGTTATGTGCCATCGAGTCGCCTGTGACTCAGCAACCCTAAGTATAACTGCCCTAAATCCTGCTCTACCTGTGCCAGCTTCACTGTCTCTGACACACCTACTCCCATTACCCCAGTCACTGAATCAATCCATCTCATAGAGGGCCTTCCCCTCCTGCACTCTCTCTCCATCCTCCCAAGCATGACGTCCCTCTCCAAGGACTGGTCCCTCCTTGCAACATGTCCAAAGTATGTCAGGCAAAGCTTCAGAATCCTTGCCTCCAAGAAGCAGCCTGGCTTCACCCTCTCCTGGGTGGGTGAACTTGTTCACTCTTCTAGCTGACCAAGGTATATTTAACACACACCTCTCTTACACACTCCTCTCTTACACACCCCTCTCTTACACACTCCTCTCTTACACGCTCCTCTCTTACACGCTTCTCTCTTACACACTCTTCTCTTACCATTTTTCTCTTGTACACTTATCTGCATGGTGAAGATTCAGCCCCAAGTACATCTGAGCTTCCTCTCCCAGAATGTGATTGGCACGTGACAACAGCTGATGGCCATTAGCGGGGCCAAGAAGTAGATTGTGAATGGCAGAGACTGGGGTGCACCTTTTGCTGGGGGATGAATGCTTTGCCCAAGGGAGTTAGAAGACTGCAAAGCTGTAAGGTAGGCCTGGTGGAAGAGCTGAGCTATGATGTGCAGTAACCACAGCAACGTGGCTAGCGAGAGCCTCCCTCCACGCACACAGGTACCTCCATCTACCTGAGCCCTGCTCTGGAACTCAGTCTTTTTGTGATAAAATCTCAGCAACCTTCAACATCGTGCTACTTTGGCAAAGCCCCTACCTCCTGAGCACTTTCAGTCCCATCTCAGGGCCGAGCTCTGGTGACATGTAGCATCATACATCTCAGGATGACTCCCTCCCACTCCCCTGCAGGCCAGGCTGGAGGTCCACTCATCTCCTGGCCTGCGTCTCTCACTGAGTCCAGCAGGACCGACGTGCCTGAGCCTCCATTGGGCTCCAAGGCTGAGCTCACAGGGGAAGAGCTGCTGGTTATTCTCAGAGCCTCAAGTGAACTCTGCTGGGCAGAGATGTGTGGCCTGGAGTTCACAGGTCACTTCCCAGCTTGGGCCACCAGTGCTCCGATCTGCCCTCAAGAGCCTGGTGTCCCCATGTGAGCTAGCTGTGTCCCCAGGCCCGGGAGGAAGGGCTGGCAGACAGCGACCAGGCTGTGGGAGCCGGGCAGGCTATGGACGGGCCACGTGTCCCTCCAGGCCTCCTGCCCCTCTGGGGACCCTGCTCTTCCGGGCCTTCTGCTCCCTTGGGGCTGTCTGGTCCTCAGGGCCACCTGGTCTTTCGGCCACCTGCCCCTCTAGGGACACCGAGTCCTCCAGGCTGCCTGGTCCTCAGGGCCACCTAGTCCTTGGGGCCACATGGTCCTTGAGGCCTCCTGCCCCACAAGGGACACCTGGTCCTCTGGAACCACCTAATCCTCAGGGACACCTGCTCTCTCGGGCCACCTGCTCCTCCAGCCCACCTGGTCCTTGGAGCTGCCTGATCCTCTGGGCTCCCTGTCCCTCAGGGCGGCCTTCTTCTCCAGACCAGGCTGCCTGCTCCCTCCTCCAGACCACCTGTCCCTCCAGGCCACCTTCTCCTCTGGGCAGCCCCTGGCAGCACTTCCAGCCACTCTGGACTTCTGCCCCTGGGCTGTGTCCCTCCCAACTGTCTCCACCTTCACTCCTGCTGGCTGTGGCTTTACCAGGTTGCCTGTCCCTCCGGGGTGAGCAGCCTCGAGGCGGGTTCCTCATGGTGACGTGTAGGTCTGGAGTGATGTCGAGTGTTACTGAGTCAGAGTAAGTGCTAAGTGAACAAGGGCAGCCGGTGGGAGGATGGAAAAGTGAGGACAAGACTCGGAAAATGTGCTGGCAGGAGGGGGGACTCCATCCCAGTCACATAGTCATGTGCTCGACAGTCACGTAATCGTGGGCCCGATGGCCATGTAATCGTGGGCCCGACGGCCATGTAATCGTGGGCCCAATGGTCACATAAACGTGGGCGCAACAGTCACATAAAAGTCACATAAACATGGACCTAAGGGTCACATAAACGTGGGCGGGACAGTCACATAAACGTGGGCTTGACAGTCGCACAAACGTGGACCCAAAGGTCATATAAAGGTCACATAAACAAGGGACTGACGATCACATAAACGTGGACCCGACAGTCATATAAACGTGGGTTCAATGGTCACATTAACGTGGACCCGACAGTCATATAAACGTGGGTTCAATGGTCACATACGTGGGCCCCACAGTCACATAAATGTGAGCCACATAGCCACACAAACATGATTCCGATGGTCACATAAACATGGGCCCAACAGTCACATAAATGTGGACTCAGCGGTCATATAAACGTGTGTTCAACAGTCACATAAACGTGGGTCTCACAGACACATAAATGTGGGCCTGGCACGTGGGAACTCACAGGCTAATCCCACAGTGTTTGAAAACACCAGTGATGGAAACTCTGTTTGGTTCTGCTTTCAACCTTCCCATCGAAGTGCTGACAACAGAGACTTCTTCGTCCAATCCATCAACATTAAGGGCCTACCACGTGTGCTCATGAAGACAGCAAAGTCCTGCGGGCCTGCATCTCAGCACACAGATGGGAAAGACACAGCACACTTTTTGCCGATTGTGTCTCATGGTAACACCGTGTGACACAGGAGAGATGCCTCATGGGATCTTCTGGCCTGTCGCCCTTACTGAAACAGACTTTCTCTGCCAACGCCAACAGGTGGGTTCAACCTGACACCATTTCAGTTAACAACCCAGCACTTCAGCGTGTGCAGCCAGGTCTCTTAATGAGCATAGCTAGCTCGCTCTCATCCACATTTGCGTGGCTGTGGAATCAGAACCGACTGACAGCTGACCCTTTAGCAGGCTTTCAGAAGCTGTAAATAATACAGGAGGACATTGCCCATTTTTCTCCTGTAGAGCAGCTGGTGGATTCAAACCACATGCCTTCGCCTTGGTACCACAGCTCTTTACCACAAGGCCACACGACATCTCTTTTGGTTGGTGGTGGTGTGACATGAGGTCAAGTTGGAACCGACTCTTGGCTGACCTTACAGTGGGTTTTCAAAGGTTTCAAATCTCATAGGAGGAGATGCCCACCCTTCTCACAAAGGAGCTGGTGGATTTGAACCACATGCCTTTAGGATTGCAGGGCAGCTTCTTACCTGTGGCCACCAGAGCTCCCCTAATGAGCATATCAGTACCAACTCCGTGGCACCTAATAGCAGTAAGTCTATGCTGTAGGCAAGTCATTAGGTAAAATGATAGAAGGAATAAAAGGAGGCGTCTCTTCCAGGAGGATTGTGGATTGCATTGTGCCCCCAAAATTGTTATTGATATCTTGTTCCTTTACTTGTAAATATAACCCTGTTGGGAAATGGAATGTTCTGTTACATTTAATAAGATCATATCCAAGTAGTAGGGAACTCTTGTACAGAGGGTAAGGAATTGCAATGCCAACCCCAAGGAAAGTGGTTCGAATCCACCCAGCTGCTCTGGGCGAAAGATGGGCAATCTCCTCCGGGGTGATATAGCATCTCTGGCAAACTGCTGCAGGGCCATTTGAGTCAGTTCTAACTCAATGGCACATAAGAAGTAATAAGAACGGTTGTTATGTGCCATCACATCGACCACATTATGGACAACAGATTGGAACTTGGCTTTATCCAGAAGCATGCTCACGATTTCAGCCATTGTTGCAGTCACTACGTCAACCCACAGTGTTGAGGGTCTTCCTCTCTCACGCTGACCTGCACCTTTCCCAACACCATGTCTGGCCCCTGCTCACAATATGCTCAGAGGATGGGAGACAGAGTTTTACTCTCCTCACCTCAAAGGACACCCTGGCTGCACTTATTCCAAGACTTCCTCATCCTTCCCTTGGGCAGTCCACGGGTATTCAGTGCTCTTCTCCAGCACCACAGCTCAAACGCAACAATTCTTCTTTTGTCATCTTTATTCATTGTCCAACTCTCAGATGCATAAGAAGTAACAGAAAAAGTGATCCCTACCCAAGTAGGGATCAAATGCAATAATGGCTACCTTGCTAAATGACAAGAGAGCTCTGTGGGCCTGGTGGACAGAAAGTGATGCTGCCAAACCAAAGGTGGGTGATTTCAATCTGCGGCACTCAGGCCTAGTTTAAATTGGTTTTTGTCAAACATTCTTCTAAGTGGTATAACACTGGTCTGTCCACTTGGTGTACAGAGGTAACTTGTGGTTGCTGTGATGCTGATATCTCAAATGCAATAATGGTTACCCATGGTGGACAGTGTTTGGTGGAGCTCCCCAATTAAAACAAGCTTGGAAGCAGGAGTGGCATCCACTTCCAAAATGGCTTGCCTCTGAAAACTCTATGAATGTGGAGAAATGATGAAAGGGTTCAGGTCTTTCGTTCGTAGGGTCACTATGAATTGTCTATGACTTAATGGCACTTAACAACAACAACCCAAGTAGAGTGGGTTCTAATTGAATCACCTCTGAGTTAAGGGAGAGAAAAGCGTGAACACAGAAACACACACAAGGAGAGGATGAGAGAAGGTGGGTCAGAGGTCAGGACGAGGACTGCAGGCGAGTGTTACATACGTGCTCCCTAGCTGTGTCGACACACCTCAGCGTGGCCTGTGTCAGCAGCCCGAGGACGGTAGGGCAAGTGGAGCCCTGGCCTTTCTTCCAAGGCTCGTCTGCTTGTCCTCACGCTTGTACCTCTCAAACAGCAGCTGAATTGTTTGTCCCACGCAAGAACTCCAAGCAGCTACTGGACACTGAGCCAGACGAGAGGAGGCCTCACCCCAGAGCTCCTCAGCTGTGAGAAATAAACCTCTGTTTTTAAAGCCACTCACTCTGTGGTATTTGTGTTCTGGCAGCAGGAGATAAGTGAGACAGGTAGGCTAATCCAAGAGCAGCTTCTCAGAAAGATGACATTTGAACCAGGATCTGAAGAATGAAAATAAACAGAACAAGCAAAGAAGAGGCAGAAGCACACTCCAGGCTGGAGGCCTCATCCTTTACAAGGGGGCGACGTGGGTGGAGAGACACCAGCCCTTTCACAGGTTATCTCGTGTAATCCCACCCTGTAAGGCAGACATCATTGTCCCAGCTTCTCGGGAGGGGCTCGGAGCTCAGAGAGCTGCTGAGTGCGTGGCAAGGCCGGTGGAGACCGAGTTACCCAAGCCTCGGGCCATGGTGCGCAGCCACAGTCTAGGAATCCAAGGGCAGAGCAAGGCTGTGGAGCAGAAAAACAAAAGCAGCTCAAACTCATCGTGTCAAGTTAGAAAGGGCACATCACTGACCCTCCAGCAGGTTTCTAGAAACCGTAAATTTCCAGAAAGCAGGACAGACCGCCTATCATTCTCCCTGGGAGCAGCTGGTAGATTCTAATCACCAGAGGTTAGCTGGGCAGCTCGCTGTAAATCCCTGGAGCAGAATCAGGGCGCCGAAAACCAGCAGAGCTACCGGGCCAGGGAAGGCGGTGAGCAGCACAGCGGATCTTAAATGGCTCTTCAAGAGAACAAGAAGTGAAGCTGCTGTGTTCTGAATGATGACACGGCCAGGCACGGGGCTAAATTCTAGAAGCATCATTTATACAGTCTTTTTTCTATCAACAAAATTTTTACTCTTTTGAAGTTGAAATCATGTCAAGCTCACACAATAGTTAAAAAAGCACAAACAACTCCCACTGCCCTTCACCCTGAGATGTCATTTTTCCAATTGCCACAGTAATGTTCCTCTTGGATATAAAATCCAAAACAAAATCGCGTGATGTGCCTGGATCTGTCTCCTCAGCCCCTCCTCGCCTCTCAAGACCTTGACATTGTGAAAGATTCAAAGTCAGTTATGTCAACTACTCAATCATCCATGTCCTCTTCTTACGATTCCAAGAGGCTACTTATCTGACAGGGTGCTGAACTTTCACTGTAAGACCTCAGAAAGCACTTCAGATTTGTGGGAGCGCTGCCCAGGTACCCAAATCCAGTTGGTAAACCCAGGGGCTAAACCCTATACCTGTGCGTGTTAGCTGGAAACTTTCTGTAGAGGATTGAAGCAGGGAGTACAGCACGGAGCAGCTGAAGGTCTGTCTGTCCCAGCCGCTGACTCAGCTGTGACAGTTCGTACCCACCTTCTGGTCCAGTGTGCAGGGAGGTGTACTGCTAACCCAAAGTGGCTCCTCACGTCCACCAGCCATTCCGTGGTAGAAAGATGGGCAGTCTCGTCTCTGGAAAACCAGCAGGAGGGCCAGTCCTGAGTTGGTTCTGATGCCACAGCAATGGATAACCTGAAGCTGGTCGAGTAAACTTGTCAGCATTGTGAATTGACAATCCACTTCCACAAAGACTGGAGGAAAAATAAGAGAAACGACCAACCCATGGCAACTGCGTCACTGCCTCCTCATGGCCACCCTCCATCAGGACTCAGGATGTAAATATTTACAGCAGGAAACTTCCCAGTGAGTGGTAGATGGATTTGAACCACTGACCTTTTGGCTAGCAGCCCAACAAATAACACACTGGGAGTAGGCCACAGGGGAACTTCTGGGACATATGGGTCACTGTGAGGTGGGCTTGGCAGCCATGGCATGGATGGGTAATGACTGACAGCTCTCACCCCTCCCCATACAGCTGTCTCAAGATAACTGTCAGGATGAAGCTGTATTCCCCACACATGTCACACCCTACGAACCATCCACCAGTCCGTCTGCCAAGAGACATGGTAATTTGTTTTCAAAAGATCACAGCTTTGAAAGCCTTGTGGGCAGTTCTGCTCTGCATACGCCTGGTCTTCATACACTGGAATTTAAACTGCAGTAAGAACAACATTTGAAGCACTTGTTGCAGAAAATCAAGGAATGCAGCCGTCAGTATGGACTACATCTCAATGTCAAGACAACGAAGATTCTTAGCACTAGTAAGAACATCGGTAGACAACGTGATGATGGACGGAGGGCAGACAGTAACTGTCAACAACTTCTTCTTTCTTGGATCCACAATTAACACCCTTGGTACCAGCAGTCAGGAAATCAAGAGACATGTTGCAATGGGAGAGTCTGCAGTTAGGGACTTCTCCAAATTATTGAGAAGTAGTGATGCCAGTTTGAGGACTGTGGTGCATCTGATTCAGTTCATGGTCTTTCCAATCCTTGCTATGCATCTGAGAGCTAGACAATGAATAGAGATGACAGAAGAATTGATGCCTTTGTGCTGTGGTGTTGGAGAAGAGCACACAACATCTCATGGATGGCCAAAAAAGTAAATATAGCTGGTAAAGGGTGCAGCCAGAATGCTCTTTGGAGGCAAAGATGATGAGGCTTTGTCTAACATACTTTGGGGTATGTTGTTAGTAGGGATTGTTCCTTAGAGAGGTACATGATACTAGGAAGGGTGGAGGGTTGGCGAAAGAGAGGGAAGACCTTCAACCAGGTGGGTTGACATGGTGACTGCTGCAATGGGCTCTAATGTGTCTGGAAGTGAGAGGATGGCGCAGGATAGAAAGGGTCGCTATGAATCATGCTCACTCAAGGACACCTAACAGCAGCAGCAAACATAATCCTGGAAGTAAGGGTTTCTTTGTTATGTTGATAAGGCCATGGGGGGATAGGAGGCACTATCTACCTCATCACTTCTGAGTTAACAGGCCAGCACGGCTGCAGGGTGGCTGCAGGGAAGCAAACACAGATGAGGGACAGTGATGTTAGGTGAAGGTGACTGAGGACCTGAGGACTAGACGCTGGCAAGATGAGTCAGCGCCCTAAGTGTGGACCTTCCCAACTATGAGAAAACAGCTCTGGTTTGGGTTTTCTGTTTCAACATGCCAGTTACAGTATTTTGTTGTATCTGCACAATTAAACTGAGACCAGGACCAAAGCGCAAAGCCCTGGTTTTTCTAACTTGCCCCAGGCAAGCTGAGCAAACAAGTAGAAGAAGACAGCCCCAGGGCAGCTCCAAGTACAGCAGCCTGGAGGGTCTCCTGCACCGGTGGTAGGCTCCCTCTGTCCCCTGGGCTTTCTCTCCCTCTGATAATCTGCAGGTCAGTTACTTCTCTGTCCAGTACCTCTCACCTGCCTCTTTGCCTTCATTGCAGAGCTGGGAGGCAGGGAGCAAGGACGGGTGGCTGTTGCTAAACCCATTTGTGAAAAACATTATGCCAAGATCAAATATTTATGCTGTAGCCAGAGAGCTAACTGATTGTAAAATCAAAGGATAATAAATCATTAGGAATAAAGGAGGAGCGATCCATGTGAACAGTGCCACTTGCCTCTCTTTCCTCCGAGGCTGGTGAGACCCTCATATTCTTTGTTCCTTGAACAATGATCGCTTCTGAATTCTTTCCTCTCCTTGCAAGCACGTGCTCCTCGCCTCCCCAGCCGCTCAGACTCTGGAGGTGTTTTTAGTGAAGGAGGCACAGATCCCCTTGAAGGAGAGCAAGGTGCCTTCCCACAGCCCAGGGCTGTTTTCCGATGGCTCCCACTGTTGTTACATGATTAAGAAATTGATTGAACTCCGAGAGGCCAGAGCATTTCAAAGAACCACTGTGTTCAAATTACAGATTGCAGTAAATGACTTATGAAAAATTAACAACAGCCAACTGGCAACTATTTCTCACCCCCACCCCCACCCCTCCACAACCCAAACAGTGACAGGCAATAAATTAAATGCAGAAAAGAAAAAAGGCTAATGAGAGCCACCTTGCCATTGATATTTTCTAAAAGCTACCTTTCCAATACATGAAACAATAGCATCAATCTCATTGCATTTCAAAAATTTGTATTATGGGCTTCTAATACAAAATTGTCCTTGGACAGTTTGCAGACAAGGTCACACTTAAGAGGTAAAATGACCCACAATCTATCACCGGGCTACCACCTGATTGCCAGCAGTGACCTGGCTCTTACTAGTGCCATGGAATTTACCCCCCTAAGGAGGCCTCGTGGTGCCATGCGTGGTATGTGGAACTTCTAACCAAAAGGCCACATCCACCAGCTGGTTCAAATCCACCAGCTGCTGCTTGGTCTTCATAAAGATCTCCAGGCTCGGGCCCATGACGGAGCGCTGCGATGAGTCTGTATCGGTGGCAGGGAGTTTGGGTTTGGGGTTTGATGTTCTTTAAGTAGGCACCATGGGTGCACAGTTTGCGCTCAGCTACTAATGTAATGGTTGCCGGTTCAAGGCCCCCCAGCACTGTGGGAGAAAAGCTCGGCAAACTGCTTCCTCCACTCTGTAGCTCACGGGGCCACCTGCATCTCAGGGGCAGTTGGCTAGGGTTTCCCTGTGATTCACATACTGCATCTTGGTTGGGAAAGAATTCACACACAGGGAGTGGCCAGGGCAGGACCGCTCCACCCCCAGCTATGAACCAGCCGCCAGGCCGTGTTGTTGTTAAAGTCAATATCCCAGGCGCATCCAGGGCCACTGCTAACTCCTGGGTTCTGCCTGGTCACGCGCAGCAAAATGCTGTTATTCCTATGACTGTAGGATCTTGTTAAAGATGTTTTCATGTCGCTGAAGTGTGTCTTTAATGTTTTTCTTATGCTCAGAAAGTTCACTATGTGTACTTACTAAAGCAAGCATTTGAGTAACCAATCTTACATACAAACCGTACCTAACCATCCCACTGTGCTTATCAATTCCAGTTACGGGCAGCATTAGGAACATCTGTGACATGTGACTCGTTCCTTTTGTGTGCAGGGTTTCATATCTTTCACTGTATCCATAGGGTTCTCATCAGAGTCACCACAATCCAGCGGTTTGAATTAGGCTCTTTGGAGAGAAAGTCTTAAAGAAACTGGAAAAATACTTCTATTTTTAGCCTCATAATTTTAACTCCCGAGTGGACAGAAAGTTATGGTACCAAGTCCACAGGTCACGATGACTTGTCTATGACTGGACGGTACTTCACAGCAATAACAACAACATAGAGCTCTGTTGGCCTAGTGGACAGAAAGTGATGCTACCAAGCACAAGGTGGGTGATTTTAATCTGCAAGCCTCAGGCCTGGTTTTAATTGGGTTTTGTCATTCTTCTAAGTGGTATAGCACCTGTCTGTGCATCATTGCTGTACTGTGGTAACTCGTGGTTGCTGTGATGCTGAACACGGTGACCCTGATGTGTCAAATGCGATACTGGTTACCCATGGTGGACGGTGTTTGGTGGAGCTCCCCGATTAAAACAAGCTTGGAAGCAGGAGTGGCATCCACTTCCGAAATGGCTTGCCTCCATTCATAAGGTTGCTGTGAGTCATCTATGACTTGACAACACTTAACAACAACAATCTTAACTCAACCAACCCCTGAGCCATCTGGCTGCATTTTGGAGGGTTCACTCCGCAGCAGGACTCTCCCTGCCCCGGTCAGCACAGCCCACCCGCACCGCCCAGTTCACGCTCACTCAGAGGGTGCACCTGGGCGCTGTCAGGGGGACAGAGGAGGTTCTGCCCCTTGGCTTCCATCTTAGTCACTTCCAGGTGCTGCCCAGGGCAGACTGACCTTTACGGCTTCACACTCAATCAAAGCAAGTGACTGAGTAAGAGAAGGAGCAACAAAAATTCACGGAGGAAAAGTCTTTATGAAATAGCGATGAACCAAGGTCCACTTTTCATGTCATATCCCTAATTGTGTGTGTACACGTGAGGGGGATCTGTGGGCATGCTGTGTGGTGTGTGTATCTGTTGTGTGGTGTGTGTATATTGTGTGGGGTGAGGTGTATGGTCTGTGTGCTCTGGTGTGTATATTGTTTATGGTGTGAGGTGTGTGTATATATGGGGGTGTGTACGGTCTGTGGTGTGTGTCTATAGTATGTAGTGTATGTTTATGGTGTGAGGTGTATATATGGGGGTGTATATGGTCTGTAGTGTGTGTATATAATATGTGGTGTATGTTTATGGTGTGAGGTGTGTGTATATATGGAGGTGTATACGGTCTGTGGTGTGTGTGTATATAGTATGTGGTGCATGTTTATGGTGTGAGGTGTGTGTATATACAGGGGTGTATACAGTCTGTAGTGTGTGTGTATAGTATGTGATGTTTATGGTGTGAGGGGGGTGTGTGTATGGTGTATAGTGTGTGTATGGTTTGTGGTGTGATTCAAGAGAAGAGACCCTATTTTCATTTCTTTGGGGCCTGAGGAGGGTTCAACAAGGTGTGTTATGCAATATCAATAAGCCACATTATGTAGATGGCATACCTTGTTGCTGACAGTGAGAAAGATTTTAAACACTTGATACAGAAAATCAAAGACTAACAAAAAAACAAATAAGTGGAACATTCAAAAGGAAAAAAAAATCAAAGACTACAGTCGTCAATATAGATTACATCTCAACATCAAGAACAAAAAATCCTTACCAATATGGGCCAATATACAACATCGTGATAGATGAAGAAGAGATAGAATTGTCAGTGACTTCATCTTGCTTGAATTCTCAATGAAAACCCTTGGCACCAGCAGCCAGGAGGTCAAAAGACAGGTTGCATTGGGAAAGTAAACCTTAGGAACCTCTCCAAAGTGCTGAAGAGCAAAGATGTTGCTCTGAAGACTAAGGTGCACCTGATGCAAATCATGCTCTTTTCCATTACCTATTATTATGCACCTGGGAGCTGGGCAATGGTAAGGATGACAGAACAATCAGTGCCTTTGACTTGTGGTGCTGGAGGAGAGTATGAAATAGCCTATGAACTGCCCAAAGGATAAACAAGCCTGCCTTTGAAAAGCTGTAGCCGGGGTGCTTCTTGGCGGCAAGGATGGTGAAACTTCATCCCACATACTTTAGGCATGTCATTAGAAGGGGCTGTCCTTGGAAAAGGACATCATGTTTGGGAAGGCGGAGGATAAGTGATGGAGGGGACGACCCTCAACTAGCTGGATTGACACAGTGACGGGAATGGTGGGCCTGGCTGTGTCAGCGGTGAGGAGCATGGCACAGGATAGGGCGGCGTTCAGATCTACTGGTGTACGTGTATTGGTCTATGTGGTCACTCGGAGCTGTAGTCAACTCAGCAGCAAATAACAATGCTATACTGTCTGCTTGGATTTGTATGCATGACATCTAAAATTCAAAAGAAAAACTACTTGGCTGTATTTTAATGCCCATTTTGATGCTCAGCAGCAGCCCTAACCCAAGATTTGCGAAGAGTCGTGGAGGGGCCTGTGGTCCTGAAGAAGTGGGGGGGGGAGAGGGCACAACACAGGGCCAGGGAAAGGGGCCTCTCCCAGGAGTCGGTGGAACAATTCTCTGGTTGCTATTTACCCTGCTCCGCTTCAGATAAAAGGCCTGCCCTGATCGCAGGATGGTAACCAGGTTTCTTACCCACTGTCCCCCAGCCTGGGCTACTGGGAGCGAAGACATCTGGGGCCGTGTGCAGTCACTGGCAGAGATTCATGGTTGATTAACGATGTCTGCATGGGAGCCGGAGTGGTCAAGGTCAAGCACCAAGAGGCAGCCCATGCAGCCCTGAGCTAGGCTAGGTGGAGGCCACCACTGCAGAAACAGTGAAGAAATTAGCAGGGGAAATGTAAACAGATGCTCACATCCTGGATGCAGTTCTCTGCACCACCCGCACTCACGGAACAACGTCTGTAGGGAGAAGTCTGTGTTGTTACACGTGCATGCCTGGCTGCTAAGGCTAGTAAGATAAAAGGAGGAGTCTGTGTTATTACACGTCCAGGCCCGGCTGCTGAGGCTAGCGGGATAACAGCCAATAAGCCTCTGAGATGGAAAATTGAGTCGTGGTTGCTCCGATCCCCATCTTATTTCATTACAGATGGTACGCTGTCACCAACAGTGGCTTTCGTATTCTTCTGACATTCTCTCTCTAACTCAGAAGTAGGCGATTGCAGCCATGCAGCCTGGGAGCTGCACGCAGCGGGGCGCAGAAGGAGGCAGAGCTGGCAGCACTCGTTGGCACATAGGAGCACACACACCCGCTGGGCCACTTTGGGCTCAAATATGCTCTGGTGACCAAATAAGCCACTGGCCCGTCAGTTTGCTGCACTGCGGTGGCTGCGCCTTGCTGGAGGCTGGAAGCACCAGTCTTTCCAATACCACACGGTCACCCATGGCAGGCGGGTCTCAGCAGAGCCTCCAGTCTAAGCAGCAGTGCTGACTGACCCTTACGGCCTCCTGATGACGCCCTCAGGCTGGAAGGCTCAATGTCAGGCTGGAAGGCTCAATGGGCCGCTGGGGGAAATGAGCTTCCTGATGATGCGGTAAGTCCCGGATGGAGGACACATCCACCCAGTAACGGAGCTGCACTTCCTGGAGCAGCAAAACTCAAAACGAGGGGAAACAGGCGCAAACATCCACGTAGATGGAACCACGGCATCCGCATCACCATCGACTCCAGGAGTGAGGGGCTGGAAGAGCTGGGCAGGTCCCGCTCCGTTTGCAGCAAGTGGAGTCACCTCCATCGTCTGCGCCAGGAGATGCTGAGCTCAGCTCCCAAGCTCCAAACTGAGTGGGAACCTCGGCTCTAGGCCTGCTCTCCCAGAAGCACCTCCTGACATGGGGGCGTCTAGAAGGTCCTCCCAACAGTGTTCACCTTGTGCCTACTGAGCAGTTGTAATGTAGCTGCCGCCACTGAGAGTGGCATTGTGCGTTTCACTGTAATGACGTTTAAACGGCTCTTCCATGGTTTGGTATGTAGCCTGCAGGGTGAAGAGTTGCACCGCCAACCCAGTAAGTCAATTCACCAGCTGCTCCATTGGAGAGAGATGGACCATCTCCTCCACAGGCTTTACAGCCTGAAGACTCCCTGGAGGGTCAGTGACGGGTCAGTTCCGATTGGACTGCAATGAGCTAGAACAATCACCCATTCACTCCTTAAGGAACACTTGGGTTACTTCTCCGCTATTTTAAATAACGCCACAATGAAGGCTTCCGTGTATCTGTTCACCAACAACTCACAAAAAATACTGGAACAGAAGGTCTGTGGCCCCCAGGTCTTACCCTGGCTCACCGAGAAGCCCATCACAGCGCCTTCTTTCTTCCCTCTTGGCCTGCAAGCTCCTCTGACACTCGCTCAGCTCCCGGCCGCTCGCACCCTCCGCTCAGAATGTGAGGCTGCCAGGAATTGAACCCGAGTCTCCTGTGGCAGGGGAGAATCCCGTCACTGACGCCACTGCCGAGTGTACAGGAGCACCACTGCCATCGGGCCGTTTCTGTTACACAGTGGCGCTGGGGGACAGAGCAAGGGTGCCCACAGGTGTTTGCAGGCTAGAGATCTTGGCAGAAGCAAAGCTCGCTGGTCTTTCTCCTGAAGATCATCTGCTGGGTTCACGCTGGTGACCTTTCGTGAACAAACACTTTCCAAGTCCAGGTAAGGTGGGGGTGGGGGTGTTGCTGCCTTGAAATGGTAGTTCTAACAAGTTATCAGGTGACGACGCTGCCTCAGAAGGCGTATTTGGACAGCAGAGGCCTCAGGGAGCCCGGGTGGCCTACTGGGTAAGGAGCTGCTCTGCCAACACAAAGGCAGGTGGTTTGGACTCCCCAGCTGCTCCACAGGGCAGGTGGGCAGGCTCTGCCTTTGCCTCTTACAGCTTGTGAAAAGTTGCTAGAAGGTCAGGTGCAAAGTAGTTCCAACTCAACAGCACACAACATCAACAAGCACTCAACAAATGTGGTACAGAGTCCACGCAGAGTTCAGCAGGGGGCTGCCCAAACGAGCCAGACTTTCAAGTTGGCAGCCCCTGAAAGTGAGCCTGGGGATGCAGGGATGGTCCCCACTTCTCCCCACCCCTCATGTTCCCTGGAAATGCAGCCATGATCCCCACTTCCCCCAAGCCCCCCCCCATTCCCTGGAGATGCAAGAGTGGTCTCTACTTCTCCACCTTGTGCCCTGGAGATGCAGATGTGGTCCCTACTTCTCTCAAGCCCCCCATATTCCCAGGAGATGCAGGTGTGGTCCCCACTTCTGTATCATATTACCTGGAGTTACAAGGGTAGCCTCTCCCCTCCACCATGTGCCCTGGAGATGCAGGTGTAGTCCCCCCTCCTCCATCATGTGCCCTGGAGATACAGGGGTGGTCCCACTTCTCCATCATATTATCTGGAGACACAGGTGTGGCCCCTAATTCTCCATATTACCTGGAGATGCAGGTGTGGCCCCTGCAGAGAAAGTCACAAGGCTGTCTATTGATGGAACGGTCAGCAATCACAGCAGGTGATCTGAGGGCTGCTGTCCCCACTCCACAATCCCCATAGTCTGTGCATCCCTGATGTGCTCTCAGAACCCGGGAAGGGAAGGAGGAGGAAGCAGTTATCCCCTCCATCCCAGGCCCTTTATAAACATTATTGTGTGAAGCCCACAAACCTATGAGGTGTGCAGAATTAGCCCCACTTCCCATGTAAGGAAATCTTGCAAAGATTGAGTAACCAGTTACAAGGAGCAGAGGTAAGAGTCAAACCCAAACCTTTGGCTTCAAATGCTGCTTTTCTGCCAGTCAAACCCTGAAAGCAGCACAGCAACCAGCAGGCGTCCCAGGAGGTAGGCCTGCACAGGACCAGGACGTGCCTCTACAGCAGAAGAAGGACAAGGAAGGTGAGCAAAGGCCCCAGGAATCCGCCTCCTCAGAGATGTCCAGCTGGGCCCAGCCTGAGCTGACCGCGTGGTGGTGCTGACCCGCTCCACCCAGACCGCTGCCTCCACCCAACTTCCTGCTGAACCGGACAGCTCTACCGGACAGACATCCAATGACAGACAGGATGCAAGGAAGACCAGCTTTTCCTGCGGGGCCGCCTACACATCCTCTTCTCTCCAGTAAAGTCCCCACAGAACCACCCGCATCAGAACACTTCCTAGTAGCTGGGAGCAAGGACCACATGACGAACGCGTACACAAGGGCCCTGATCTTGGGAGCGATCCCACAGAGAGACCCACAATGCTGCTGTCACTACTGTTAGTCATGTTTCAGTTACCAACACATGCCAAGAGTTAAAATACACGATTCCAAGGGCCGTGAAATTCTATTTTCGCACACTGTGTTTAAAATAAGCCCAACAACATTTGTTTATTCTGTACCACTGGCTTGCTAAAACATGATTATTTTTTAAGGCACTGTGAGAAAAAGTGAAGCAACAGTGGTCTCTTGTGGAAGGGAGTGGTATCCCCATACAGCCGACATCACGCACAGTGGGGCCCAGTGCTGGGGGACCAGCCATTCGCAGGCTTGTTGTTTGTGGTTGTTGTTTTTAATACAATTCTTATTTTATACTAGTTTGCTTACACTGTTCATATGCACTGTTTTTCACAAGGGATCTTTCCCATTTCCTTTACCCACCCCTCCCTCTACCCATCAAACTGTGTGATCCTATGATTACCCCCCAGCCCATCTTCCCCGCTCTGCTCCTCCCCTCCCCACCCCAGATCCTCATACCCAATTTGCCAGTTATCTTTCTACTTCTATAATAAGGGTCTTATACTGTATTTGTCCTTATGGGACTGAATTAGTTTACTTAGCATAATATTCTCCAGTCCCTCCCAAGTTAAGGAGGGGTTTTCAAAATCATTGCTCCTGTGTAATATTCCATCATGTGAATAGATTCCTCAATCCATTTGATTGTGGTTGGACATCTGGGCTGTTTCCATGTTCTTGTGGTCCATCGCTGGGAAAGCAACTGCTGGTCAGTCAAGCCCAGGTCAAGGAGACCAAAACGCGTCAGAAGAACTGTGGTCTTTAGTTTTAATGGCTGGGTTTCCAAAGCAGGGAGCTAGGCCTTTCTCTCAAGGAGCCTTGAGGTGGGCTTGAACTTCCCATTGTCAGCAGAACGCTTCACCTGCACCACCTAGGCACTCGACGACTGAAGCCACAGTTTTAAGGCTTCACGCACAGAAGCTCACTCGAAAATGGACTGCTCACCTCTCATCTGTGTCAAGAGGAGGCAGAGAATGTCGTCAAGTTCAAGTTCACAGTCAGCGATGCCTCCTAAGGACTTTGAACAACAGCTTTCACACGTGCTCGAGCCCACTGTCAGTCACTGTGTCGATCACTTGTTGAAGGGCCTCCTCTTTCTCTGGCCTCTCCCTTCCCCAGCATGTCCTTTTCCAAGAACTAGCCCTTCCTGACAACATGCCAACGTGTGTGAGACACACACCAGCATAAACGTCACAGAGCGGAAAGCTCTGGGCTCAACAACTCAGTGCTGCCAGTAAGAGCTGAGCCTCCGGCGGGATTTCAGAGGCAGCAAGTCACATGGGAAGCGATCGACCGTCTCTCTCCCTCCGAGCTGCTGCTGTTGGCTTAGAACCACCAAGGATGCATGGCCTTCAGGTTAAGCACCAGAGCTCTGACTGGTTGGAAGGGACACCAAACACTTGGTTGATTTTGCCAGGATCAAGAATTTCATGAAACAACATATGAGCAAGAGCCTATGGTGATGAAAGAAGAAGTTCAGGCTGCTTTGAAGGAAATGGCAAAAAATAAGGCCCCCGGAAGAGACGGTATACCAACTGACATATTTCAGTTAACAGATGCTGCCCTGGACATGCTCACCAAGTTGTGCCAAGAAATCTGGAGAACAACCACTTGGCCAACTGAATGGAAGAGATCGATATTTGTTCCTATCCCAAAGAAAGGTGACCCAACAGAATGTGGAAACTACAGAACAATCTCACTGATTTCACATGCAAGCAAGATTTTACTGAAGATTATACAAAAATGACTGGAACAGCACATCAACAGAGAACTACCAGAAGTCCAGGCTGGGTTTAGAAGGGGTCGTGGTACTAGGGATATTGTAGCTGATGTTAGATGGATCTTGGCTGAAAGCAGGGAACACCAGAGGAATGTCTATCTGTGTTCCATTGACTATGCAAAGGCATTTGACTGTGTGGATCATAACAAACTATGGCTGACTCTGAGAAGAATGGGAATCCCAGAACACTTGATCATTCTAATGCAAAACTTATACTTGGACCAGGAGGCAGTTGTCAGAACAGAGCAAGGGAACACTGCATGGTTCAAAACTGGGAAGGGTGTACGCCAGGGATGCATCCTATCTCCATACCTTTTCAACCTATATGCAGAACAGATCATCCAGGAGGCTGGGCTCTATGAGAAATGTGGGGTCAAGATTGGTGGACGATTTGTCAACAATCTGCATTATGCGGATAACACAACCCTGCTTGTTGAAACTGAAGAGGACCTGAAGCACCTGCTGCAGAGGGTCAAGGACTGCAGCCTACAATATGGATTGAGGCTCAATGTCAAGAAGACAAAGATTCTCACCACTGGACCAATCGGCAGCATCAGGATGGATGGTGAAGAGACTGAGATTGTACACAGCTTTAGTTTGCTTGGCTCCACAGTCAACAGTCTTGGCACCAGCAGCCAGGAAATTAAAAGGCGCATTGCCATGAAAAAGTCTGCTGTTAGGGACCTCTCCAAAGTGCTGAAGAGCAATGGTGTCTCTCTGGAGACTAAGGTGCGTCTGATACAGGCTATGGTCTTCGCAATCACCTGTTATGCATCAGAGAGTTGGACAATGACCAAGGAGGATAGAAGGAGAATTGATACCTTTGAGCTGTGGTGCTGGAGAAGAGTATTGAGAATACCATGGACTGCTAGGAAAACAAACAGATTTGTCCTGGAGAGGGTTAAACCGGGTGGCTCCTTGGAGGCAAAGGTTCTGAGGCTCCGTCTAACATACTTGGGACATGTTGTGAGGAGACACCGGTCCTTAGAGAGGGACATCATGCTTGGGAGGGTGGAGGCACAGCGCAGGAGAGGAAGGCCCTCTATAAGGTGGATTGATTCAGTGACTGGGATAATTAGGATGGGAGTGTCAGAGACAGTGCGATTGGCACAGGACAGAGCGGAGTTTAGGGCTGTTGTACATAGGGTCGCTATAAGTCGCAAACGACTCGACGGCACATAACAACAACAACATCTGCGGTGTACATGGTGTGCCTCCCGCCCTGCTCTTGGGCCTTTGCCAGGGTTCCAGATCCAAACTATGATTTGTATTTCAAAATTTGTGAAATTGATTTCACATGTAATCTTAACATTGCCTCAAGCAGGCGAATCGACACAGGGACTGCAGCGATGGGCTCCAGTGTGTCAGACCGTGTGGGTGGGGCAGGGTGGGACAGGGCTCAGGGCTGCTGGCACAGATTCACTCTGCGTCATACTCGCACCAACACCACACTCACACATACTGGCACTTAACACCACCCCCACCAGGATGGAGAGATGGCATCAGGTGTTCACCACACTAGCCGGGTGACACAGGGCTATGGGGTCACACTCACCTACACCAGCCGGGGGACACAGGTGTCACACTCACCTACACCAGCCGGGGGAAACAGGTCACACTCACCTACACCAGCCGGGGGAAACAGGGGTCACACTCACCCTCACCAGCCGGGGGAAACGGGTCACACTCGCCCTCACCAGATGGAGAACACAGGGGTCACACTCACCCTCACCAGCCGGGGGACACAGGAGTAGGGGGTCGCAGTTGATGACTGTGTGCCTTGCGGGGTCACATCTTCCACTGAAGAGAAGCCATGTGTGAAAAGTGAGGGTGCTGGTGGCCCCCTTGGTGGTAGATCTCCTTACGGTGCAGGAACGAACGGGGCTTCAGCTCTGGGCCAATGCAGCTCCTGTGCATCAGTGGGGACCAGGCTTTGCTTTGATGCTCAAATCTCAGCAAAGTTTTCAGGCCCAGACAGACTAGGGAGGCCTAGAGATCTACTTCCACAGCCCTGGAGGCGCCCCGAAATGCAGTGTCTCGTGGTAGGCGGGCACTGTGGACACACCTCACTGTGTCTGTGCTGCCGGTGCCACCTCCACAGCCGCAAAGAGCAAGGGTATAAAACACAGCTGGCATCTAACCTGCCTGGACAACACCCAGCTCGTGGTTCACGCTACCTTCACGAGAGTTAAGGTGATGTCTAGTTTATAAACAAAGTGTGAAATCAACACTGAAGAAATGACAATGTCCAGGCCCAAGCCAGGCCTCTCTCTGTCCAGATTCGTCTCTCCTCCGGGTCAAATGAAGGAACAACCCCGGGCTTCCCACCATAAACAGGCACCAGCCTGCTCCGGGCCAGCCAATCCTCCAGGCCTCTAAGTTCCTGACTGTGAACCCATCCAAAAACCCAACCCACCGTCGGCTTCCAAGGTGGCAAATCTTTACAGAAGTCAGCCCACCTTCCCGCAAGAAGCTCCTGCTGGGAATCAAACACAGGCCTTCCGGTTAGCCACCTAGGAACACATACCACTAGGGCTCCACGTGAGCCAGCCTCTCCCTAAAATCCGTGTCTGTGGCACTGCCCGGTCACGCCCTGGTATATGGGGTGGAGCCCACGTCAGCCGACTCGAACATTCCTCAGGATGAACAGGCCGCCGCTCTCGTCTGGCGCCCACTGCAAACGTCATGACTGCAGCCTTCTGACGCCGCTGCTCCTGAGATCTGCCAGCAGCTGGCGACCTCAAAGACAACGGGATCAAACTGTGTGACCTTCTGTCCCTTCACTGGCTGGTTCTCCTCGTTAGGACTCACAACTAGCTCTTCTGTTGTGGTAACAGTTCATCCAGAATCCCACTGCCCCCACTCCTCACAATAGAGGAACAGCTAAGTCGGCCTGCCCTCCGTCACCCTATCCTCCATCACCCTTCCTTGTCACCCTGCCCTCCATTATTCTGCCCTGTCCCTCCATCACCCTGCCCTCTGTCCCTTTGTCACCCTTCCCTCCATCACCCGGCCCTCCATCACTCTG
>NW_006399950.1:2039228-2046042 GCF_000299155.1 Elephantulus edwardii
CCCTCCATCACCCTGCCCTCTGTCCCTTTGTCACCCTTCCCTCCATCACCCTGCCCTCTGTCCCTCCGTCACCCTGCCCTCCATCACTCTGCCCTAAAGCCACGTTCTTCAATGTTCACAGGCACGAAGCTAGGCACTGTGAAGTTCCGGGACATATTGGGAACCAGGTGGCGGAAGGACGGAGGGTCTCCCCTGCGCACTTTACACTGACCACACAGGGCCATGATTCTGGCCATGACCTTGAGGTGTGGATGGACAGACCACCAACAAGCCTGGTCTAGAATGTGGGACCACTAGGACCAGCAGCAGTGGTAGCTGAAAGGACGCCAATGTGGGGAGGACACTGCCGTAGATGGGGTACAAACGGAACCCCCAAAAGATGGCTTGAAGTGGTTCTCGGTGGTATGTAGTGGACAGTGAGACCATTCCACCAGTAAAGTGGTGGTGCTGTTAGCAGTGTCGGATCTGACTCGCAGCTGACCCTCCAGCAAGCTCCGAGAGCGTGAATGATGCCGGAGCAGACCACCCGTGGTCCCCTGTGGAGCAGCTGGTGGACTCGAACTGCCTGCGTTTGGGTTGGCAATGCAGCTCCTTCCCCCTGCACCACCAGAGCTCCCCGGGAAAGTGTGACACAGGATTTCACAATAAAAGGAAGTTAAAATGAAGATTTTCTTTCTGGAGTTCTACAATGTCCTTTTAAGGAGTGTTCTGTTCGTCGTGCATGTGATACGTACACACGAGTGTGAAGGGAGGCAAACACAACTCAGCAAGAGAATCTTTTAATAAAAATTACTCATAAAAATTCCAATAAATTCCAAAGAGTACGATACTCATTCCTTAATACATTTATAAAGGAACATTTGGTCCTTTTACAAAAAGCTTCCCTTTGATTTAAATAATTTCTTATTTACATAAAACATCTTTAGCTACAAAGTATATTGCACCCTGGAGAGAAGGCCTGTGTGTCCTGGAGGCTGCACCCCCGAGTGGACACGAGCTTGCCCTGTGTCCTGTTGTTTCAAATGAAAACCAAAAGGCCTTAAAAACATTATCCCGGCCTCTGGACAGAGGAAAGGGTGGCGAAGTGGGCTTCCATAGGTGGGGGCCACGCTCGCCACGTTCACAGCCACATCGCATGGGCAGTGCAACCCTGAACCTCACAAGACCTGGGGACATGGAGTCGGTGCCCCACACGCCACCCGGGGTCCCTGCCCTGCAGAAAAGAGGCACATGTGGGAACTGGAGGTCCGCGGTAGAAAGCAAAGAGCAGGAAGGACAGCTTCCCGAGGCCCTGCCCAGCCAGGCTGCCGCTGCGGTCAGCACTCAGCCCAAGTAGAAACCAACACACAATCGGAAAAAGTCCCGGAGAGACGGGGAGTCCTCCAGAAGGGGGGGGGGGCAGATCTGAGGTCACTTCTACAGAACCTAACATGAAGCAGCAGTCCATAACCACACAGCGTGCAGAGGGTAAGGGTCCAGGTGAGACCCTCACCCCAGACTGCACAGCTGAATCAGCTCAAGACTACCCTGAACTCTACCCTGACGTCCACTGCAGGTGCTTGAACACAAAGAAACTACTCACAGGCCATGTGGTCCCCAACGCTGGACAAGCCCCGCACAGCTCAGAGTCAGGACTGGTGAGCAGAGAACATTCTGGAAAACCGGGGCGGAAGCAAGGGAAGGGGGAAGGGGCTGGTTCTCCACACAGGCCTTTAGGACCGCAGAGCACGGGAGCCCTTCATCCCCTCTCCCAGGGAAGGAGGCCCTGGCCCCGTGGTCTCAGCAGCTAAGCAGACCTGCAGGGATGTGAAACTCGGATGAGAGGCCACCAAGCCCGTCTAG
The DNA here is from genome assembly GCF_000299155.1 of Elephantulus edwardii. NCBI lineage: Eukaryota > Metazoa > Chordata > Mammalia > Macroscelidea > Macroscelididae > Elephantulus > Elephantulus edwardii. The sequence goes on from NW_006399950.1 coordinate 2,041,071, forward strand.
AAGGCCACGGCCCGGACCTGCAGGCCCAGTGTCACTGCCACTGTGCTGACAAAGACAAAATGGGTGCACGTGCAGGGACAGAAGGGCAGCTGCCCCACGAGCTGCCCCACACAGAGCCGGGCACTGTGGGGAAAGCGCTGGGTCAGGGGGTCCGGCCTCAGCCCCCCATTCACAGCACAGAGGAGGGAGGACGGGCAAAGTCCTACAGAGAGATCACAGGTGTGACCAGGAAACAAGCGCACGGTGAGCTTGGCCGTCGCAGGCACGATGCCCACCTCCCCACCAGGCAATGCCCACATGTGCCCAACTGTGGACCACAGCCCCAGGGAAGCTCAAAGTCACACCCCTCCTTCACACCTGCTGCCCAGCTTTCCAGGGCCAGGAAGACAGTTATCAGGCTTAAAACCAGACCCAGCTCCCCTCAGCCTGGAGCCTGGGAGACAGTGCTGGGAGCTGAAGGAGCCACAGGGCAGCAGGGCCAGGCCCCAGACGAGACAATTGGACAGGGGCCGCCGGGCACTGGACAGGAAGTGGGGAGGACACCAAGAGGGACTGCGGGCCCACTCCCACCTGGCTGCACCTCACGCCGCCCACAGACCCCGTGTCAGGGTAGTGGGGACTCCAGTCTGGGAGGAGAGCCACTGAAGAGAGCACCCTCGAAGAAAAAGCCTAGTCAACAGATGAGACGGTGTCAAAGAAAGAAAAACGGAAGCATTTGATCTTTTTTTTTACTTTAAAAATAATTTGCATAGTAAACATTTAAAAGTTAGTGGTGATACATAATTGAAAATCTCCTTTTTAAAATTTCCAAGAACTAAATTGTGTATCTGCTTTTAAAAAGAGTAATCCTTAAACTTCCAAGAGAATAAAAATGTCTCCCTTTTGAATGAAAATGCAATGGCTTAGCGGCATCTAGCTCTTGGACCGCAATCAGCCGAGAGGAGCAAGCAGCGGGGCGATGTGGGTGTGAGGCTGGGTGTCTGCATGGGGGGAGGGACATGGATGGGAGGATGGACGGGACCGGACAGGATGGGGACGCGCTTCTAGCCCCAGGTCCAGGAAGTGGAGGTGGGCTGGGGCGGCTGCACGGGCGGGCAGTGCAAGAAGCTCAAAGACGCCTATTCTGACTAAGGTACTCACGACCAAGAAAGGCATTTCAGGGCCTCCGTCCCCTCAACACCGACTATACCACCAGGACTGGCCTAGACAGTGTGGGCACCGCTCACCCACTCGTCTGACCCTGGCACTGTGGTCCCACTACATGGGGACAGCAAACGGGCCCCAGAGCTACCACGGCTGCAACACTCAGCGAGTCGAGCCAAACGGGCTAAGGCACTATTCTCAAGCCCGCAGCACAGATGCTGCCCGCCATACAGACACTGCCCACGGCGCAGACGTTGCCCATGGTGTAGACGCTGCCCATGGCGCAGACGCTGCCCACGGCACAGACGTTGCCCATGGTATAGACGCTGCCCATGGCACAGACGCTGCACACGGCATAGACATTGCCCACGGCAGACGCTGCCCACGATGCAGACGCTGCGCACGGCGTGTCTGAATGTCTCAGACTAATTTCTTTTTGTTGTCCTGACATAGCTAATTGGCACTAAACATTGAAACAAAAGCAATACAGGCTTTCAACCCAAACACAGTCAGCACTGAGAATCCTGGGTCAGGAAACATGAGCTGGACAAGGGAGGACCAGAAGACGTCAGCGTGTCTCACTCCCAGAAAGGCAACTGGTCACGTCCGGAGGCTCCACAGAGCAGCTCATGTCCCTGCCACATGGGTCACCTCGTCACGTCCCCACCAGGATGCGGCACTTGAGGGGCTGCAGGACGCCCACTGATCTTAGCAAGTAATCGGAAACACTGTGAAGATTATGTGGGGTACCAACCGGTCAGTGGTTCTATTTTTCCCTGTGTGACCAGACACTGGCTGGTACCTGGGCTTGTCCAGTTCCCCAGAGACTGAATGGCATCGTGGATGCTGCTGGGAGGGAGCCGAGGAGTCGCTCACGATCCCCGGGGGAGAGGTAGCAATACTGCACAACGGGCACCAGCAAGGAGCGCTAGATTCTAAAGAGCGCGCTGCCAAAGTGAGTCCAAAGATGCCCATCGGTTGTGCTCAGAAACAACGGCATTGCCTAAGAAGCCAGCTCAGCTAGACCTTGCTCATTTCCAATGGCATCTTTAAGAAAAATAGGGGCATTTCACTGAACAGAAAAGAAACACTGAACCAGAACTGAGGACAGATGGGCAGCAGGACAAAGTCCCGTCACCGCCACGCACAGCCACACGCCCCTCTTCTTCCTTCCACTCCAGGAAGGATTTCGCCCAGGGATAGGGTGTCATCAGTGTCTGGCTTGAAGCACAGCTCCCTGGAGGTCAGAGGTTCAAATCAGGCCAACCATCTGGTCAATCTGCCGCATGTAGACGCTCTTTAAGGGCAAGGCGTAGCGCCTCTCCTCAGGAACACGGTTGCACTGGGGAAAAACAGGAGAGGAAACACGGATTTTCATTTCGAGCCCCAGTGAAGCGCGGGCAGGCTCCTGTGGGGTCTCTCCAGCTGGGTACCGCTGACGGCTGGGCTTGGGTCTGATGCAGCCACCACAGAACCAAGCGTGGGCCACGTCCCGTCCACTGAGCATCCTCCCCTCTGGTCACTGATCCTCTCTCGTCCAGCACTACGCTGCCCTTCTGATAACATGTCCATCCTCGCTCCTCTTTCCCGGGACACACGTTCCTCTGGCTCCATGGGATCTGGAATATTCCTTCCCAAGGTCACAGTGCCAAGGCATGCACTCTGCTGGGCTTGCGTACTCACTCTCCGGCCTCCACATGCACGGGAGGCAGCTGAGAACGCCACAGCGTGGTATCAGGGGCTGGAGAACTGCTTGGAGGCCTGGCCTGTGGCTTTTGGGGTTCTCAGTGGTATCCTGGTCTCCACTAACCAAACGCAGGAAGCCAGCCCTTCTCCCTCGCAAATGTCCAACAAAAATGTCTTGAAAATTGACTGGTATCCAAGGAACAAAACCAGCCCTTGTTAGGACCACTCCCCTAATTTAACACCTTGACAGGTGTACAAGTGGACACGAGAGTGACCAGAAGACCACCATAGTGACACATGGCCAGGACCAAACGCCAGGTCTCTCGCTCACCTGGAATGTCACAAAGTCCTGGAGGTGTCTACAATTTTTCTGTGTTTACCCAGAAGCGTTGTGGAAGACGGACCTACGGCAGAAGCTGATCTTGCTCTTGGGCGCCAGAGTCAGAATCGACTCCCCGCTGACCCTCCAGTAGGTCTTCAGAGGCTGTAACTGCTCATCCTTCTCCCAGACAGCAGCTGCTGGATTCAAACCCTGTGCCTCTGGATTGGCAGCACAGCTCCTTACCAGCAGGTCTGTCCAGAGCACCCTGGTCACTGACCACTTAGGAGCAATCTGCCCCTGACCCACGTGACTTCTCCATGGCCACAGCGTCCTGGCTGGGTGGCCTTTTAGTTGTGTGACTGGTTGTTTTAGTTGCTTGTAAAGGAAATGTGGACATGCTCAGTGAAGACCTGCTTGACAGGAGGGGCCCTGCTGCGTCTCAGGAGCGTGTTCAGCAAGGCGCCAAGGGCTGGCGACAGCCGTGCCCTCTCGGGCAGCTGGGTGAATGTGCTGGACCTCTCCCAGAGTGGCCCCTGACCAGCATGCACCCTGCTCCTCCTGCCCAAGGCTGACCTGCTTGATTCTGTCAAGATTTACTGGACCTCTGGATTTTGGTGGGGACAGGAGATGAGAGGGCAGGGACAGCTACGGGGACAGTCCACAGGAGAAGGGTGATGGGGACACCTAAGGGGACCGTCCACAGATGAGAGGAGTGAGGACACCTAAGGGGACCGTCCACAGGAGATGAGAGGGGTGGGGCTATGGGTAGGGACAGCTAGGAAGATGGTCCATAGGCATGGAGAAGGTTGGGGAACAGGGGTGCAAGGACAAGAAGCATCTCCTACACTACTCCCCCTCGTGAGGTCCCTAAGCCAGGTGCATCTCTGCATGGACTCTCTCCTCCCAGGCACCCCCCCCACCCCACCCTTCAGGTCTTAGGGTGACAGTGGTGCCTGTGTGCATGCTGGCTTCCCCATGACCCTCACTCTAGGAACTCTTCACCCCACCCCATCAATGTCCCCACCCCATCAATGCCCACCCTGGCGTCCTGCCAGCACTCTGTCCAGTCTGTCCCCCTGGTCATTTCTCCTCCTCCACATGCAAATCACCCTCAGACAAAGTCACTTACATTGGAACTGGAGTTGATGGTCTTTAACTCAGGAGACCTGGGCCCATGCAGGGCTCTCCCGTCCTGGTCCTGTGTGTCCTCCTGGGAAAGGAACTCCTTCCAGGGTGACTCCCGGAGGCGTGCATCCACGGAGAAGACGTGGCCCTCTGTGGTGAACATGTATCTGGTCCCTGACTTGTGCACGGGATTCTCCTCATCAAACAGCTGGGGGGAGGAAGGAGAAACACAGGACGAGCTGGTCACTCCACCACGTCGGGGTCCACGCTGACCAGAGGTAGCTTGAGGAAGTTCTACCAGCTCGGAAACCTGCCAGGCTGGGGTGACCTCCAACAATGAGATGGCCAGCTCCTGACAAACGTGCCCCTGATCCTGGCCGCAAATCAGGTATTTTATTCAAACTTTTGTTCAGATGGCAGCCACTGACCCAAGAATGCAGAAACCCAGGACCAAGGACCAAGGAGAGGTCGTGCATAAAGGCCATCTGGAGGCCACGTGTGGCTGGATCGTGTATGCAGGGTGAGGACAGCATCCAGCATGGAGGCCGCGTGTGATTAGGGGGTGGTCAGGACAGTGTCCAGCGTGGAGGCCGTGTGTGGGTGGGGGGTCAGGACAGCGCCCAGCGTGGAGGCCGTGTGTGGCTGGGGGGTCAGGACAGCGCCCAGCGTGGAGGCCGTGTGTGGCTGGGGGGTCAG
>NW_006399950.1:2046142-2048418 GCF_000299155.1 Elephantulus edwardii
TGTGTGGCTGGGGGGTCAGGACAGCGCCCAGCGTGGAGGCCGTGTGTGGCTGGGGGGTCAGGACAGCGCCCAGCGTGGAGGCCGTGTGTGGCTGGCAAGTGTACTGGGAGTCAGGACAGTGTCCGGCAGGGAGTGTGAACATGTGGGTGTCTGTTCACTGGGAAGAGGGACTGAACGTTCTCAGCAGAAAAGCACACCGTCCTGGGCTGGCCCGGCGCCCACCTACCAGGTACAGGTACTTGCAGGTCTCGCTGAGGAAGAAGCTCTCCATCCGGTCCTCTTTGGACTTGTCAATGACGTGGTGCAGCGTGGCGTACCCACACCTACAAAACAGGTGTCCCTCAGTCCTGGCTGCACACCCAGGAGACACCCACCTCGCAGACAGGAGTGCTGACATCTAAGGACTAACCACCTTTGGCGTCAAATATTTGCAAACATACTGAAAAAGCAGACTGGGGCTAAATCTTCAGACTAGTGCATGGTGGGATCTGTCAAAGGCACCCCACACCAAGGAAACAGCTAAAAAGCACAAGTCTGATTTAAACTTCAGTCCCACAGTTTCTAGAACTGACTTGTCACTGGGCATCCTAAAACCACATTTCATAAGAAAAAGCTATGCTAGAGAGGTAGGTGGGAAAGCAGAAAAAAACAACTACAGTAGCACGTGTAAATTACGTCACTGTTGTCAAGTCACACCCGACTCCTAAGAGAGCCGCCCGCAGGTGTCCCGTGAAAGTGCACGGCAAGGAGTCTGCCCACCCTCTCCCTCGAGTGGCTCGTGGATTCAAATCATGTGTCTTTGTGATTGCAGCAAAGCTTCCTACCACTAGGCCACCAGCGCTCCTTGATAAATTGTATCGAATTTTTATATTAATGTCAGGACAGAGTGCAGGTGGAGGACTTAGAACTTTATGTATACATACTTGAACACTGTGGTTACCTTTGCACATGGAGTTTAAAATAGCACAATTCTCACTCTGTCCTGTGTTTTTATACAAACAGCATGTATGTTACATGCTTTTAATCACCTGCTCTACAGAACTATGGTATCTGACTTACTAACTTCTGAGCATTACACAAGGGCATGTATTCAGGAGGGTGCACTATTTGAGCAAATGTGCTATTTCCTACACACTCTGAATTCTGTGGAGCATCTCTTGCAGGACTAGGGGAAGAAGGTATTTCGTCTCCTGGAATCTTACAGAATACGCGGAGTGGAGAATAAGCAGCAGATCTCCCTCCCGGGGAGGTTTTACTGAACCAGACAGTAGCTGATTTGCATATGAAACACCGTGAGTGGCCCACTGTGTAAATGAAGCTACAGCAGACATTCTCTCCCCAGAAGCACCCCACAAACCAGAAGGAAGGACCGCGAGAACCCACTTGACTTTGGTGTGCTTTTCCAGACTCTGCAGGATGTCCATGCCGACGTGGAGGTAGAAGGGGTTCTTGGTGGCCTGGACAGAAGGACAGTGAACATGAGAGGGGCAAGCAGCAGCCACCAGCCACGCCTGCAGGACGGTCCCACAGTGAGGAGGACACAGGAGTCCACGCCAAGGCAGGACCGGCCACTCCACCCGAACTGGTGAGGCGGGGCTGGGCGTTCCAGTCCCTGTCAGCACAGACCCGTTAACTTAATGTGGACAGGGCTGAATCCCCCCTTCACAGCTGAACCCCACTGGACCTGGGCTCCCCAGGCGAAGCCCCCTTGGGAGCCTCATGTCAGAGAGCAAGCCCAGCTTCCTCTGGTCTTGGAGTGCCAGCCCTGCCCTGCTCTGCTCACAGCCCCAGGTGATAGCAGCCGGGCATGCCAAGGGGCAGGACGCCCCAGAGTCTCCCTCCAGTCCTGAGAGACCAGGCCATGGGCTCCATGGTGCAGCACTTGTAGATGGGTCAGTAGGGAAACACCATCCAGGAAGGAGAGCTTTTACTCCATCCTCTGTAACTCATGTTCTGAGCCAATTTAAAAAGAAAGCAAACCTCAGCCTCCTGGGGCCTCCTACCCTCAGCCTTGTGAGATCTCCTGGGGGGGACCTTCTGGGGGTACTTCCAGTTCACAGGCTCCTGAAACCTCCTGGGGGGCCTCCTGCCCCCAGCCTGTGATTCCTCCTGGGGGGTCTCCTGCCCCCAGTCTGATTCCTCCTGGGGGGGGGTCTCCTGCCCCCAGCCTGATTCCTCCTGGGGGGGTCTCCTGCCCCCAGCCTGTGAGGTCTCCTGGGGGGTCTCCTGCCCCCAGCCTGTGAGGTCTCCTGGGGGGTCTCCTGCCCCCAGCCTGT
>NW_006399950.1:2048518-2081827 GCF_000299155.1 Elephantulus edwardii
GGTCTCCTGCCCCCAGCCTGTGAGGTCTCCTGGGGGGTCTCCTGCCCCCAGCCTGTGAGGTCTCCTGGGGGGTCTCCTGCCCCCAGCCTGTGAGGCCACCCAGGGAAGCCTCCTGCCCCTGGCCTCACGGTGGGCCACACAAGCCAGCTGTGGGACGGCCGCCCGGAGAGATGCGGCCGCTCCACCAGCGAGTCCAGTCTGTACTCAAGACTCCCGTTTCGTACCATGGCGTCATAGTGGCCCACAGCTGACCTCCACAGCGAAATTACACAGAAGGAGACTGCTCTTCTTTCTCCACAGAGCAGCTGGTGGATGCGAACCTCCTCCGAGCTATCACCTTTGGGTTGGCAGCTCCGTCCCCGACAGGCCAGGCCAACAGAGCACCCAGCGTGTGGACAGAAGTGCCAAGATCGGCCTTCAACGCAGGGAAGGCAGCTGTCACAGCAGCATTCTTTCTCACACTGACTCCAAAGATGAACAGTGTATGGTTTTATAAGTATTAATCAAAAATGAACTTAAAAAAAAAGCCACATAACTTCCGAGAAAAAGAATTTGGTTTTCTGTCTGAATAAAGGAATACCTAGAAAGTGGCATCCACTTCCTAAACAACTTGCCTCCAGAAACTCTATGAATGTTGATAAATGTCAATAATTGTAAAGGGGCTTCAGGCCTTTTGTTTGTAGGGTGCTATGAGTCATGGTCCACTCAAAGGCAATCAACAACAGAAAAGGTTTTCACAGTCTATGGCACAGAACTCCCCCAGAGAAGGGTTCCTGACACAGTCAATCTGGATGCTGACTCTGCTCTTGAATAGGCAAGGACTTGAGAAACAGCCCTATTACAAAGCCTCTTCTGAGTTTCGGAAAAACTGGGCTAAAAATGGGTTCAAAACCAGGGCCTGACCAGAGCCTGATGTCCTGCAGGACCGGAGGAACACTGGATGAGTGGGAAGGCCACCTGATGGGCACGTGTTCATGAAGAGGCTTGCTGGGCTGTCCGTACGCTGACACCTGAGCTTGACGGACAAGTACCTGATACAGCAGATACGTGGACTCCACCAGCTCTGGTCTCAGGGGGTAGAAGAGCACATCGGGGGCCTGGAGCTGCCAGTTGTACCGCTCGGGGAGGGCTCCATAGCGCTTCCATATGGCGTAGTAGAAGGCATGCAGGCAGATGGCGTCCTCCACATCCCCACTGAGGACCTGGGTGGACACAGCAGCACATTAGGACAAGCACCCAGGGGGCCAGCCTGGGGCCTCGTGGCGACCCGCTGGCTTTACCCTCATCTGACCTACGAGCTGTAGGGGAGACTCAATCCCTTGAACATGAGCCAGGCAAATGGATGAGGCCAAATTTAGGGCCAGGAAGCAGTCAGCTCCATCGGAGAAGAAGTGATGGACACAGACACCTGAGAGATGGCTCAGAGGTGGACCATCCAAGCGCCACCCATGCCACTCTAACGTCAGTTAGCACTTACCCAGAGAGGATCTGTTTAATATCTAGGAATTAATTTACAAAGAGAGTCATGGAGGAAGCTGTGCTGTTGACCTCTAACTCAGCAGAAGCGAATGAATGACTGGGGGCCCCACATTCATACCCCCACCAAGGCTCCTTCCTGATTCCATCTGCTCTGCTGGCAAACTCCACTAGAACTCAGCTACAGGATGTCAGGGAGCTGAAGGGACAGGCTGTCGAGCTGGCTGCTGTTACAACAGGTGGGTGTTTGAAATCATTTCAATGTGCAAACCACAGGTTTTCAACAGACACATGCTCAACACCACAGATGTTTAACTTTTTCTATTTCCCTACAACATTTTCACTTGGTCTGTATATTTTTTTTTTTTTGGTGTTGAAAATACACATAGAAAATGTCCACCAATCGCTCAGTCTGCATGCGTTCCATTCGGTGACCAGAGACGCCCTTTACGTGTGCGGGTCCTCGCCTCCCTTTCTAAACTGCTCCTCCTCCAATCAGCATCAAGTGACCACCCCCAATCTTTTCAGCTGGACTGTTGTCAATCTGATCTCACATAGACAGGTGTTACAAGAGCACAAGGCTCAGACACAAATGCAGCTTGACATTCTCTAACAGTCACGCAAAAATCAATGAAAAAACCCCCACTCCACTGGTTTTGTTTAAACTAACATATCTAAAGTGCTATCATTTCAACACATAATCAATGCAAAAGCTACTTATCAGATACTTTACACCCTTTCCTCAGCACTAAGTCCTCCTGGTCATAGGACACTGTCTTCAAACAGGTTCAAGGGCCTGACCACAGAGGGGGCCAGGGCCACTAATGTGGAAAGTCAGGTGCACAGATTCGGTGACAGGACCACATACGTGGGCACCCAGGAGAAGCGGGGTCCATTCAATGCGAACATGTTTTTCAGCCAACTGCTTCAGAGCCAGCGCCGACCGGGGGCTGGAACAGGACGGGCCCCGCTGGTGCCACAAGGGGGATCGCCAGGCCTGTCCAACAGGGTTCCTCTGGAGAGGCTCAAACCTCCGCTCTTTCCATTAGTGTGTTCCTACAGGCACCCTTCAGGAGCTCTTTACTCAGTCAACTCCAAAAACGAAAACCTAACCTGTCAAGAGGGTTGCCAACTAGCAGGGACCCTGTGGGACCGAACTGAACCACCCTGAAGGGTTTCTAAGGCTGAAAATTACTGCAGGGGCACAAGGCCTCAACTGTCATGCAGAGAAGCCAGCAGGTGCACACCACCGGCCTGAATGACCAGGTACACCACCAGCACACCCCAGGGCACCTTCAGACACACGCCCCAAGTACCTGCAGTCCGGGTAAGGTCTACACACCCCAGGGCACCTTCATACACACGCCCCAAGTACCTGCAGTCCAGGTAAGGTCTACACACCCCAGGGCGCCTTCATACACACGCCCCAAGTACCTGCAGTCCGGGGAAGAAGGCCTGCAGAGAGTCAATCCAGGTGTTGATGAGCTGCCCACTAAACATGTTCACATTGACGTACAGCGGGGGGTCGCCCTCTCCTTCGTTACAGGCCTCCCGACTACAAAACCAAGCAGAGCATTCAAGGTGAAGAAACCTGAAGATGCTGCCCCGGCCAGGAACCCGGGCATCACCTAGCTCCCTCCCTACGGCAGCCCTGGACTGGGACAGGGCGACCTAGGCTCTTCACTGTGTGGTGTGCCCACGCCTGCCGACGCCTGCAGGTGACACACCCACACAGCCAGTCCCACAGACCACACTCAGCTCCTCAGCAAGGGCACTGTTTTCTAGAAGAGGCACAGGGACCCTCAAGCTTAGGCGCACAGTCACATGACAGGGCGCATGTGGGCCTGCTGATTTCTGTAGCAGGATGAGTCTTTCCCTCAAGGCTCTAAACCCGGGCCAAAGGAGGCACCACAAGACCCTCAGGGGTCAGTACTCACTGTAGACTGGGGCAAAAATGCCTGACCCTAGGCAAACCATCTCCTACTCCAACACCAGTCACACAAGTGACTCCTGCAATGGGGACGCGGGACCAGGTCTGCAGCCTGAACGTGTCTGCATCACACAGGGTGTAAAGGAGCTGGAGAGGACACGGCACTGAAGCCACTGATGCCCCGTCCGCCACTCGCCCACAATTCTGAACGCACAACTGAGGGACAGTAACCGAGACTGTTTCCAGAAACACTTTGGGGAAAGATGTGCTAACTGCCCTTCCTTTCATCCGGTATCAAGCCCATCCAACAATTCTCTGGAAAGACAAAGAATCCGAGTGGGCCAGCCAATGCCTGCTGCATTCTCCGCGTCATCCCAGTGGGATCCCCACTGCGCTGGTACCCAGGGGCAGGCTGCCCCCTCCCACACGCACTGTGCAGGGCTGGTCAGTGGGACCAGGCAGAATGCAGCAAGATTCACCAGGGAGCACATGAGGCTGGCTGCGTCTCTCCCACTTTGCTCCGTCAGCTCACATACCCTGGGCAAAGCCCGCTGCCAGGAGCTGCCTGCTAAGAGGCTGAGGTGGCAGAGAACTGAGATCCCAGCCAGCAGCCAGGGTTGAACAGAAAAAAAACCCAGAACTCACTGTCTCTCAGTCAGTCCCACTCGCAGCACCCTCCATCTCTACCTGGACACTGCCCTCTTGTCCTCAAAGCTGCAAGCTCAACCCCCTGAGGTAAATGGCCCCTGCTGGGTTAACAGCACACGTGCTGCGCCACCCGAGTTCTGCTCACCCCCACGGAGCCAAAGTGGGCCCTCAGCTCAGCTCAGCTCAAACCTTGCGGTGGGCCCAGCCAGCAACCACGTGACTCTAAGGGCCACTCCCACCCTCTCCCCTGCAACCCTCCTAAGGGGAAAGCAAGCTGCACTCTCAGAGCCCACGCGAGGGAAACTCCTGGTGCTTCCAGCCACCACGCTGTAGAGTGATCTGCTGCAGCGCTAGGTACACACCCCTTCACCCCCAAATGACCAACAAGTAGCAGAGAGGAAGTGGGGAGAGGAGGGCAGACAGGAACAGAAACGCACACGTCTGGTGGAAACCCAGACCCTTTTAGGATGTGCTGTTTGCTCATGAGGCAGCATAACCAACATAAAGGATTCATACCCTCTTCTTAAATGGTTTTGGATGCTCTTGTACGCAGCATTAAACATTTCTAGGTCTTCTTTCTCTCCAAAGAGAATGTAAGATTTCAAGAGGTATTCATAGAAGGAGTCCAGGCCGGCACCCAAGCCACTCTGCGTGCCAACCCACTGGCCCGTCTGAATGTTGACAACATTGCCTGCAAAGACAAACATGGCCCTTCAGCTCCCAGCTGCCCTGGTCAACCTTGGCGGGGAGCGAATGCGCCAAGGCCAGGCCCTCACACTTCCCGTCATCCTACTGGGAGCAGAGGTAGTCTGGAGAGTCGACGCTACATAAAAATGGGGGTAAGCACTTAACCCAGAATTAAAAATAAGGATGCTGTCTAGCTTTCCCTGATTTGCAAAACAGCTCAAAAGCTAAGAGTGTCCGCAGCCTTTCACTCAAACTATCCTGTTCTAAATAATAATAAAAATCTACAGAGCCACAAAACACAGAACAGAATTTGAAACTCTTAAGGGATCCAGACTTTCTGAAATCACAAGGCTGGATAAGCTCCTTAGACAACTGCCTACGAGTCTTTAAACTTTAAACCAACACTCCCTAAAGTCACTTTAAACTGAGCAAGAGTTTAGCTTAACAAGTAAACAAAATCTGGCATTGTGCTATGTAAGGACTATCTATATGGGGTAAAATTGACAACAATCTAAGCCTTAGAGCAGAATTGTGGTTACTTATTGTAAAACAGTCACTGCCACTAAGTCAGAGCCGACGGTGGTGGACTTTCGGAGGCTCTAAGTCCCACAGGAGACTGTCCATCTTTCTCCCAAGGAGCAGCTGGAGGACTGAACTGCCTTTGGGTTGGCAGCGTCGCTCCTGATGGTCTACACCAGCAAAGTTACACTAACAGGGGAGAAACGACCCAGAGAAGGGGAGAATGTCCGCACAACTCAGAGAACGCCCTCCACGTAACCAACGCGGACAGAGGACAGCTGAATGGACATCTGCTTCACTGTGTGCACTTTCAACACCAAAAGAGAGAAAGCTGAAAGACTTCCAGTGCCCCTCAGAGACGTATCTACAAAACGTCAAGATCCCTAAATAATCCAAGTGCCTAATGGCAGAAAAATCATTAGTGAACAATCATATAGCTTTTAAAGATAAACTATGAAGATAAGTCAACAGTTTGAATCTTGCGTAACCTGTCAAGTGTAAGGCAGAGTGAATTTTTTCTGTATAGTACAATTGTTGCAAGGGCCTATGGAAGAGGAACATAAATTTCAGATTTTAATGAATCCAACATCCCCTTTAGGAAGCTGGACTTTTACAATAACCTGTAAGTCTAAACTGGACGAGTCAAGTGACCACCAAAAGCCAACTAGGAAGCACTGGTCAGTAGCAAACGAGACGTGAAGCAGGAGCCGGTCGGAGGCATGGCAGGCTGTTAACTGTTTTAGAACCCAGCTGGCCCTCGATGTTCCTTCAAACCTTGGCACTTGAAGAAACTCTAGTCTTCTAAAGTCTGCCACTGGTCTGGATAAACCAGCAATGCCGTTTCACCCTAGGAAAGTGCTCCCGTGAAGCACTCCGTTTGGGAGCAAACTATTTAGGGAGCACTATTTAGGGTAAACCGCTAACCTTCCTCAGTGTTTTTCCAGCCTTGGCCACAGTGTCCATCAGCTCAGTGCTAGCCTCTGTCTGAGGTCAACGTCCCTATGATCTGGTACAAGAATTCTGGGAGGGCTTCTTAGCTTCAGACTTAAGACGTCACACTTAAGACTCTTTAGTCAAAATGTTCCTTCAATTTTGCAAATCTTTGTATTAAAAACTTCAATTTCTATAACTGCCAAATATATTAATTATTGAATGGCAAAATTATTCTGTAAATTTCCACCAATGTTTTTTAAAATTCTACAAGTTGTGTCTTAACAAATAGCACCTTAAGGTAACAAGATACTGACAAGGACCGTTGATGAGTGACAAGTCCATAGGGGATGGTTCACTGTTCATAATTCTTGCAATTTGTCTCTAGTTTTATATATTTTAAACTTTCCATAATAATTTTTAATAACATCTTGAGGAAAAGTTCTTAAGCAGAGGAACTCATCCCCTAGTATAGATATGATCTGGGTTTCCGATGTCTGAGCTATGGGGTAGAGAAGAGCACGGAGCAGCCTGTGGCCTGAACAACACACAGGTCTGTGCTGGAGAAAGTGCAGCCAGGCCGTTCCTGAGAGGTCTGAACAGCGAAACCTCATCTATCCCACATGCTGTGGGTGTGCTGTCAAAATGGGTGAGTCCTTGGAAAAAGATGTCCTACTGGGAAAGGTGGAAAGTCACAGGAAGAGAGGACGACTCAGTCAGATGGGCTAACACCTAACTGTATCAATGGGCTCAAGTACAGCAGAGGACGGCACAAGGTTCCCACACTGTTCACAGGGTCACTAGGAGGCATCGTCAACTCGCTGGCACTTAAGAGAGAAAGCTACTGGGGCAGCCATTCCTGGTCCCAGTGTGCACACGGTCCCCGTGCCCAGAGGCCACACCCAGCAGTCCGTGCCGTGTGCACAGGGTCCCCATGCCCGAGAAGCCCCATGCCTGAGAGACCCTGTGCCCAGAGGCCACACCTAGCAGTCCCGTATCGTTGCTCCTCAGGTTCCATAGGGCCTTGACTGCCCGTCGGGCCACCCACTCAAACGTGGAATCCCCCAGCAGCCGGCTCAGAATGCCAAACTCCAACAGCAGGGACCCCGCGCCCGCTGTGCACGTCTCGTTGTTGCTGTCTGGAGGAACGCCTGTCTTCAAGTTCACCTGCAGACAGAAGGGAAGAGACAAAGGTTTCCCGATGAAACTCCAGGAGTCCACAGAGCAGCAGGCCCTGCCACCGCCCTCTACTAGGAGCCCTCCAGTAGGAGCCCGCTCTCTGCACAGCCTTCCCCCCGACAGCCAGAGGAGCTGAAGTCACAGCCACACACTGCTGGCTGTGGGCACCAGAGCCCTGTCTGTCCCAAGAACAGGCTTCATGGCTCCACAAGCTGTAGGCTTCGGGGCTGCAGAGACACAAGTCTGAGAGTGACAGGCAGAAGTCAAGCACCATCTCCAGGTTCACGGGTGTCTGGCGTGCAGATCAGCCCGAGACAGGGCAGGGGAGGTGGCCCGGTGACAACACCTCACAGCACCAGCACTCCTGCTTCAGTCCCTGGAGGTTCCAGTTGAGCACTCTGGGGCCACAGGGCTTATCTCACTCCAGATGTTGGCCCCTCACTCACAGCTCCCTAGCCAGGGATAGCAGCTTTGTCTGCACGAACCTCGTGAAGAAATGAAAAGAACCATGCACTGGGCTCCCCCAGTCCACATGGGTGTGTGCGCACGTGTGGTAACGGCGTCTCTGCATAAACACACCCAAGTCAAGAGGAAACCAAAACCCGAGATGATTTTGTAGCTGGGATACAGAAAACAGACGAGAAGTCTGGGAACAGGCAGAGACCCCTCAGCAGAAGTACACGTGCAAAGTCAATTCAAGCTCAGCACACAGTAAGTGGTCAGAAAATGAGGCAAGATCACAATCACACACAGGGCTCGATGCCCTCAGAGCAAGCTCCCCCAGCCACCCTGGTTCAATCCTCTCCCCAAACAGACACGTCAACAGCATTTCAGCCCAGAGAGCTGGGAGAAGTGTCCACACACCCGCGGGTAGGGAATGCCCGTCTTGGTGTTCTCAAAGGCCGGGAGGAGGCGCACGGCCAGGTCGTGGGCCATGTGCAGCAGCTCGTCATCGTAGTCCTCGATGGTCATGTCCCCGAAGGGCTGACTCGAATCGGTTATTATCCTGTGGGCAGAGAGGAGGCTTCCCAGGACCCTGTGGACAGAATAAAGCAGTAAGAACCAGGCTTGATGTAAGCGTGTTCCACCCCATTCATGACAAAGGACGTCGTTGTTCCTGAGGGTCAGGGCCCCCCTGGTCCTCATGATACACCGGCAGTTCTCAGATAGCAGCATCACCACAAGAAGGAAAGGCCACCAAGAATAAGCACACTTCAAATTGTCACTTATGCTTGTGGACCGCAAACACCTCCCCAAAGGATGCATTCCTACCAGAGCGGGATCTAGTTAGAACTTGTGCTTTATTTACCTTCTGTGCAAAAACAGATAAAGAACAAGAAACAAGTAAAGGCCAAGCTGCTCATCCCCGAAGAGCGGGAGCGTCTGAGGGTTCTGACAGCGCACAGCCTTGTTAAAGACGCCAATGGGGGCCAGCACCCCAGATCTAAACAGAGACCTGGCCACTGCAGCCATCTGCAGGGGATGGTCACAATGTCAGAACACAGCCAATCATGATCAGGTTTAAATACATTTTATATTTCTAAATTAGAAATCATGTAATTAGAACAATTTTCAAAATGTTTTAGTGAAATGGAAAAATAGTCACAATATACTAAGTTATAAAAACAAGCATGTCTGGAAGCCTAATGGTAAAGTGCTGTGCTGCAAACCCAGTAGCAAGTGGTTCGAATCCAGGAGCTGCTCCTTGGAAGATCCTGTCTGACTTACGGCCTCTGAAAATCCACTAGAGGGTCAGTCATGAGTTAGTCCAATGCAGGCCAGTGAGGCTGAGAGTGACCACATCAGAGATTCGAGAGACGGATCCCATGAAGGAATGACCCCCAGTGTGAAAGAAGTGCAGGTGGCAGGAGTGGCAAGAAACTCACTTCCTCCAGAAAAGCGGAGGGTGTTCCAAGGACACAGGGAAGGAAGGACCAGTCAGACAGAAATCCACCGCCAGTCGTGAAAGGGATGCCAATTCTACACCGCCATTAAAGCACAGACCCACAGTCCTGTGTAGTGCAGTGACCCTGTCACACCAATCGTTCCAGTTCTGCAGTTCTGATAAATATGAACATGAATGAGGCACGGCCATGGTGCCCACACGGCACCGAAAGCTGACTGTGGGACCCTGGAATGTGTGATCTCGCTTTCATTCTCTCTCTCTGCCTCTGTCTCTCTCTCTCTCTCTCACACACACACACACACACATGGGCCTTCAATCCGTCTCACATCCTGTTTTACCTTATTGTAGCCTCAAAGACTTGGACGGTGGAATCTTTGTCAAATGAAACCGTGTTGATGACTAACTTGACCGCTTTCCGGAACTCAGAGGAATTCCCCATTATCTGTGAAAAGAGGAAGACAAACCATTACAGCACCTCGAAACCAGGCTCTGGGCCTGCGTGATCTGTGGGGGCCTCATCTGGTTCTGCCACTGAGAAGCAGCAAAGACACGGAACACAGCTGTTTCTCAGACTGCAGCCCAAGCAGGTGGCAAGCCCAGGCCGACCACTTGAGCCAGCTCAGCATCCACTCTACACGGCCAAGCCGTGAGCTGGCACTGCCCGCCCACCGCCGCCCACCACGCTCCCCTCCTCGCCATCACCGCTCCTGTCAACACCAAAGGTTCAAGGCCTCAAAACTCTGGGAAGGTGAAACCCAACATCAAAAACTGAGTCTCCAGCAGACCAGAAACCCCTGGAGCCCTGCCTGAGCGTGCTGCCTGCCTCAGACGTCTAAACCGCAGAGCAAACAGGAGGGTCAGGCTCCGAGACCCACTCTCAAATTCACGGCAGAGGCACACCCGGCACAGAGACGGCCAGCCCTGGGCATGCTGCGAACGCTTATACTGACAGACAGTTTCACACACCCACGCAGCACTACAACTCACTGTCCTTCGTGTTATTGGAGGCTCATGGAAGTAGCCTCATAATCTAATTTTAGGGCATTTTTGTCCTTTCAAAAAGAAAGCCCTTTAATAGTCCCTGCTGATTCCTCCTGGCTCCTGTCAAACACTAACTTTTCTGAAAAAGATAAAGAATTTTATGTGTGGGTATAAATTGAGCGAAGGTTTGGCTATTCACACCCATTTTGTCCTCTAAGGTTAATCTCATCCCCACATGGAACCCCACTTCCCCTTCCCCCCGTAATTCCGATGTCCACTCATGCTCCCTCTGCGTCTTCCTGTCTTTAGGGAGACTGTCCTTCGTCAGGGGCCCTGGTGGTTCTGTGTGTAAGGTGTCGAGGCTGAAGGTCTCCTCTGCAACTCCTCCCCCAAAGGCCTCAGACACCCCACAGAGGGAGGGCCAGGCAGCCTTCCCCTCCGCGGGGAGCTGGGTCAGCTTCCGGGGAAGCCATTCTAAGAAGTGGTCCAACAGGAGAGTCGGTCCTCTGTTTGGTGTGTGAACACTTTGTACGATGCCCCCCTCTCCTATAAAGGACCAAACCCCGAGCGGCCGAGTCAGTTCTGACTGACCCTCCTTTACAGGGCTGTAAATCACGCGGGAGGCCGCTAGTGGGTAAACCCCCCACTGTCCCGGTCCACGGTCCCCACTACACTGTCCCCCGGGAGAAGGACCGAAGGGCAGGAGGTCTGAGGCCTGAGCTGCAATGGCGCCTGGCGCTCTGTGTGATGCGGAGACGTGAGAAGCGCGTCCTGCAGGCCCCCACCCCACGTGGCTCTCTCTCGGAAGCGTCAAGACAAGGAGCCACAATCCTGTGCCGGCTTCTGGTTCTCTCTTCAAAATGGTTACACAACAAAGCTGTAAATCACACCCGAAGGTCACAGGACTACCATTTTATGACTATTTTTGCAACCTATCGGTGAGAGCCTGTTCAAAATCTCAGCAAGAGAGAAGGTAGCCAAGACCTCCGGCTGGTGCCGTGATGTAAACCAGAGCCTCCAGGCAGGGAGCCCTGCTCCCGATCCGTGACGGCAGTTCAAACCTGCCAGGTGCCCTTCAAGGAGAGGTGAGTCGTCTCCCCAGTGAGATCTGCCGCCTCTGAAAACCCCCCGGAGGGCTGGCTACAGGCTGTCCTGGGTCGGTCTGCACCCTGGCTTACGGTCCCATTTGGGAGGAGCTGGCTATTAAGTTAACGAGGCAGATCGGGGCAGATGTTGCCCTTCACTTGACTCATACTTTATCACAAAAGATAAAAGGAGACAGAATCAATCCAAGAAGGCCAATTGGGGCACCACTAACGACAACAACAACAACAACAACAACAAGACCTGGGAGTGGTGTGGACCCTGTGGACCTGCAAGCCTGGCTCCAGAGGGCAGAGCCATTACACTGGACACCACGAGGAGACGTGTGAAGAAGCAGGATCAAGAGGCTGGCCGGAGACAGGCCGCCTGGGGTGCTCCTGGCCCACGGGCAAGGGGACTGAGCACTCTGGTCCGAGGCCTGACGGAGTGCACACTCAGGAACTCACCCCCAGAGCTAAAGAACTCGGCACTATTTGCTCACGCAGTGTAGAGTCCAGGCCATGAGGCCAAGGGTCAGAGAGAGGCCTGCCTGTGGACACAACTGAGAAGAGGCCGTGCTGCCAAAGAGTATCCTGCGTCGTTTCTAACGCTGCGGCCTAGTGTGCTGCTGCCTGAACAACCCCATCCTCCTGACTGCCGTCCGCGAGTTCCACATGGCCCAGGCTACAGATTCTTGAACCCAGGAGAGACAGAAACATGCAGAGACTAGTGTCAGGGCTGGGCAAAGGTTGGAAGGAGGCCTGTCTGACCTCTGCCTGGAATCCGCCTCAGGCAGCTGGTGCTGCTAAGAACGCCCTTCCTGAAGAAGCTGGTGGGTCAGAGGCCGCCACAGCACAGCCACCTCAGCCAGCGCTGCTGTCCTCACAGGGAGTTCTGACTGGAATGACCCTCCTCAGCTGGACACACTTGGCTCAGGGGTGGTGGATGGCAGAGCCAAAGCGGCAGGAACGTCTGAAGGCAAAGTGGAGAAGCTAGGAAGTGTGGTCACAGCTGTCAGGGCTGGTCCAGCTGGCAGGGCTGGCCAAGGCACACCCTGGACGCCCTGCGTTCCCCACTAGCCAAGGCTCCAGGCGCACCTCTGCGGCCTACTCTACAATAAGAATGTGCAGCCATTATAAGCTCTTCAGTGGTACCAGCTATTCTGCTACGAGGAAGACAGAAGTGGACTGCAGTACCCCACCCGAGCCCTGACTGCCACTTCAAACTCCTCCAAGAGAAAAGATGAAGGTAGGATGTAGGCTAGACTACTGTAAGAACTTCCTAACAGTAACAGCTTGCCTGACAATGAAGGAGAGCAGAGAGGCTGTGAGATCACCACTATTCCGGAGATTTACAGACACAGCTGGAAGGCCTTCAGAAGCTGGCCTGCCCCTCACAGACTGAACTGTGTTCCTCAGCACATGTGTCATATAACGTGGGACTTCTCGATGGATACTCCAACCTGATGACGCAGTCAGAGAAGGATTAAAGGCTTCTTACATCCATCACAGTAAGGGAAGTGGCCGAGGCCCAGGTGGACCTGCGGTCACACACACAACGCACGCTGAATGTGAAACTCTGGGCGTATCGTTCCAGAAGCCATGGGCTTCACACATCTGACCTGTGGTCACCGCCACGGACTGGAGACACCTGTGGCTGGGTCCTTGCCTACACACAGCTTTTGTCTGGGAGCCTGTGGACTGTGTGTGCCTGGCCCGCGGTCAGCCCCGGGTTAGTGGGGTCAGCACCTCTGACCGGGGCCTTCCCTCTTCCTGGGCACCCTTGCCCGGCACCTGCATGGACACAGGTGGAGCAGTGCACCCTTTGGATAGCGCGTCATCCTTGGGCATTGGCTTGGTAGTGACACTCGCTCCACACTGACCAAGTCTGACTGGGCACCCCATCTGTACTCATCCTCTGGACTGACAGGGACCACATCTCAGGTTGACTAGACTAGGCTCCTCTGAGAGCAAGAGAGACTCCGCTCCTGGCCATGGTCCCACCCCTCAACACCCTCTAGTCAGGAAGAGGTGCTACTCCTGATAGGCTCATATCTTGGGGCCTCAGTCACCACCCAGACAGACACTGGCCACCAAAGTGAGTGAAAGCATAGTTAGAATAAGCAACGCTGTCAACAGATTCAAGGAGCAGGTTCTCCGGGGAACTCTGGGGATCTCACTCCTAACCCTCTCACTTTAATTAATAACAAAAACACAAGGGAGACTGAACACTTACTGCCAGTGTGTCCAGGGCGTCGATGAGAGTCAGTGAGTAGTTTCCAAGCACATCATTGATATTCAGATTGGAACTGAACGAGAAATTAAACATTCAAGTTAAACAGAGGCAGTTTCTTTTTAAATAAAATGTACCTGTTGAGAAGAAAAGCAAGCTGAACTAGACATCCATCAGAAACAATAGCTGCTGGTCACTCTGATGTGTCTGGGGACCCGTGGGAGAGGACAGTACACCAGGATCCTCCTAACTGATGTGACAGCTCGGACAGCGGCGGTGATAACAGAGTCACAGACAGACTCCCTCCTGCCTGCGGAAGGGCACTGCCTGAGACAGGCCTTAAGCAGCATCAGGGACTCTCTGATGCCATCCAGCTTCAGAAAGCTCTGACCCAGGAGCAAACAGCAGCTGCCCTAGAGTGACCTGCTCCAGATGGACAGACTGCACAGTCCAGGAAACTGTGCGTAAAGACACACCTTCAGTCGGAGCATCTCGCCACTGGCCTCTCTGACCCCGGGGGTCACTGATGATGCGGAGGGGGTCACTGATGACCCGGGGGGGTACAACAATGACCGAGGGGTTCACCGATGACCCAGGGGGTTCACTGATGACCTGGGGGGGGGTCAATGATGACCCAGGGGGGTCACTGATGACCCAGGGGAGTGCACAGACGACCTGCGGGGTGCACTTATGACCGAGGGGTTCACCGATGACCCGGGGGTTCACTGACGACTGGGGGAGGGGTGCACCGACGACCCATGGGGTGCACTGATGACCCACAGGGGGGGTCACTGATGACCTGGGGGTTCACTGATGACACGGGGGTCCAACGACCCACGGGGCGCACTTATGACCGGGGGGTTCACTGATGACCGGGGGGTTCACTGATGACCGGGGGGTTCACTGATGACCCACGGGGGTCACTGATGACCCACGGGGGGTCACTGATGACCCGGAGGGGGTCACTGATGACCCAGGGGTTCACTGACGACTGGGGGAGGGGTGCACTGATGACCGGGGGTCAACGATGACCCGCGGGGTGCACCGATTAGCGGGGGGTTCACTGATGACCTGGGGGGTGCACAGATGACTTCAGGAGTATAGCGAGGGTAAAGCTGTTGGCTCGCTGACATTTTCTAACTCTAGAAAAGTGGCTAACACAACAGACAGAGCCATCTGGAAGGGCAGACAGCCAAACACCCCAAGAGCCAGATGGCCCCCGAGGTTCTGGGGCCTCTGACGACTCCTCTGCTCGGTGCCTACAACCCCGGAAAACACGGCCAGATGCTGATAAGAACTAGAAACAAGCAGCTGCTCCACAGCTGGTCGTCAGCCATGAAGATGGAAGGCTGCTTTCTTCCCAGCAAGCACGGCGCACCTCGGAACATCTCCACATCACACTACTGCCGGGTGGCGGGGGGGGGGGAGCACAGCCCTGGGTCAGTGCCCTGTGAGCCCCGCTCCTGGAGGGCAGCACAGGGGTCCTCGAGGGTCACCCCTGGCACCTGCCCTTCATTCCCATCTGACGTGGCCTGCACTCAGAGGCTTCTGTCGCTGTGGGGGCCACTGAGTCCCAGCAGAGGCTTGGCCTGCAGGCTGGGGTTAGAGCCAACCGTCTAGAGGGCAGCTGGACCTGTCACTTCGGTGTCCGCTGGGGAGTCAACGGTCGTCAGCCAAAAATCGCAGCTGCTGCTTCCGTTTCGCGGTTCTCCCTAAAGCAGGGGCTGGAGCTGTGGCTCCTGGGGCCAGGGTGTGCAGACTAGCAAAGACGGGGACTGGGCAGGCTGGCCCCCAGCCAAAGGCTGACCATTCAACCTCCCTGGAGGGGGACCACGTGCTGGGCACCTGGGCTCAGCCAGCAAGCTGCCACTCTCTACCTGCACAGGCCCAGGGAAGCGTCATGGCCTCCCACACTGCTCCCTCTCCTGTGTCACTTCCTCTTACTCTCTGTCACCATCACCGTTTGCCCACCACTTCCTGCCACAGCCCCGAACAGTCAGGCTTCCCCAAGCACTGTCCACGTGAACACAATCACGGTGAGAAACGCTGGTGATGACTGCTGGTCTCCTCTTCCAAACACAGAGCCCCCTGAAAAGCTGCAGAGATCACTGCAACACTTTCCATCCTACCAACTGTCCCACACTTCCAAAGTGCACCAAACAAGGGAAACAGTGAGAACTGGGGTGCCCCGCACAGGTCCTCCAGCACTGAGGAGTGCAGTCTGCAGGGACAGTGACCCGCAGAGTCAAGAGCCCACAGGGACAGCGACGGCCAGCACTCAGGACCTAACCTCGTTGCACCTCAGCAAGGACCAGGCCCACAAACCTGCGGCCTCACCAGCCCCGCCACCTGACGCCACACCTGGGCACCTGACCTCATGTGGGACAGACCGGGGCCCCTCACGCCACACAGGATGGACCCAGGTACCTGATCCCATGCAGGACAGGACCGGGGAGAAGGAAGAAAGGAGCCACACCAAGCAAGAGGGCTGAGGAAGGAGTCAAGTTCATGGCCATACAGCTTTGCTGAATTTGAGATCCTGCTTTTTTTTCAACATAAACAATATGACTGAGAAGAAAACAGTAAATGGCTGTGTCCAAGGTCAGAACCATAGTTACTAATCACAAACTCTAAAACTGGATCATACAAATGGAGTCAAAGTCAAGTCTGGTTTCCTATCTCACAGCCCAAACTAGGAGAGAGAGAAACTACCTTTCCACTGTAATCTGCATTTTTTTAAATTGTTTGGGCTTATTTCATGTTAACCATCCCTAACCAAGTTAGACAGGCAAGTGCGAAGCCTGCATAAAGGTCCCCTACACAAAGAACCTGTGATTGTGTGGCTGTGGACCGCATTAATCTCAGCCACCCCTTAAATTCCAGGGCAGGGTCCTCCGAAGGTAGCTCTCCAGTCAAGCCTGTTCTCAGGCACGCTGGGGTGGACTTGAACTTCAACTGCCTGGCTAATCCTCAAGAACTGGACCACTACATATGCTTCTTGTTGTTGTTGTTGTTGTTACGTGCAGTTGAGTCACTTGCGACTCATAGCGACCCTACGTACAACAGCCCTAAACTCTGCTCTGTCCTGTGCCAATCGCACCATCTCCGATACACCCATCCCGAATACCGCAGTCACTGAATCAATCCACCTCATAGAGGGTCTTCCCCTCCTGCGCTGTCCCTCCATTCTACCAAGCATGATTGTCCTTCTCCAAGGACCAGTCCCTCCTTACAACATGTCCAAAGAATGTTAGACGGAGCCTCAGAATCCTTGCCTCCAAGGAGCCACCCAGTTTGACCCCTTCCAGGATGAATCTGTTTGTTTTCCTAGCAGTCCATGGTATTCTCAATACTCTTCTCCAGCACCACAGCTCAAAGGCATCAATTCTCCTTCTATCCTCCCTGGTCATTGTCCAACTCTCTGATGCATAACAAGTGATTGCAAAGACCATGGCCTGGATCAGACGCACCTTAGTCTCCAGAGAGACACCACTGCTCTTCAGCACTTTGGAGAGGTCCCTAACAGCAGACTTTCTGGCTACTGGTGCCAAGAGCGCTGACTGTGGAGCCAAGCAAACTAAAGCTGTGTACAATCTCAATCTCTTCACCATCCATCCTGATGCTGCCAATTTGAGGTTTTTTATAGACTATCACAATAACTAACTCGCATTACTTTTTTAACACAATAATTAATAAATAATTATTTTAAATAATAATAATTAAAACACATTTGGCAAAAAACCTGACAGCTTTGTTGTTCTTGCCATTAGGGACTGCTGAGGTGACGATGGCCCAAGGTGACCACACAAAGGATGGATCTGGGCCTGGCCCTCGCCTGTGCCGCCTTCATCGTCTCTGATATTCCGGAGAGCAGTTAGTCACTGTGTCACCCATCTCAAGAGGGTCTTTCTTTCTTTCAGAGTCTCCACCTTTCCAAGCATGATGTCCCTCTCCAAGGAGTAGCAGCCCCCAACAACATGCTCTAAGTACATGAGATGAAACTTTGACATCCTTGCCTCCAAGCAGCATCCTGGCAGCATTTTCTCTAAGACATGCTTGTTTGTTCTTTCTGGCAGTCCATTGGGATATTCAGTACTCTTGTCCAACAACTCAAAGGCATAGATCTTCCGTCATCCTGAGCCACTGATGCAAGTAACTGAATCAGATGCACATTAAACTTTTTTTTTTAGAAGCACTTTAGCTTTTAAACTGATATCACCGCTCCTTAATATCTTGAAGAGGTCCCTAACAGCAGATTTACCCAGTGCAACACGAGTTCCTGATAGCTGGTGCCAAGAGTGTTTCGTGGGTTTACTCAAGATGCAATCATTGACAACTTCAATCTTCTCTCGGTCTGTCCTGCTGCCTGTTGACCCAGGGGTGAGAACTTTTGTTTTCTGGATGTTTGTGACTGAATCCACAGTGAAGGCTGCAGTCTTTGATCTTTTGCATCAAGCATTTCAAGTCCTCTTCACCTTCAGCAATCAAAGTGTCAT
The DNA here is from genome assembly GCF_000299155.1 of Elephantulus edwardii. Taxonomy (NCBI): domain Eukaryota; kingdom Metazoa; phylum Chordata; class Mammalia; order Macroscelidea; family Macroscelididae; genus Elephantulus; species Elephantulus edwardii. The sequence goes on from NW_006399950.1 coordinate 2,066,586, forward strand.
CTGCATAATACAGGTTGTTGATGAGTCTTCCTCCAATCCTGATGCCACATTCTTCTTCATAAAGTCTAGCCTCTCGAATGGCTTTACAAACTACTTATTGGGACTGTAACTATACTCAGAGAACGGAAGCTGTATGTTAATTTTTTCCCCTGAAATTACCAAACCCTGAAGAAGCTAAATTAAAGGGGGGGGGAATAGAAGAAGAAAAATAAAAATAACCTTTCCATTGTTTCTAAGTGGCTCACACCAAGGGTGTACACAAAGCCACCATAACTAACCAAAACGTTTATCACGACTTCTCAGGCAGAACTCTCCTACGGGCTCCTTTCCCCATTATGTCCGACACCATCCTCACAATACCAATCTGTCCAGCAGCAACAAAATGTACCAAGAACCTTAACTTGAAACTACAGACAGCAACTGTACAAGGAAACCAGTCCTTTTTTTGGCAACAGACTTGATCCTAAAATAAAGGTTAGTGTCACACACTGATGCCACCGAGACCACAGAGTTCACCCAACTGGTGGGCCCTCATCCCCTAGAGTCCCAAGGCTCATCACCTCACTCTGCAGGCCATTCTCAGTCAGAAAGAAACGGCTCTGGCCCAGACAGCCTCCCAAGAACAGAGGGGTCAGCCTCCTGAGAGTGGAGGAGAGGCGAGCTTTCTCCCAAGTGTAGTGCTTTTTGCTGAAAAAGAAAACATCTTGAAAATCAATTAACACAACCTACTGTTATCAATAAAGATAAAACATGATCACGTCTATGAATGTGCAAAAGGCACTAGAAAAACTCCAATATCCTTTCTTGATGAAAACCTTAAAGATAAAAAGGAAGGAAAAATCTCAAGAGGATTCAAAGTATAAATGAAAAGCCAGTATTACAAGTAAAAAGACTAAGAGGTTTTTCCTAGAAATCAGGATCAGGAACAAGATACGGATGTCTGCTCTTACCAGTTCTCCTCAGTGTTCTATCAGAAGTCATGATAGTAAGATTAAAAAAGAAATGAAAGGTCTACAGATGGAAAAGATTATCTCTCATTCTCTCTATTCATAGATGATTCGTTATGTAGAAAATACCAGAGACTAAACAAAGAAACCTTGAGGAGCTAAAATCTGGCAGCTGCAAGGAACAAGGGTAACAAATTCCAGCTTCTCACATATACAGCAATAAGAAATCAGAAAGGGAAACAGGGGAAATTATTCCATTTAAAACAGCATCAAAGAGAATAAAAAACCTATGGGGGAAATAACTAGACATGTGAAGAACATATGCAGTGAAAATGATAAATTTTAAAAAGAAATAGCAAAGCTGTTCCATGTTCATGGGTTGGGAAGTATAATATTGTTAACTACTTAACACCCAAAGTGATACGCTGACCCAAATTCTAACAACCTTCTTTAGCGAAAAGCCTCAACTGTATAAAGAATGGCAAAAGCAATGTTCAAAGGGAACAAGGGAGAGTTCCTGACTCTGAGAGGTCAGTGGTTCAAATCCACCAGCCTCTCCACAGGAGGAGACATAGAAAGCAGTCCCCTGGGAAGTTTCACAGCCTCAGAAAGCCAGTGGAGGGTCTCCGTGGGTCTGAATCAACTCTACAATAGTGGGTTTAATTTTATGCAACTACAGGAATCAAATGATGCAGACACTCCTGCAATGCCAGGGTCAGACAGCAGTGGGGAGTCAGAGAACTATACGGAAGAAACCTGCTCACCTACAATCAACTGATATTTTAAAACGGAGCTAAATCAACTCAACAAAGAGGAGTGTCCTCCACATATGAAGCTGGGAAACTGGATTTCCACACGCAGATATGAGGCCATGTCCACCCATGCCTCACCAAACACATGCACACACGTGCATGCACACACTCTTACACACACCCCACACACAACACAACACACATACATACACATCCCACACACACGCACACACACGGGTGCACACATGCACACACACTGGACTCGCCACATAAATTCTTAGATTGAGTAGAGGGTACCGTTTCAGGCCTAGCTTACGAGAATGGATATTGAAAAGCACACACAGGAAAAGAAAAAACTAAAGGAGCCCTCATGTCTTCTGTTCATCCAAACACTACCAAAAAACTGAAAAGACAAGCTGCTACCTTGGAGAGTAGTTATGGAAACTATGCATCTAACAAGATTCTAATAACCAAAAAACATACAAAACTTCAACTTCTCACAAAACAACCTAATCAAAGCAAAGGACTTGACTAGACAGGAGAGGACCCGCAGGCAGACCACAGAGGGTGCCACATCCCTGAGAGAGCTGAGACGTTAACAAGCAAAACAAACAACTGACAGAGCAGCACAGATCCCTGTGAGGAGGTGGGGAGACTGGAACCCATAACCACTGCTGGATGCAAAACGGTACAGCTATTATGGAAAACCAGCAGTTCCGCAAAAAACTAAAAGCAGAAGTATTGTAAAACCTAGGAGCTGCATTCCTAGGCATATATCCTAAAGATTGAAAGGAGAGACTTCTCTACCAAAATTCAGCATGTTTCCCAACAGCCAACTGGAAGCAACCAGAATGCACACCTACAGCTGCAGAGAGAAACAGAATGTGTCCAGTCAGGCAGTGGAACACTACACAGTCAGAAAAAAAAATTAAAGTCTTGATGTGTGTTTCAGCATTGATGGAACCAGAAAAAGTGAATGAAATAAGTCAATTATGACTCGGTTATACACATACATAGTATATACAACCTCGGTTATTTTGTCAAAAACACTTCTGGAGCACAAAATCTCTCAGTGACTATGAAGAGCCAGCGAGATCAAGGAAAGCGAGATTGACAGTGATGGAAAACCACGCTGATGAAGGCTGGCAGACCGTGGCAGGTGCCGTCAATCAACTGTGGTCTATAAAGCTGAATTAGCAAACACTGTTATATACATTCACTGCAACAATAACAAAGAGTAGCTGCCCAGGCTGCTTACATACAACCAACTCGCTCCCCTCCCGGGATGTGTTCCTGCTTTAGGAGGTGGTGGTGGGCGGTTGGGTGCTGTCAAATAGACTATAGCTCACAGCAACCCTCCACACAACAGACCTGAATGAACCCTGCACCACCTTGCACCATTCTCACCATCCGTCACTGTGTCAGGCCACCTTGTTGAGGGTCTTCCTCTCCTGACCCCACCTTTCCAGAAGGATCTACCAAGGGCTGGTCCCCCTGACCACATGCCCTCACGTATGTGACACAGTGTCACCATCCTCGCCTCCAAGGAGCATGTTGGTTGCACTCCCTCCAGAACAGACCTCTCCAACACCACAATGCTTGCACGGACATCACAGTTAACTGGCCTAACATGTTCAACTCTCCTGTTTCAGCTCCTCGTTTGCTGCCTCAAAGCCTGCAAACAGCCAGCACTGGAGCATCAGATGCAGGGACACTAGGACTATCCAGCTGACCACCTCCATGTCCAGCTGCCTCTTCAGCCATGACCAGAAGAATCAGATCATGCACTGCGACCATTACTGGTTAGCTCTGATCTCGGATGCCACATAAAAGCAGGAGGGACACAGAAGAGGATTCCAAATTCTCAGACTCTGGCCTATCTAAATCATGGGAGGAGGAGACACTGAGAGAACTTTTAAACCTGACCATGATGTCTCTCTGGAGACTAAGGTGTGCCCAACACAGGCTATGGTCTTTGCAACCACTTGCTATGTGCCAGAGAGCTGGGCAATGAATGACTAGGAATGATAGAAGGAGAATTGAGCCTTTGAAGGAGAATTGAGCCTTTGAGCTGGACTGCTAGGAGAACAAACAGGTTTGTCGTGGAGTGGGTTAAACCAGGCTGCTCCTTGGAGGCAAGGATTCTGAAGCTCCATCTGATGTACTCTAGATAGGTTGCAAGGGAGGAACCAGTCCTTGGAGAGGAACATCATGCTTGGGAGGGTGGAGGGACAGCCCCACTATGAGGTGGATTGATTCAGTGACTGGGGTAATGGGGGTGGGTGTGTCAGAGATAATAAGATTGGCACAGGATAGCGCAGGGTTTAGGGCTGTTGTACACAGGGTCGCTATGAATCACAGGCGACTCGACGGCACATAACTCTACCACCACAATGATGTCAGTCTACAGACTAAGGTGCACCTGATCCAGTCCATGGTCTTTGCAATTACTTGCTATGCCATCAGAGTGCTGGACAACGACCAAAGATGACAGAACAAGAATTGATGCTTTTGAGTTGTGGTGCTGGAGAAGAGTCTTGAACATATTATACAGACTGCCAAGAGAACAAACAAGTCTGTTCTGGAGAGCATGAAACCCGGTTGCTTCTTGGAGGCAAGGATTTTGAAGCTCCCGATCACATACTTTGGGCACATGGCAAGGAGGGACTGGTCTTTGGAGAAGGACATCATGCTCGGAAGGGCAGAGGGAAGGCACATGAGTCCTGGATGAGATGGACTGACACAGTAACTGGGGTAATGAGGGTAGGTGTGTCAGAGACAGTGAGAATCGCTCAGGACAGGGCATGCTTCAGAGCCACTGTGCAGAGAGGGTCACTAGGAGTCCTTGTCAACTCAAGATCCCCTAATGACAAGACAAAAATATCTCTGAAAACAGAACGGGTTAACTTAACCAGGAAAAAAAATCTGCCTTGTTCATCTGTATGGGATCAAATTAATAAAAGCAACTGGCAAGACGAGAGGACTTCGGGCAGCAGTGACCTACATCAATGAGGGTCGGCTCATAGGAGGGAGGGGTAAAAGCCACACAATTTCCAAGGAGTCAGCGTCACAAGGGCGTGCAGAAAACAGGCCAATCTGCAGGCTTGCAAGTGCATATTCTCAAGAACAAAATTTTAAGAAAAAAATTGTTATTAGGTGCTGTCAAGTTGATTACAAGTCACATCAACGCCAGGAACTACAGAGCTAAACCTTGCCCTGCCCTGCGGCAGCCAAAACCTCCAACTGCTCCGGTCACTGTGTCACTAACCCTGCTGGAAAGAACTAGAGAATACACAGTCATGAAGCTCAGTACAGTTAAATAATCTGCTCACTGCTTACAGTTTGGAATGGCCGACTCATTTTTTTTCCAAATGTCAATTTTTTTTTCTCAAAGAATAACTGATAGAAAATACAAACATAAGTATAAAGCTTCATAGGCTACTCGAGACAAAGAACTCATTCATTTCACACAATTTCAACAAGCTCAATCCCCCCACCCCAGTTTAATCATTTCCTAAACCTTAAGTATGCAAGTAAATGTCTATGTTTGAAGTTTGATGAGCAAGAACTGCCCTGTCCTTCCAAGCCAGCCTGAGAGCCCGCCTGACAGCTGGCCTGACAGCCGGCCTGAGACCTAGTCTGAGAGCCCCCCTGACAGCCTGCCTGACCACTGGCCTGAGAGCTGGCCTGAGAGCCGGCCTGACAGCTGGCCTTGCTTCTTCGAAAGTCCTGTCCTCCATCAAATCAAATGTGATGCAAACTGGCTGAGGAAACAAACCAACAACTTTCCAGGCCATTCAGGACATGGCATCCTCTTTAGAATGGGAGGTGGACCCCCACACACACTTTTCCCGTGTGAGGACAAGACCCCAAGGAGGCTCTACGGACTGGCTCCTCGGACTGGGGGATCAGAACAGTAACCCCAAGACACACAATAGCAAGCCGGGCAAGGAGAGGACCGACCAGCAGCAACTGCTCAGATGGTACCAGGCTCCAGGTGTCAAGACCCCAGAGATGGGCCGGGCAGGCCCCTCCTTCCCCCTTAAACTGCCCTCAGCAGGAAAAGCAGAGGGTGGTGAGGGGACAGGTGCTTAGGTCCATGAAGGCCTCCGGGCCAACAGGGAGAGGAGCCGGGTGTGGCCATCTGATAGGAGGGGAGGAAGGGCAGGTTTGGAAGTGCGTCTCTGGGCCAAACACCCAGACCTCCCTTCCCATACGGGGTGGAGGGGGGGCGGCGGAAGAGGGTCCAGCCTCCCCGGGGGAGCCCTCCGGACACTGGACGCTAGACCTCAGTGTCCCCAGCAGGCTGAGTTGGCCAGTGGCCTGTACTTCCGAGACTCGGTGGCAAACACGCGCGCCCTGGCCAGGAGTGGCCGGTGGTGGTGGACGGTGGGGCTGGGCCGGTGGGCCGCGGGGGGTCTGCGGGGCCGGGGGTTGGTACTCACGGGTCCGCGCGGTCCGGGCCCCGGCCGCGGCAGTCGATGGGGTTGAGCTCGTCCTGGGGGAAGGCGTGCGCCATGTAGTTATCGTAGGCGAAGGCGAACATGCTGCGCGCCAGGTCCCGCATCTGCGCGCGGAGCTGCGGCGGGAAGGCGCCCCGGTAGCGCCGCTCGTACTCGTCGGGCCCGCAGCCCAGCACCGCGCCCCAGGCCGCCGAGCCGCACGCGCCCTGCGCGGGATCCGCTGTCCCGGAGAGCCAGGACGGCCGAGCGGGCTGCGCGGGGTCCCCGGGCCGGCCGGCTGGACTCAGGCGCGGGATGCCGAGGCCGAGCGGGAAGCGCTGGTACAGGCCCGCACTGGGCCCCAGTCCGCACACCAGCCACAGCACCGCGTGCAGCCCCAGGCGGAGCAGCAGCAGCCCCAGGACCAGCGCTCGCCATTGCATGGTCGCGCGGGCGCCGCGGGCATGCTCCTCAGCGCGGGACTCCCCGCAGACCCCACGCCCCGCGGCCGGCTCGCCACTTCCCCTTTAAGGAACTCCCGCGTGACGCACCAGGAACTGGCCCATTGTCCCCCGCCCCCGGGCGGAGGCCCCGCCGCCCCGGACGCGCACTCGCCCGCGCGGGATTGGCCGGGTCCGAGGCAGGCCTCGCGGGGCGCGGCCCGGGACTCCCTCCCACGCCATAGGGCAAGGCGGCCTGCAAGGCCGGCCAGCCCCGGCCCCGCGGCCAGGACAGGTTCCGCCCCTCGGCCTAGCTCCGCCCTTCAGCCCTGACAGGTTCTGCCCCTATGCCGCACCGGGCTCCGCCCCCCGACCCCGAGGGCTCCGCCCCTCGGTCGAGGTAAGCCCCGCCCCCAGCCAGGACAGGCTCCTTCTCCCCACAGGGCTCCGCCCCTTGGTCCCTCCCCTCGGCCCCGCCGGGCTCCGCCTCTCGGCCTAGCTAAGCTCCGCCCTCCGGCCCCACCAGGTTCCACCCTTCAGTCCCACGGGCTCCGCCCCTCGGCCTAGCTAAGCTCCGTCCCCCGGCCCCATCAGGCACTGCCCCTCGGCCCCTCAGATCTGGACATAAACCGCCCTTCAGGCCGAGACCCGACCCCCGCCCCGGCAGCCCCCTCCCCTCAGTCAGGATAGGCTCCGCCCGACTCAGCCAGGACCCTCCCCTGGGCGGTCCCGAGCCGGAAGGGTTGGCGTGGCAAACCGAGAGCGCGCTCGGGCCGCGGGAGAGTGAACTTCCAGCCAATCAGAACACGGCACGAGCGCTGCTCCCTGGACCACCATGTGACAGCGAAGGGGGAGGAGCTTGTGTGCAGTTAGGGACTGGCAGTCACTGGACAGGCGAAGGTGGTGAGCGTGCGTGCACGTGGGGACTGGACAGGCGAAGGGGGATGGGCGTGCGTGCACGTGGGGACCGGCCAGGCGAAGGGGGGGTGAGGGTGCGTGCCCGTGGGGATCAATCACCGAGCATGCACTGAGCATGCGTGCATATGGGGACCAGGCAGTCACTGTGTCAAGGGGATGATTTCCAAAGGAGGTCCCGGGGCCTCTTCCCGTAAGAAATAGAAAGTTCTGTCTCGGAAACACTAAGACACCAATTGAGAGCAAGAGAAGGAAACTGAGGTTTATTAGACATTCATAACAGACTATGAAAGGGGCCAGGACAGACTTACCTTATAGAAGGATGTATCTATCTTTGGTTCGCAGGGAGTGGGATTTAAACAGCTGATGATGGCTTCCTTCTAATGGATATGGTGACTTTGGCCATCTCTTATCTTGTCCTTGAGTTTGCTTTTGCCACATTCCTTGAGAGTCTGTTTTTATTGTCATATAGCCTCATTCCTTGAGGGTCAGTTTCTATTGTTATATTGCCACAGTCTTTGTCAAAACCAGTTCAGATTGACCTCCTTTGTCAAAATGTTCTTTGCCATTCCGTCATCCCGGTGGAGACTGGGCAGTCACCAGACAGGAGAAAGGGGGATGATCGTGTGTGCACTTGGGGACCAGGCAGTCACTGGACATGCAAAGGGGAAGGGCCTGCCCTGGGCTGACCTCAGTGGTTTGGAGCAGCCCTCTTCCTCCAGGATTAGACCCCAGAACCTGGAGAGTGCCACCTTGCCTCCTGGACCCTGGGATTCCCCGGTCTGCACAACAGGTCTCCAAGCTGATAGGATTGTGGCCAGTGGCTCCAGCACCCCCTCTTGGCCTTACCCAGCTCACCTGTGACTCCTCCGTGGGATGCCACCTAAAAGGGGTCTCAAACTTCAGCTTCTTAAGAGCAGAGGAGAAGGACGGAGGGAGGGGAGTGTGAGGGGACAGGAAGAGAATAAACACATGGGGGCTATTAAAAAAAAAGGTCTTCATTCTTAGGTTCTGGCAATTAGAGAAAATACTAAGTTGCTTTTCTCTCACATAAAGACTTTAAAACAAAAACACAAGTCTTTATACGTGGCTTTTAAACAAACCACAGCTACCACCACACCAAATGTCTTGGGTGCTGTAGCGTGGCCCTCCACTCAGAGCTACCCTGGTGACAGCAGGACCACCCCCAGGGGCTAGAATCTCCAGGAGACAAGCAGGTGTGGCTCCCACCAGGATCTTCAGTGCAAGGCCTCACCACTCACCAAAAAGGGTCATTAAATCATTTACCAGATATGCTTAACCCCCAGAGCTCTGGTAGCCTAATGGGTGAGGAGTTGTGCTCTCAACACAAAGGTATGCAGTTCAAATCCATGGGCAGTCTTGCCCTGAGGGACTTAACAGCCCCTAAAAACTCTCCAGAGGGTTGGCAGTGAGTTGCTTCCAAATCCACTACACCTAGCAACAATTTAACCTCATCCCCTCCACTCTGCCACTGTCACATCTCTCCTCTGAGGATATGGAGAGCTCCCAATGCAACCCTGTGCTTCTTACTGTAACTGAAAGATGGGAAGTGCAGATCTGAAGGCGTTCATGGTCATGATTCAGCAGCCTGGGGCTTGGGTTTATTTGCAGTGGTTGGAAATGTCTGTGTTCAGATCACATGCCTGTTACACAAGGATCCTGGAAGGTTCAGGAAGGCCAATCTACAGAGCCCTAAGTCAGAGGTGGGCTGTAACAGGACTGTAGACTGTCAAGTGGCCTTCTCAGGGTCGGGGAGGTGGGGCATAGCAGGCACAGAGAAAGGCCGAGGCAATGCTGGACTGGGGCACAGCAGCTGGCATGGAATAAGGCCCTTTCTGTAAACTCATCTAAGGAAGATTGCCTAAGAAAGGACCAGTAACCCACTTCTGTTCAGATTACAGCCAAGTCTTTGTACTTGTTTAGATCTAGGAAGAAATGTAGTCTTAGGTATAAGGTGAGGGACCTGGAACTCTCGTGGCATAGTCCAAGGGGAGCTGCACAGCCAACTCAAAGGCTGTACCCTCAGCAAATGAATCCAACAGCAAGCAGCTTCAAGGCAGGAAGGTGGACAGTCCCCTCGCAAGCTATGGACAGCTTCGGAAACACACTGGAGGGTCAGCTGCGTTTGTTCCCACTGGATGGCAGGAGGACCTTGGGTGAGGGACTGGGTGGCCGCCCCGAGATTGCAGAGCCTTCCTTCTACCTCCATTCTGAGCATCCTGATTTAGGCTGGCTGTTGCCTGAGCAAAGGTTACTCATGTCAAAGAGAAGGAAGGTGTGAGGGTTGTGAGCACTGCCCTCCTGTAGCATGTTAATGACAGGCAAACTCTTCCCCAGGCTTCCATCTAACTGTATACATTCCTAAAGGGACGCAGCCATTCTGGTCTCAAAAACTGTGCTGCCTGCCCTTCCCTATCCCCTTCTGTTTCTTCTTTTCCGTTTTGTACAGTGCACAGAATAAACGCCTTAGCTTGGCTTTTTGCTACTGCAGTTATAGGTTTCCCGTCACAGCTGTTAACCACACTCTCAGAAGGGCTGACACCATTTCTACTCAAAACAGAAAAAGATGAGATGCTCATCAAGAAATATAGGGGACAACTACCTGGCCAACTGACTGGAAGAGATCTCTATTTATTCCCTTTCCAAAAATGGGGAGCCAGCAGAGTGCAAAAATTATCATAAAATATTCCATGCACGCAAAATCCCGCTGAAGATTACTCAAAAATAACTGGAACAGGACACCAACAGAGAACCACCAGAAATACTGGGTTTAAAGAGGCTGTGGAAGTAGGGACATCATTGCCAATGGCAGACTCATCTTGAAAGGACAGAGTACCAGAGGAATGTCTATGTTTCACTGACTATACAAAGACATTTGACTGTGTGGATCACAACAAATTGTGGCTAACCTTGAGGAAAATGGGAATCCCAGAACACTAGATTGTGCTTATGCAAACCTATTATTGGACCAGGAAGTAGTCCTCAGAACAGAAGAGGCAAACTCTGAATAGTTCAAAATCAGGAAAGAAGTGCATCAAAGATGCATCCTGTCTCCATATCTTTTCAATTGATATATGGAACAGATCATTCAGGAAGCTGGGCTCTGCGAGGAGGAATGTAGCAACAGGATTAGAGGAAGACTCATCAACAACCTACGTTATGCAGATGACACAACCTTGCTTGCTGAAACAGAGGAGGACCTGAAGCATTTGCAGCAAAAGGTCAAGGACTGCGTCTCCAATGTAGATTAAAACTCAACTTCAAGATGACAGACATTAGCAGAGGGCCATTTGGCAGCTTTCTGATACAAAGAGAAGACCTTAGAATTGTTAACAATGTCAGCTTGTTCGGTTCCAAAATCAACACTCTTGGCATTGTTGTTGTTGTTGTTGTTTAATGCCGTCAAGTCGTAGAAGACTCACAACGACCCTATGAACGAACAGCCTGAGCACTGTTCGTACATAGAGTTTCCGGAAGCAAGCCATTTTGGAAGTGGATGCTGCTCCTGCTTCCAGGCTTGATTTAGTCGGGAAGCTCCAGCCAACACTGTCCACCATGGGTGCCCATTACTAATGCCAATTAGTAGTCAGGAATTCAAAACATGAATTGCTTTAGGGAGATCTGCTGTCAGTGACCTCACCAGAGCTCAAGAGCTACAATGTCATTCTAGAGACTGATGCAACTTCAAGAGAAGGTGCACCTGATCCAGGCCATGGTCTTCACAATTACTTGATATGCATCAGAGAGCTGGACAATGACTAAGGATGACAGAAAAAGAATCAATAACTTTGAGTTATGGTGCTGGAGAAGAATATTAACCTCCAAGAGAACAAGTTTTTCCTGGAGAGGGTGAAACCACAACTTGGAAAGTCATAAGTGTAACCCTGATACCAAAGCCAGAGAGACATCACCAAAAAAAAGACAGTTATACCCAGTATCTCCCAGGAACACTGATGCAAGCTTTCCCAGTCAAATCCCTGCCAAGAGAATCCAACATCATATTTTTTAAAATATTTTTCTAAAAATGTTATTCAAGAGAGATTTGTATGAGATATGGAAGGATGGCTTAACATTACAAAAACATTCAATGTAACCCACCACATCAGTAAAACTAAGAAAAACAGCTGCATGAGCAATTGATACAGAAAAGGTATTTCACAAACCCAATACACTCTCCTGATTAAAAAAAGTTCAAGAATATTGGAATAGAGGGGATTCCTCAACATAATTAAAAATACACACAAACACACATATCTATATATTATGTACTAAAAAACCAATAGCCAACATTACTCTCTGTAAAGAGAGATTGAAGGTGTCCCCCTTGCAGCCAGGAACCAGACAATGTTGCCCTTGGTCACCACTCCTATTCAGTATAAGATCTGTTGTTCATAGTTACTAAGAATTGTACTTGACAGCACCTAACAACATTCAATATCGTACTGCAAGTCCTAGCCAGAGCACTAAGAGAAGAAAATTAATTAAAAGGCATACAATACGGCAGAGTATTTAAGACTACTTCTATTCACAGATGATATGATCCTATATACAGAAAATCCCAATGACTCAGAAAAAAAAAAAAAAACACTGGATCTAATTGACCAACTCAGCAAATTGGAAGATTACAAAATCAAAATAGAAAAATCAGTCTTATCATCTACAACAACAAAGAACTCTGAAAAAGAAATAAGAAAAACTTAAAATAGCTTACCCAAAAGAGACACAAAAGACCTATACACAGAAAGCCTCAGAAACCTAGAGACCTACAAAATGGAAACTGTCATGTTGAGGAGTGGAGGACTGAACACTGTGAACAGTAATACTACCAAAGCACTCTCTAAACGCAGTGTTGTCCCAATCCAGATCCAAACACCATTGTTTGGAGGAGGAAAGTGATCCCAGCTTCATATGGGAAGGAAAGACACTCCAGATAAGGAAAGTGATTCTGAGGAAGAAAAAGTAGGTGGCTTTATACCCCCTGATCTCAAAACCTGCCACACACACAGTAACCAAATCCACTTGGTACTGACTTAGCCACAGGTTTATAAAACAATGGCATCAAACTGAGAATCCAGAAATAAATCTAGTTATCTGTGCACAACTTTTCTTGACAAAGAGATGAAATTCATTAAGTAGGGGAAAGACAGCCTCTTTAACAAATAGTCCTGGCAGAAAATAGTCTATTTGCAGAAAATCTTTTATCACGTTAAAAAAACCTAACTCAAGATGGATCAAGGAGCAAAGCCTAAAACCTAAAACAATAAGATGATCAAAGAAAAAGTTGGGGCAAAGTTAATAATCCTAATTAAGGCAGAGGGAGCTCTGGTGGCCTAGTGATAAGAAACTGCAGTGCAATCCCAAAGGCACGTGGTTGAATCCACAAGCTGCTCTGTGGAAAAAGGAGTCACAGTCCCCTCCTGTGTGATTCACTGACTCTAAAAACCTGCTGGAGGGTCAGCTATGAGTCAGTTCCTACAAGGTGTCACATAATGACAGCAGCAATCACTTGACACCAAGAAATGAACACTGAACAGAAAATAAACCAGGTGATTGAAACCTCCTAAAAAATTAAATAAAAAAAAAAAAGTGCATCCTAAGTGCATAAAGACTTCTTCAAAACAGTAAGAGAACCTACAGACTGGGAACACTATTTGGCAACACAGATATAAATAATAAGGGACTCGTGTAAAATATATAACAAACTCCCAACACGTCAACAAGAAAGAAACAACCCAATTACAAAATGGGCAGAGGACATGAATAAGCACTTCATAAAAGGAGACATTCAGATGCCCAACATGAAATGCCCAAGTACTCAACGATTATTAGTTATTTGGTGGTGGTGGTGGTGGTGGTGGTGGTGGTGGTGGTAAGGGCTGATTGAGTAGATTAAGCCTCAACACCCCTAGAACAGATCTGAACCTGGCTTCACATACCCAGCACCATCCTCTCTCTTATGTTCCAGCCCGCTGTTGCAGTTCCTTTGTCCATTCAAGCTTGACAATCATCATCTCTCTTTACCTTTCCCAGCATGATTTTACCAAGGAGTGGTCCCTCATGACATGTCAAAAGTATGTGAGATGAAGTGTCATAGAGCAAAATCTGCTTACATAAAAGCAAGTTGATTGGGAGACAGCGACGGCTTGGAACAGGCACAGTGCTCCACGGGACAAGACAGGATCCATTTTCTATTGTGGGACCAGGGCCGAGAGGTGAAGGAGTCCTAATTGGCTGAAAGGCCCTAAGAGGAGTTGAAAGTGGTCTGTCTGGGAGCAAGAGTGGCAGCTCTCAGCCCGTAACAAGGAGCTCTGGTAGAACAATGCGTATGCGCACTGGAACATCAGTCCTCCATTGGAGTAAGAACACTCCCCTCTCCTGAAGATTCAGCCTTGGGACCCCAGCCGAGGAGGATCGTGGTCATCAGACTGGCGTGGGTATCTAGTTGTCCATAAAAGAAAAGTGGGACTGCGTGATTGGTCAGGTGTGCGATGATGCCACCCCACTTATTACAGAGCACTTCTAGGCTGCAGGGCAAGGCCCCAATGTTCTGGTAACCGATTCTTCAATCTTGACTGTTTCTGGGGACCACTGTAAAGATGTAGGTAATATTATATCATCACTCACTTTTCATCTATTTATAATGACAAAGAACTTGGGAGAATAGATTAAAAATAACAAAGTCAGCCCCAGGTTGAAGGGACCAACATCTGAAAAGACAGCTTTGAAACATTCAGCAAGGATTCCCAATTCATGTTAGGACATTAAAGTGGGGGTAAGTCTCTGCCGTTCAGACTTCCCTTTTCACACGCACCCCCACACCCCCCAAGTGCCTCTCCTTAGACTCAAACAGTAACTGGAGGGAGATCTCTGCCTTATAGACTGCACTATTCACACCCCCACACACACTTCCCGCAAATGCCTCTCCTTACACTTTCATACAGTAACTATGTTCAAGGAAAATTTTAGTATCTTCACTTTTTCAAATTTTTGCTTTCTTTATGTATGTTTTTTTGGTGTCACCCCACAGCTCATCTGATGTTCTGGACATTAGTTGTTTTGTTTTGTTTTTTTTTTCTTTAGTTTACATTTGTTTTCCCTTGTGTATTGACAAATTGGATCCAGCTGGCATGGGAGGAGATTGTCCCTCTTCTCCAGCAGAGATTCTGGTGGATTCAAACCATGTACGTTTGGGATTGCAGTGCAGCTTCTTGCCACAAGGCTACCTGAGCTCTTGGTCATTAGTTTTCAGGACATCAAATCTATATTCTTGAAATGATCTGTAAATCCAGGTGGGATATACTCTAGGTTGTATTTTGGCTCTTGTGGACCTACTTTCTTAAGTTTCCAGGTGAACTTTACATATGCACTTGATGAACTACAGTAAGCCCTTGTTACTCTAGTATCTAACTTCTCCTGTAGCTCTATCCATAGAGGTAGAAGATCTGATTCCTGTGTATTCTGTCAAGGTCTTGCATGTGAAATCAGTGAGATTGTCCTGTAGTTTCCATATTCTGTTGGGTCACCTATCTTTGGGATAGGAACAAATATCAATCTCTTCCAGTCAGTTGGCCAAGTGGTTGTTCTCCAGATTACTTGGCATAACTTGGTGAGCACGTCCATGGCAGCATCTGTTAACTGAAATATGTCAATTGGTGTACCATCTATTCCTGGAGCCTTATTTTTTGCCATTTTCTTCAAAGCAGCCTGAACTTCTTTCATCACCAT
>NW_006399950.1:2084357-2114353 GCF_000299155.1 Elephantulus edwardii
AAGATAATCCTTAAAATAAGTCTTATTGGCTGGCACTTTGTCTATTATAGTGAAAGGGCACAACTATGTCATTTATTGTTCTCTAGTCTTGGACCAACTTTCATTTACCATTGGGTCGTTTTACAACTAAGAAGTCCACATGCAAGGCAGAGGTGAAGTAAAGAACTGCTTATGAGGTTTTCCATCAATTCCAACAACTAAGGAACAGCAGGAAAAGATGGGACCCAAGAAGGCTTTTAAGGCCAAATACCGGCTCGTGTGTCCAGGAGAAAACAGATATACTTACCAGCAATGTTAATGCTCACCCATGGCTCTTCTGGGAGGATCTGAATCGTTGGAGCGTCCTTTTTTGTTTCCAAGCTGGAAACAAAGCTGGGGTCTGTCAGTCCTGACAGCCAAGAGGACTTGATGTGGGCCGCCCTTGGCCAAGTGTCCTTCAGATCCACACTTAGAGCAAGTGAGTGGGAGCTTCCTCTCTACTCCCTTGCGTATCTGTGGCTCTCATCTGTGACACTGTTTACTGAAGTGGTCCAGCTTTCCACAGTAGAAGCAATTCTGACCTCCTTTATTACCTTTGGGTGGCATTGTTTATGAGTAAGACTTCCTTTTCTTGACACAGGCTCTAAACTGGCAGCAATAGCTGCTCCAATAATTTTGGCCATTCTCTGGTCTTTTCTCTTCCCTCTAGATTCCAGTTGTTAAAAGAGGGAAAAATTTAAATACTTTTGAACAATATAATTTTTAAGTTTAAGGCTAGTAACATTATCAATATAATTGTACAATAATTTCCAATCCAAAGAGATACATATTCCAATGCAGTTCCTATTTTTTAAAATTATTTTGGTAAGAATGCTGTAAATGTGGATACAGTTCCACTATTCCTCCTCCATGCCATGAGATAGTGTTATTAGCATGAGCAGTTATAAATCCATTGCCTTCCTTACTCTAACATAAATTTTTGATGTTTCCATGCTGACGAGTGGAACCAACAAGGCTCCAATCAATGAGGCTTCCATAGAAGTATTAATTAAAACTCATCTTTGCTCGATTCAACATTGTTCCCAATGTATCCATACTCTAAGAAAGATAAAGGAAGCAACTGACAGGGAGGAATATCAGGATAATCTGAAGTTGTTACTGATATCTCCATGAAAACTAGATCCTTGAAACATCTACTAGAGATATTATTACCCAAAACTTTATAAAGCCAATGAACTTTTAACAATAGAGTATTAAAAACATGTGCCCAATAGCTGGTATTATCTGCCATTCTGCAGTTTCGTCCTCATGCAAGTGTGGCCTCTTTTGACTCATCTCGGGGTTTCACGTTTCTGGAGGGCACCCACAGCAGTTCTGATCCTGTAGAGATATAAGCAAATCCTCGCCCCCACCTAATAACAAATCCCTTTTTTCCATTCATTAGTTAGAGCTTTCTTATAATATATAGCTGATTCTTTAGAGGATTGTAATACCCAATGTCTTTCAGCTGGAGTTTCTCCTTTTTCATTAGCATTTAAAAATTTTAAATAAGGCTTTTTGTAAGAGTTCGAGGAGATGATATCCCATCTCCCCCGTTTTTTCAACATAGTTTATAAAGTCAAATTAGCCCTTTCTATTATAGTTTGTCCTGCAATAACATAATAATAGCATATAATTCAGCCTGTTGAACAGAAGTCAAGTCAGTTTTCACTACTTTATTATCTTTACCGTTAGTATAACCTGCATAATCCATCTTATTTGCATCTGTATAAATATCTGCTTGCAAAGGTGAAGTTTTTACTTTCACTAATAGTATCCAATTAGTCCCTTTACCTGATTTCTTTTATTATAAACATTGCAAAGTTGCAAGGACTAGTGGTTTAATATGATCTGCTAAATATTGTTCTTGAACTAATCTAAAATTTCTAATTTCTCTCTAGATCGGGGCCACTGCTCCACCCAAACAGGTTTCTCTGTTAGCCAAGTTAAGGGAAGACCATAATGAGGAAGAGTGGCCCTCATTATAAATTTGGATATCCTAATCCTTTCTCATTTTCTATTCTTAACCTGCTGTTGTCATGGGTCTCTCCAAACTGCTTAAGAGCAAGGATGCTAGTGTTAAAATTAAGGTGCATCTCATCAAAATCCTATCTTCAATGGTGTCATATGCACCTGAGTGAGTGGATGACAGAACCAACGCCACCAATTTGTGGTTCTGGTGAAGAATACTATCTTCTGGGGTGCCCCAGAAAGACAAACAAGTCAGTCTTGGAGGAGGTACAGCCACAGTGTTCCTTAGAGGAAAAGATGGTGAAACTCTCATATTATGGGCATATTGTCAGGAGGAAGCAGGCCTTGGAAAAAGACATGATGCTGGGCAAGGTGGAGGCGAGTCAAAGACCCTCAAGATGGATGAGAACACTGGGCTGGAGCGTATCCAAGTGAGGATGGCACAGGACAGGCCAAGGTTCTCACTGTGGGGTTGCTAGGAGCTGTGGTGGTGTGAGGTCCTACTGAGTATAACTCACAGCGACTCTTGAGAACAAGACATGAACCCAGTCCTCTCCTGTGCCATCCTCACATCCTGACACACGAGAGCCCACTGCAGCAGTGACCGTGTCAAGCCACATGGTTGAGGGTCTTCCTCTTCTTGGCCTCCCTTCCCAACATTGTGTCCTTATCCAAGGAATAGCACCTCCTAGTAATATGTCCAACATATGGGAGACGAAGCCTCATCAATCTTGCTTTCAAAGAGCACTCTGGCTGCACTTTCTCCAAGACCTATTTATTCTCTTGGCCATTCATGGGGTGTTCAGTGCTCTTCTCCCAACACCACAGCTCAAAGGCATCAATTCTTTTTCCGTCATCCTTATTCACTGTCCAGCCCTCACATGCATAGCTAGTCACAGGAAAGCCTATGGTCCAAATCAGACACATCTTAGTCCTCAAACTGACATCACTACTCTTCAATAATTTGGAAAGTTTCTTAACTGTAGATTTTCCCAGTGCAATACGTCTCCTTATTTCCTGACTGCTTGTACCAAAGGTTAATTGTGGATCCAAGCAAGATGAAGCTGTTGAGTTTAAATTTCCTCTCCATCCACCATGACCCTGCCTATTGGTCCAGTGGTAAGGATCTTTGTTTTCTTGATATTGAGATGCAGTCCATACCCAAGGCTGCATTCCCCGATCTGCAACAAGTGCTTCAAGTCTTCCTCACTTTAAGCTAAGAGATGTAGTTGATGTATGTTAAAACTGTTCATGTGCTATTCCTTTCTCGCCTGATAAAATATTGCAGTAAAACCAACTGTTGTCAATTCCAACTCATGGTAAGACCATGTGTCCAACAAGAACTGTGCTCCATCAAGCTTGGGTTTTAATGTTTTAGACATGTATTTCACAAGAGCTTAAGATACAGAGCTTATGGTCTATGGAAGGCTAAAATCCATAGCAGACAGCCTAATTCCATTTACCGTGTTAACCAGGTGCAGTGGAGTTTGGGCCATTAAACCAGTCAGGTGATCAGACAAGTTGTGTGGGGCTGAGGAGGGGCAGTGCGCCCTTGGGCTGGTGTGGAGACACAGGACTCACCCAAATGTGTTCTTTATGATTCTGCGGCACTAGCAGCCTGGGATCTATTGTTAAAGTGGAGGGGGCAGGTCCTGGCCACACTCTGCCCATGTACTGTGCCATTCACAGATGCTGCCCTCACCATCCTCCGTTAGTGGCGTGCTCCTGCTGGGCAGTGACAACCTGGCCTGTACCAATCACCCCCTGGGCTCTCCGTTCCTAAACCATGGCCAGCACGCTTCCATGAGGAACTGTTGAGGTCTTTTTTTTTTTTAATTTTATTATTATGTGTGTGTGTATTGTCAAATGGGATCTGAATGGTACAGGAGGAGATTGCCCTCCTTCTCCAGCAGAGCATCTGATGGATCCGAACTGCTCACCTCTGGAATTGCAATGCAGCTTCTTGCCACTAGGCCACCAGAGCGCACCAGGAACTGTTATTTTTAAAGCAACATCATAAAACATGTTAGTGGCTCTTCCCCAAGTGCCAAACGTTCGATCACAAGAGTCCAGTGATACACTCTACCAACAAAAGGAAAAAAGTCACATCGGGTCTGTGGATCTTTTAAAAGTTTATTTCTATTGTACCTAGTCCCAGACCCCAATATTTGCAGGCTGAGCATTTTTGTTCTAGCACATGGTCTACAGACCCTCCTCAGAGAATTCTGTCTTTCCATTCTCTTCCAATAAAGACAGCACCTTCCATCCCAGTGCATGTTCTAAGTTAAAATTGCCTTTAAAATGCAAGTTTATTGAATAAAGCTGAGAAGAGCAGTAAAGGAGGGAGCATCCACCTTTAAAAAAATTCATGTATTTACAAAGTTGAGTAACTGTTAAGCTTTCACATGCAGAGGTTAATGCACAGGTAATCGTGTTTGGAGGTCGGAAATGCTGAAAGCCATGAACACAAACACGTTATGATGTAGTTTCAGGTCAGGTAGCAAACCCACACGGTCCCCACAGTCACCCATCATTAGTTCCACTTTTTCCTCAGAGCACTAGCACTGGCCAAGTTCTTTGTGCTGGTTCCAGTGACCACAGTGGCTGTCAACTGCACTAGCAACATTCAGTAACTCTTCCTTTACAGAACCACCCATCCCACTGGGGAGGGGAAAAACATGCTTCAAAAAACAGGATTCTAATGTCCAGATTCTCCTCATCAAAGATGGACTGCAGTAAAAACAAACAGAGTCTATACAACACCATGCAGTGTTTTGTAGAGAATATTTTTAAGGCCATGGCAGTCTATAAATTAAAACTGGTTATTTGTTAAAATAACTTATTACTGACTACACTTCGAGAGCTTGACACGCCTGGAAATGAATGCACTGTCCACGTACAAGAGCTGCTCAACAAAACAGACAGACGTCACACACAGCGGGGCGACAGAGCAGTGCCATGGAGGTCTCCTGCTCCAGCAGACTAGGTGCAGGGGAGCCAGGACTCCCTGCCCCTCTCTGCCTAGAGTAGCTAAGCTACAGAACATGTTCAT
Organism: Elephantulus edwardii; assembly: GCF_000299155.1. Classification (NCBI taxonomy): domain Eukaryota; kingdom Metazoa; phylum Chordata; class Mammalia; order Macroscelidea; family Macroscelididae; genus Elephantulus; species Elephantulus edwardii. The sequence continues at coordinate 2,089,399 of NW_006399950.1, forward strand.
GTTGAGTTTTTACACATTTCTGTGTCGGAGAAGCAAACTATAAACAGCTTCAGGTCATCACTTCTGTGTGACTAATTATTAACCAACCTGCAGACACGATCAACGATTACATGGAAGGAAGCAGGTGGGGCTAGAGTTGTCATAATAATCAAGGTGTCTACAGGCACCAGACAAAAGGGTGCCAAAGGTTACAGCAGTGAGAGATTAAAAGAATTTGTTTCGGGGGAGGGAGCTGTTTGTGCTGAAAAGTCCACTTTATGACTGGATATAAAAAGTCAGGTGTGAGGGTGTCATGCAGCAGCACTGGTTTCATGACCAGAGATAAGAAAACGGGTTTGAACGAAGTCTGACAGTCTTAGTAGGTTTTATTATTTTGACTGGAATGCTCTAATGCATGAAAGCTTCCGAGAAAATAATCAATCCCCAAGCCCTTATAACAGTGTGCTGAACCAGGAGGAAAAGAGCAGTGCTGACCTGGGCAGACACAAAGCACAGGCCCCAACTCTCCATCCCCACTGTCCACCTAGTAGTGAACCTCAGAAAGCACAATGCTCTCAGCACCACCAGAGCCAGACCCACTGGCCATGCTCATCACACCTCCACACCCTCTATGCAGACCTTGTCTTTAAAAATTCCTACGGTGTAATCAGACACGTCACATGCATGTGTGAGCTATCCCGTATGAATCAGGCAGAAGGGTTTCTAAATACTGTGTGTGGCAGTAGAAGCTCCATGCAGTCTCATGTCCCTGTGGGGACAAAGCTACTGGACTGGACAATGAAATGTCGTAGGCAGACATTCACTGAAAACCAATATAAAAATCTGGCCCACAAAGACCAGAACGGAAATACGCAGTTTCGTGATTTAAGATGGTCAAAAATGTGTTTTAAAAACCCCTCTACACACCATTTAGGACAAGGATGTGCAAGGAGTCTTCGCGTGTGCGACTTTATCATGACAACTCTAGCGCTTCTTCAGAAGGAAAAGGGATACACATCTTGAGCAGTGCACATGAGAAATAAACTCTGAAAAAGGCAATTTCTTGGGTTTAGGAAGGACCGTGTTCCGGGAAGTACTCAGAGGAACGGACAAAAATTCTGGGATTATAGCCAAGAAGAGCTGGAAGACTTCAGCAGGCGCTTCAGCTTCTTCGAGATTTTGAATGTTGAATAAGCCACTGAAGTGTGATATCTAGGGATTGATGAGAAACAGTGTTAAGAAACTGCATGGTAACACACAATCTGTTAAGAGAAGGCTGTGGACATCGAGGTGCGGCCTTGTGAGCGCCCAGCACCTGCCTCCTGCCCTTCTTTGCCACACATCTGAGCTTCGAGGGGCCACTGAGCATTTACCAGACAATGGAGGCTCTGACTTCAGGAGGAAAAGGTGTATGCAGGACAGTTTGTGCTGTTTTCATTAACTCAGAAATGTACGGACTGCCTGTAAAGAGCAGGTCTTACAGGCAAGGTGCCTAGATATGGAAGAAGCCCTATCTACCTCTAATGGGCTGGCTGCCTAGTAAACAGAAGAGGCACAGTGACCGGCACCTGGGGTTGGAAGACAGGAGGACACCCACAGAATCCAAGGCCGAAGCAAAAGAGAAACCAAGGGAGAAAGCTCTGAAACTATCTGCAATGCTGGCTGAACCCCAAGTGATTAATGGGTATTCTGATTTAGCAACTGCTGGTGCTGATCCAGTTAGATGCCTGGATTGATTTCAGGCTGACCTTGATAATACACTCAACACGGGAACTAGAGGTGTTCTGGTAACACCGCAGTGAGACGTGCTGTGACTGACACACTGTAGAGAGAGGGGTTGACACAATGCAGTGAGAGGGGCTCTGACTGGGTTTAGAGGGAGCCTGGGAGCCAGTGCACTCTATCAAAATAGGCAGAGCAGCCTCAAAGAGCCGAAGTGGTCCTCACCTACTGAGATTCCTTCAGAAAAAAGCTCAAGAGTTGATCTGCTTTTTTTAGATTAATATTGGCTAGTTTTATCACAATGGTAAATTACCCATTCCCCCTGTTCTGTATTTTAGAAAACACTAGAGAAAATGAAAGGGAAGAACCGGTGAAGAGAATCCTAAAAGGTCCGGGGTCCTGTTTGTGTCGAGCAGGTTCTTACTGGCACAATCATGCCCCTTGCAGCGGCTGCTCTTCATCCTGAGACTGGAGAACGCTGAGCAGACCTCCTGGTTTTGCCCAGAAGCCAGCAGCACTTTGTGGGGGTAGAACTGACTCGCAGCTGAACCTCCAGGGCGTGTTCAGAGGCAGTAAATCGCACAGGAGAAGACTGCCTATCCTTCTCCCGTGGAACCCCCTGCCTCTGGTTTGGCAGAACTCTGGCCACAAGAGCTCCCTGGAAAACCTTTGACATTGTTAGGTGCTGTCGCATACAACTCAGAGAGAACCCATGAACCAACGATCTGAGCCCTGCTCTGTAACTATCATCAATTCTCTAGTGTACACCTTTAGGGGAGCAAAAAGGCCCCATGTGCCTTCTGTAAAACACCCCGCAGGTGTGGACTGCTGACTTTCCTGTTAGCAGCTAAGGATTTTAACCACTATGCTCCCAGAGGGATGAACTTGCTGTCCAAACGTTCACCCAAAACACAACTACTTAAACACAATTAATTAGTATTTAAAACAAAATAACCCTAAACACTGATGTCCATTCCAACAACAGCCAATTTCACCCCAACACCAGTGGTTACTTACCTATATTATCCTTTTCTTTGCAAGAAATTGAATAGCAGCAGATTTCTCTATCCTGGATAGCAGACAGATTCCTATAAGCAGCACAAGAGGATATGTCATACTGATCGCATTGCGCAACTCTAGTCATTTTACTAGTGAACAGAAGAAGTTATTAAAATTGTAGAGACCCACAAGTATGGCTGTAATTATTTCTGAATAATGAAATGTTAAACAAATTGTGACCTAAATAGTATCATTCAAATCAATTTTTAAAAAGGTGATCATTCTTAAAACATACATTTTTTCAATGAGCTGTTTCTCATCCAAGGCATTTGGAAGGTCTCTCTTGTTTCCGAGTACTAGCACCTTTAAAAACACAAAAATGGCACTAAGAATTTATTTTTTTTAAAACATTAGAAAGTTAATTTTTATGTAAGTAAATAGTCTGTCAAGACTATTTATCAAAGGAGCCTATCACCGGCTTCTAAAGACAAATGACTTTAAAACATGAGTTGTTTAACTTTTCTCACATGCTGCAACCAACATGACACTGTCCACACTCATGGCCATCTAGGGAAGGCTCTGCAGCAGGCCCTACCCGCACCATCTCTGCCATGCAGCCCACTGTCATTCAGTTGCGACCATTCTGTTGGTTGAGGATCTTCCTATCTTGACTCTCCACCTTTCTGAGTATGACAATATACCCTTTTCTGACAACATTCCAGGAGTGTGTAAGATAAATGTCACCACCCTTATAGCTAAGGAGGACCCCAGTGGCCCTTCCTCCAAGACAAGCTTGTTTGTTCCTTTGGCGGACCATGGGACATTCACTACTCTTATCCACTATCACAATTAAAAGGCACTGATTATTTCTCTGTCATCCTTAGTCACTGTCCATCATTCAGATACACAGAAGATCATGGCTCCTAACAGCTGCATCTTAGTCTTGAAACACTTGCTCGGTAGCACCATGGTAAGGTCTCTGACGGCAGATTTCCCCAGTGCAGCACGGCTTTGGGTATCCTGATTGCTGTTACTACGGATGCCGACTGTGGAGTCAAATAAAAATAAACTGTCAGCAACTTCAAAGTTTCTCCCTCTATCTTCATGCCTCCTCTTGGTCCAGTGGTGAGGGTTTTTGTTTTCTTGATGTTGAGATATAATCCATATTAAAAGCTGTAGTCTTTGATCTTCTGCAGCAACTGTTTCAAATCTCACTTTTCAGCAAGCAAAGTTGTATCATCTGCTTAACACCGTTGCCACAAATGATGGCTATAGCAATCCGCACATTTTAATTAATAAAAAAAGGAACATCATTTGTACGAAGTGTACTAATGCTTTTATTTGTTAATTATTCAGTCACACATCGAAACAAATGTGCTTCTAAGCACGGTCATCAATTTAAAAGTGTGCAGCAACGTGTTAGGGCAGGTTGTTGTTAAGTTTTTCTCATCAACAATCCTAATGCCACTTTTTAAAAAAATTATACTAGTTTATTTATAAAATTTGAAGTTTGTTTTTCACACCAGATCCTTCCCATTTCCTTCATCCCCACCCACCCATCAAGCTGTGGGGGACCCCATGACTAATCTCCCGCACCTCTCCTTGGACCCTCACACTCTTTCAGCAATAATAGTTTTATAGCCACATTCTTTTTTAAGTCTAACTTCTCAAATTTTTTTCTCAGTACCCAGACTGAAAATGTATGGAGAAACGACACATTTTTGACACAATGCTCCTGATTTTAAACCATGGAAACACTGGTTCCCTTGTTCTATTTGGACAACAGCTTTTTGGTCTAGGTACAGATGTCACATGAGCAGTTAAGTGTTCTAGGATTCCTATTCTTCTCAATGTGAGCCCTAGTTTGTTATAATCCACATTCAAGCATCTTTCATGCAATCCCTAAATTCAATTTACAGCTACTAACGTCTACTTAAAATCTTCTAAGCCTATGCTACACATTCTGCTATTTCTTAATAAAGCTTGACCAAAATATGAATACGATCTTAAGAATTAGAGCACATTTGGAGTGGAGGAGTCGTGAACTACTGACCAACAGGGATGGATCTGGAGATTATTATGCTGAGTGATGGAGTATAGAAACACGACCATGCAATGCCAAGTCAAGGCTTACATGGAGATCATTCTTGTATGGTCATCAGGTTATGTGGGAAGGGAGAGAAAGGTGAATTAAGGTAATCAACTGAATGAAGGGAAAGGGAATACAAGGGACTAGTGAGACAATGTACTTAACACATTACATTAATCAACTGTAGTTAATATTATGAAAACCAGCGTGATTTGTAAACTTCATGGTGGTGGTGGTGGTGTACCACTGAGCTGGAACTGACTCAAGAGCTAATCCTTAGGGGATTTTCAGAGGCAATTAATAAGGAGCAGAAGACCCATCTTTCTCCCATGGAGCAGCTGGTGGATTTGAACCCTGTGCCTCCGGGATTATAGTGCAGCTTCTCACCACTAAGAGCTCCCTTTCATGGTAGGGAAAAATTTTTCACAGTCTCTAAGTGCTACCATATGTATTAATCACAAACCTACTGTGAAGTTAGGCCTTGCAACCACCTATGATGTGTCCAGGTGTCGTGAGGAAGTGACACCATCTCACAGTCAGCTGTCTTCTGACCCCAAGTCTCTGGTATCATTCCCAGGGACAGAGCGCACGGCTGTGCAGAGCTTACTGGACCCCCAGAGCCAGTGTTTCCCAGAGTTGTTTGTTTGACCAAAGCACATCCCGTCTACTTGTCGACCTCTCTCACTCACTGAGCATCCTGCCTTCCCGCTCCATCTGAACACGCTCCCTCACCCCCTGGAACAGACAAGCCAAGGCACAGCCAGCCAGTGCCATGGGGCTCCACAGAGCAGACCAGCCAGGCCTCAGTGCCGGGGCCAGCCCGCTGTTGTCCAGGGCCCATGCTGGACCTAACCGGTGGGTCTCTAACTCAACATCGTCATCATTTGTGGCTGTCTGTTGGCTTTGTGAGTGCCTGGCATTTAGTCCTTGTCCTGTATTTCAGAAAATTTGGCCCTTATAAACCTGCCTCCAGTAAAGCTACTGGGTTTTGCAGAAAACATCTTTTCCGGTTTTCCTTGTAGCAACAGCATGGGCGATACAGAATACAGCAAAATCAATCAGACAGATCCACCAATATACTGATGGGGAAAATAACAGAAAAGAGGGCGAGAGCAGCCATTCCCGGCGATGGGTCAGCTCGTGCACTGCCAGCCACACAGCTGGGTGCGTCAGTGGCCACAGTGCCCTCCACCTGGAGTCTGGGTGTGATCAGGTGGTGGTCCAGCGTCCTCGCCACAGCGCTTCATCTGAGCCAATGGCACAGCCTTTCCCAGGACTCGGCAAGCTGCTCAAGAAGCACACTCTCAAGGGATTCCTTTTCTACTTTAATCAACTCTCTGCCGTTTGCAACTAAGAACCATGACCATTACCAAGACAAGAATGACTTTCATTTGTGTATTCTTCACACACAGCGACCCTCCACAGTGCTTCTGAGACTTTAAATGACACTGGAAGAGCTGGCCCCCTCTGGAGACCCACAGCCCCCGGGTTAGCAGCATAGAGATGACGCCACCAGAGTGCTCATTTTGACTGCAATAGGAATAGTTCCGAAAATCAGACAGGCATGTCCAAACCCTGACTGTCGGCTTACTAATCATCACGTGATTCTGCATCAATACTAACTATCATAGGGGGACACAAGCAACTTCGAAATGTTCCGAGCACCACCTGATAACGCACTTCAAGTATGCAGTGCTCAAGAGCTCATCCGAAGGCTAACGTCTGCTCTCCCCCTCTTCTCAACATGACAGTGTCAAGCTCTCTCTAAGTGCTTAAGTGAGAAACTGGACATCTGTATCTCCCTGTCACTGACCTATGGCAGAGACTGCCTAACCGAGTGGAACCTGTGCTCTCATTCTGTCCCCCACCTGCCAGCAAGTCTTAACTTGAAGCTTCCTCACTCCCCTCTGTCCACTCCATGAGCCAGTGTTGAGCCAGAACTGACTCAGAGAGCCAGCACTGGGGGGGTTAGAGGCTGTAAACCACGCGAATAACATGCCCTCCTTGGCCCCAGAGACGCTCATGGACTTGGACGGCCAGAAAGGCTGTCTCTGGAGTAGCAGCTCAGCTCCTTATAAATTACACCAACTTTTCCTGCAGAGTCCTTCCAGGCTCCGATTCAGATACAGTGGTAATGATCTACTCAAGCCACAAACCTGTTCATCAGAAACTCAAGAGCTCCCCAAAAAGCCCTACACAGTCGTGCCCCCTCCAACCTCTCAGCAGCACAGCACACCACTCCACTTGGCCCTCCATCACCCCACCAACACAGCACCCACCCTACCTGGCCCTCCATCATCCCAACAACACGATGCCCCCACTCCCACCACAGCCCTTGTGTTCTCTGCTTGCTCTCATCTCAAAGGGCATTTGGTCTCAACCCTCCTAGTCTTCCAATCATCATCAGTTTAATTCCTACCCACAGTTTAGATCTTAGCTCAAATATCACTTCTCAGGGAAGCCTTTCTTCTTCCTCCAGATCAGATTAGATCTTCTCTGTGACGTGTGGTTTCCAGAGCCCTCAGGAACATCAAAGCTGGATTTACTCAGGGAGGTGGCAGCCCGGCCTCTCCATGACTGGGGTGTGCTTCCATTCACGTCTGTGGAGGGCAGCACTAAGACTGAGTTTAACAGTTGGTGAAGAAAAAGCACACGGTCTCATATCATGAAAGGACTGTCAAAATAAGCCCCCTGCATTTTCCAACAAATGACAATCTTCTGGATTTTATACTTAACTGTATATCTGCAAATGTAAAAATAGAAAAACCAACAAATATTTCATACTTACTGGGATTCCTTGTAACTGTGGTTTATCTAGAAGATTATGTAGCTCATTTCGAGAGGCTTCTATCTTTTCACGATCTGCAGCATCTATCATGTAACTTCAAAAGAATGAAGCAATGTAAACATGCCTTATCAACACACCGTGTGAAATCATTAATGCAGAGTGCTAACTCTCCTAACATCTATGGTACTGGAATAAAGGTAAGTCAAGTTCCACATAAAGACAGTTTCAGCACCGTAAAGACACCTCACCAGACAGTGCTATCAGGTAATTCATGACAGTAGAATATTATGTCCCTTCATTCTCCATTTAGAAAAACAGTAAAGAATTCTCATATAATGAGACTGCACTAAGAAACTACCTAAGAAAGACTTTTAAATTTATTATTTTTTGTGCATGTACCATCAAATCAGATCTGACTGGTACAGGAGAAGATTGCCCCTCCTTCTCCAGCAGAGCATCTGGTGGATTTGAACCGTGCACCTCTGGAATTGCAGTGCAGCTTCTTGCCACTAGGCCACCAGAGCTCCCTTAAGACTTTTAAGGCTTGGGAAAAAGACTGGACACAATGACAAAGCCCTCCCCTCTCCCACCACCGTGCCCCTCAAAAGGACTCACACAATGGCGTTGACCCCTCTGCAGTACCGCTCCCACATGCTCCGGAATCGAGGCTGCCCACCGATGTCCCAGATCTTTAAGTCAAGACAAGACAACTGTTAGTCAGGAGGAAGTGACGCCGGAGAAAGGGGAAGCAGCACCGGGTGGAGGAGCAGCAGCTGTGCCCATCTGCTCTCCAGAGACCAGAGAGCAGCGGCTGCTGGAGCTGCAGGCCCACCCCGAGCCAGGCATTCCCGAATGACCTCCAAACACCAAGTCCTACAAGCCAGTGACACTGCTCCAAAGGCACTGCTGGGGCAGAGGGCCGGCCGGCCCTGTGCAGTACTTTCTCTGCATTTAACCCATACACTTCTACTACAGAAAAGATTTCTCTTTAAGATAATCCTTCTTAAGTCAACCATGCTCATCCAGATTTGAATGCCAAGACAGCAAACAATATGGGTGGAGGGAGGGGTGGATAAAAGATTCAGTGTAAAAAAACAATGTATACGAACTCTGAAAGTAAACCAGTGTAAAATAAAAATCTTATTAAACAAAGAAGAGGGATAGCAAATAATAGTTTATTCAAATTAAAGTTTGTTTATATAAATACCCAATCTTTTTGTATACCTTTGTAAATAAACAAGCAATTACCTTTTTTAAAATCATTTCATCCACCTGAGAGCTACTGCCCCTGGTAATTTTGTATTACGCCTGCGCTGTGGGGCACTATGCGAAGTACTACATGAAATGCTCTGACCTATTTCTCTCGAGTGTGTTCCAATTCACGTAACGGATACACACAACATGTGCAGACAGACAGACAGATAAATCAGGGGCTTTGTTATTGTAGGCACAGGCAGGACTTCAGTGAGGGGTAATCACAACCCTTCCAAGCAGTCAACATTAAAGGAAGTCTGCCAAGCTCTTTTCTAAAAAGAAAACAGTGCTTTAATAACTACTTAACTTGGCCCTATCTTACAGTGTAAATTTTACAGCTTAGCACTGAAGGATGGGCAAACTGGGTTGCCATATTTGCTGCCACAAATGGAATATGAAATTACCATTGTAGATAATAAATTACTTCAGGCTTTTTATTCATAGGGTCGCTATGAGTCATGCTCGACATGAAGGAAATCAACAACATAAAATATTACCCACAAAAAACTGCCATCATATTCCAGATGCCTCAATGTTGGGATTAGTATTACTTAGGAAAATCTAAATCTAAAGAATTACTCTGACCAAGCTAAATTCCAAGTATTTTATGGGCCACTCATAATCATAATTTTTAACCTTTTTGGTCTGTCATTTTTGTTTAACGTGGGACTGAATGGCGAGGCAAGCTGCACACATACCTTTATAGTCACGTTGCCTTTGGTGACCTTCCTCATGTTGAAGCCCACGGTGGGAATCATGTCCTCACTGAACTGACCTGACTGAACCAAGAAAACACAAGTTAGACTCATCAATACTCACAAAGGAACAGCAGTCTCCAGCATTAACAGCCCATGTGGACCTGTTCTCATCAACTTTTTAAAAATTAGTGGCGAGAAAGGGAGCTCTAGTGGTCTACTGGGTAAGAAGCTGCACTGCCAACCCAAAGGCAGGCTGTTCAAATCCACTAGCTGCTCCACAGTAGAAAGATGGGCAGTCTCCTCCCATGTGATTTAACAGTCTCTGAAAACTCCCTGGAGAGTCAGCTAGGAGTCAACTTTGATTGAATGGCAATAAGATGAGCTGTGGTGGGAACAATCCACTTTAAGAAGATACTGCTAGACCTTCTGGTGCCCCTGAAGAGACAGGAGAACAGAGGACGCCCTTCTGCTCCGGCTACCCCACGACAGCCTTTTATAGCTAAACTGGAAACTTGGCGTTTGATGAAATCGTGCTGGGGGGAGGGGGGCTGTAGGGCAATATCTGCAGGACTGAGTACTTGGGAACAATGACTTAGAGACACAAGCTTGGGACTGAATGCCTGTGTGCACATTTCAGGAGCTATATTGACTATACTGTGTTATTAATCTGGATTATAACCTTTCAACTCCCTAAAAAAGAAAAAAAGGATGCTGCTTACAGCCAGGGTTTTGGAAGACATGGGCATTACTTTGTACATAGGTATATTCACTAGAAAATTACTGTCTTTTAAAATAAGGAACTACAATCCCAGAGGCGCACGGTTCGAATCCACCAGATGCTCTGCCAGGGAAGGAGGGACAATCTCCTTCTGTACCAGTCAGATCTGATTTGGCGGTACACGGACACAAAAATAAAATAAATTTTTAAAAAAATAAAAAGCTTCGTAAATCACAAGTATGTGTTCTAGTGGATGGTCTAGGGTAGGGGTTTGGGTGAGTGAGTGGGTGGTATGTGTCTGTGTGTGTGTTTCTGTAGACAACAAAAGAGCCAGGTGGCCCCTCCACTGAGACTGAGAGCCCTGGGGACCCATGCAGTGACAGGATGACAGGGAGCATACATTTTCTAAATAAGCAGTCACACTTTTGAGTTTTTAATCTTAAAAGGACTCAAGTATAAGAAGATAAATATTTATTCAACAAAATAAAAATTATTAGATTACAAGAGGGTGGTGATTTATCTACCAATAAAGTATTACACTTGGATGCACAGATTTTTATTGAGTCCCTGTAAGTATTTTCTTTTTTCAAGTCAAATCTTAAATTACTATGAACATAAAATGGTATGGTCAATTTGGGAAACAGTGTGGTATTTCGGACTTCTCTCTCAGATATTCACACCAGCCTGCATACGCAAATGTTCACACCACTGTTATTCACAATGGCAAAAACTAGAAGCACTAGTCAAGAAGCTTTTTCATAGATACATCGATAAACTGGTATATCCATACAAAAGAAATATTACTCAGCAAGAAGTGAGATGTCAAACTAGCCAATAACAGTCGGAGAGGTCAGTGTGCAAAGGCCGTGTGCCATATACCACCTCAAGGACTTTCTGGTAGAACGCAAAATGACAGGGCCGAGGAAGGCCCAGGGCTCGGAAATCTCTCCAAGCAGGAACTGGCTGGCAGTATGATTAATAGTCTGAACATCTATCACAATCCTCAAACTTTATAACCCAAAAGTGAGCCTGGTGTGAACAGAATCTCCACTTAGTAACCAGCAGCTGATGCCTCCACCAAGACAGGCACCACCCTAACGCAGGATTGCCGGGAACAGGGCAGGGGCAGGAGGAAGCAGTATTCTCTGGTTAATTTTTCTTTAAATCTCTAACTGCTCTAAAGTCCATTCACTCTTTAAAAACAGTAATGATTTAGGGAGCTCTGATGGCCTGGTAGCAAGAAGCAGTGCTGCAATCACAAAGGTGCATGGTTCAAATCCACCAGATTCTCCCCCTCTACCAATCAGATCCGATTCCACAGTACACATAAAAAATAATCAAATCAACAGTCAAACACCTCCTTAGTCTATATTACCCAGAGGACACTGTAACTGAAGATGCATCAGCAGTTCCCTAACAGCATGGCCAGGAACAGACAATCAGGTAAGAAAACAAGGAGGGACTCTAAGTAGAGTCCCTGCCCAGAATTCTCAAAGGACAGAAAGGACTTGAGAAAAGACAAACAAGTTTTATAGCTTGGGTATAAGGAAAACAGTTTCAGAGTTCATCTTTTAAACTTGGCATAATAATGTATTGTCTTATTTGTAAAATGGAAAAATTAATCAAATACAGTACGTTCTTTCAGGTCTAAGGTCCTCTGAATTTTTCAACACCCTGACTGCTGTGCGCAGTATCCAGTGTTGGGCGGCCATCGTGAACCCTCCAGGGCTCATCCCTTAACTCTTTAGCTCTTCACTGCTCTGGAAGAGTCAAGGAAACACACATTCTCCATGACCCACTAGAGAAACACCTCAAGGCTCATCATCATTTCCCCACAATTTCTGAACACTCTGGGCAATTCTTCATTAATTTCCTAAACACAATTCTTTTTTTTTCTCCAAGTTTCACATGCACTCTGGATTTGTCTAACTACCAGTTACTCCCTCCCACAGGATATTTAACACTTGAACCACTGATTAGCAGATTTACTCGGGCAGTTAAATCACTGAATTTGTAATTTTTCTCAGAAGACTTCAGATGGAGGGACAAGACAATCATGCAACTGGCCATTCACCCCAGCCCTGTGTGTTTCCGGGGTTTCAAGTCAAGCTGCATGGGTGTGGGTGCGAGAGGGTGGCAGAAGTGGTACAGGCCGAGGATATGTCCACAGAACACAACTAACCCGTGGGAAGGTCTGCTATCCCTCTCTTCTACAGCTGCTTTTCCCAGGTGCACTGTCCCATCTCAGAAGCCACTGGACATAGATAGGAGTTTCTGCCTCTAACCTTTCATCTTTCTGGGAGCCCACATGATGTACCCCTTTTCTCTGAACTGCTGTCCTGTTCCTCACAAACAACTCGAGCATGGTGTCTCAGCTGTGGGGTGTTCTCCATACATTTCTGAAGCTCAGGGGTTCAGGCCTAGTGTTTAAACCAAAAGAAGTTATCATTTTTTAAAATCTATGCTATTTTAAGCAAGCAGTCAGGTTTGTGTTGGGGAGAGGCGGTGGCACAGAGAATTCACTGCTCTGGTGTATTTACTGCTGGCAGGTTTAAGGTGCTGGGTCTCTAGTAGTGGGTTAGTGGCCGACTGCTAAGGAGCTTGGCAGTAGAAACCTACTAGCCGTGCTCGGGAGACATGGCCTCTGGCCACTTAACCGTCTCAGAAATGCCGTCCTTCAGGATGGAAATGAGAACAAACCTCGAAGACACAGGTTTGGGTACCGCAGGTTTTATTAATACCACACCTTCAACAGCAAAAAACTCATTTTTTAAACTGTTCTTTTTGGACAGAAACATTAAAACAGTGAAAGAGTCACCGCACTTCCTTTGACATAAAGTGTTTTGATAACAGAAAATAACAGGGAACAATTGTCTAGGTAAGAACCTTTCGTCCTGTGTAGAACTCTCTGACTGCAATTCTGACCATTTCCACTCAATCATTTAGAACACCTGGCAGACAGCTGACCCTCCACAGGGTTTTCAGAGACTAGAAGGGGCATGGGAGGAGAAGACTGCCCATCTTTTGCTCATGAAGCTACTAGTGGATTTGAACCACATGCCCCCGCATTGACAGCACAATTCCTTTGCAGCAACTTCTTTCATAAAAGACCAAAGACTGAATGTTCTCCAACCCACAGTCTCAATCAGGACCCTTTATTTATAAAGAAAATAAATTGCAAAAGGTCCCTATTTGCTCCTTAATATTCCAATAACAAACTTAACAAAATCCAACTCCACAGAACGTGAGGACCCGGGTTAAGTACAAAAAACTGAAGGGGAAAACCTAGACCTACAAATGTGGACCTAAAATCAACACCAGTGAGCACTGTTGGCCCCCCAATACTGCGGCTTTTGGGGGGGGGGGTGAAGAAATAATACCTTGCTGGAGTTAACCTACACCCAAAACTTTTACGCTTCTAGAAAACGTCTTAACAAGCATTCAGGAAAAACATATAGGGTGCTTCACAAGTGTGTGTGAGCCCCGCACGGGGCCATGCTAATGTTCTGTGTCGCTGCCAGGTACTCAGAAACGCTGCTGAGGGTTCCGGAAAAGCTGTGTGCTAGCAAATCCAGCCACTATGAACTGCTCATGTTAGAGAACTGTCTGGCCGGCTGGCCTTTTGGTTTTTTACTTCAAAAGATCAAATTTGTATTCAAATTTTGTAAATAAACTAGTAGAATATAAATACAGTTTTTAAAAGGGGGGGGGAAGATGTCGTCCGTTGGCACATGTGCGCAGGCAGCTGAAGGAAGGATGCCAGCGAGGACGCCATGTCCGGCCCCACGCCCGGCCTCCGTGCCCTTCAATGGAAGCCCCACACGGTCAGCCAGCTGGTCTAGCTGGGAAGCGGCTGCCATCCCCAATGCAGCGTGCACATCAAAAGGATGGGCAATCTCCTCCCGTGCCATCTGCTGCCCTGAACCCCACTGGAGGGTCAGCTGGGAGTCAGCTCTGACTCGATGGCACTCCACCATAATGCACTTCCAGTAGTGAGTGTTTAAAGTCCTCTTCAAATTTAGGGACTCCAAGAGCCACATGTCTCCTGAGGCTTGATCCCACCAGGGCCTTGGAGGGTGAAAGAAAGGTTGTCTCTCCTGCTCTGCCTTCTGGGAGTCAGCTGACTCAGGGCTGCCTCGAGGGGAGTGAGGGCCAGACGTCGCCTCCAGGCCGCTCAGTATCCAGGGCCTGAGCTGCACATGTCGACTCGGGGTGCACGACTGGCCAGCGCTGACCACCCGAGTGTCACTGGAATGATGCCGAGGTTACTGAGGGTTTCCTTAGGACCATTTCAGCGTGTAGAGTTCATAAGAGGATGAGAGGCCTGGTAACTCTGAAGCAGAGATGACGTAAAGATTCCATGCATTTTGGCTTAAAATGTTTCCAAGAAATTATTAACTTTAGTGATAAAAAAGGAAACATCGCATACAAAACACTTTACTGTGAGAATGTGATACTCTTAGTAGGAAAGCATGAAAACCCATGAGAAAGAAACACATTTGTACTATGTTGTTATCCAGCCAACAATGTGGCTGTCCTACATGGTGATGGTGGTGAGCTGCTGAGTGTAAATACTAACAGGTGAAAAGCCACGGTGTGGATGACAAACTATCACTGACACTGAGAAGAATGGAAATCCCAGAACACTTAATTGTGCTCATATGAAACCAATACCTAAACCAAAAAACTATAATCCACAACCCTCACTCAAGACGTGGGGTGCACGTCCTCAGAGCCTTGCCTCCACTTTTCTGTGTGGTTAGTGTGTTTTACTTTGCTTTCACAGCACTTTGCTCCCAGGTAAATCCCAGTTTACTTATGCTACTCAATTCCTCGCCTGTCTCTGCCTCCAGATGGCTGCCTCCCTTGATATTTATGCTCTTAAATGCAGCACTAGATGACTCCTGGAGGTGCTCTGTAAGTACTGCCTTAATAGACTTGGGCAGGATAGGGTAATGCTGAAATACAGTGAGTCAGACCAGCTCAGGGAAGAATTGTGTTTCTGCCAAAGCCCTCAGGCCCTTCCCCCAAAGCTTCCCTGTCCTTTTTGTTGATGGAGGTACCTGGCGTGGGGTGGGGTCTTGTAGTGGACAGTACCCACCATGGTCGACGGACTGTGGGACTGAATCAGGGGTGTATTCTCCAGGACAAGTGTGGGAGAGACAGAACCCCTCCTCACCACGATGTGGGTGCTGAGAAAGGGGTGAAGGTTCCTGATCAGCAGGATGGAGGGGCACTGCCCATGAGGGGTCATTTGATTCTGGATGGATTTTTCATTCTCAGAAAGAGGGAAACAACTGACAGTCTTTGATGGGCAGCGTCTGGGGTGGTTGCGCAACAGCTGAGGGGTCTGCTTGGTTACACTTCTATTAACTGGTAGATTTCAGTGATTTGTTGGTAAAATTCTCACCTACCATGCAGAAGGTCCAGGCACAGTTGCAGCCATCAGCGAGTGAAAACGCTCTGGATGACAAGAGTTGGGTTACCAGACAGCTTTGTGTTCTGATGTGAGAGAGCACACCACGGCTTGGAGGCCGACTCAGTGTTTGCGAACAAGCCGTCATTCTGGCGTGGGGGAGCACATTAAGGTTGCTGGAAGTTGATATTTTCCTTCTATTTCAGAGTAGAAAACGAGTTTGTTGTTGTCAGATACCACCGAGTTACTTTGATTCATAACCTCTCTGTGAACAACAGATCTAGACCCTGCCCTATCCTGTGCTGTCCTCGTCATCTCTGACACACCTGAGCCCACTGCTGCGGTCACGATGTCTCCATCTCCCTGGAGTCTTCCTCCAACTAGGAAGTAACGCGCCCAAAGTCTGAGATGACGTTTCGCTATGTTTGCCTCAGGGAGCACGCTGGCTGCACATCCTTCCAGACAGCCTTGCTTGTTCTTTAACTCAGTCTTTAACGGCAGTCCACGGGATAGTCGATGCTCTTCTCCAGTCATCCTTAGTCATTGTTCAGCTCTCAGATGCATAGCAAGCGACTGAAAAGACCATGACCTTAATCAGGAGTAATTTAATCTTTGGAGCAGCATCACTGCTCTTCCGTATTTTGGAGAGAGATCCTAACAACAGACTTGCTCAATGCACTATGTCTTCTGAGTCGGACTGCTGGTACCAAGGGGATCTAAGCAAGATAACATTGTTGACAACTTCAGTTCTTTCTCCATTGACCATATTGCCTACTGGCCCAGGGCTGAGGACTTTTGTTTTCTCGATGTTGAAGACTGTAGTCCTTGATCCTCTGCAGCAAATGTTTCAAGCCCCCCTCATTTTACCAAGCAAGGCTGTGTCACCTCCCTAATGCAGCTGTTGAGCCTTTCTCCAATCCTGATGCTAGAGTCCAGCTTCACAAGTTACTTTCGATCCTGATGCTAGAGTCCAGCTTCACAAGTTACTTTCTGAGCATACAGACTGAATAAGTACAGAGAAAGGATACAGCTTGCCGAGTCCTGGGAAAGGCTGTGTCATCGGCTCAGATGAAGCGCTGTGGCGAGGACGCTGGACCACCACCTGATCACACCCAGACTCCAGGTGGAGGGCACTGTGGCCACTGACGCACCGAGCTGTGTGGCTGGCAGTGCACGAGCTGACCCGTCGCCGGGAATGGCTGCTCTCGCCCTCTTTTCTGTTATTTTCCCCATCAGTATATTGGTGGATCTGTCTGATTGATTTTGCTGTATTCTGTATCGCCCATGCTGTTGCTACAAGGAAAACCGGAAAAGATGTTTTCTGCAAAACCCAGTAGCTTTACTGGAGGCAGGTTTATAAGGGCCAAATTTTCTGAAATACAGGACAAGGACTAAATGCCAGGCACTCACAAAGCCAACAGACAGCCACAAATGATGACGATGTTGAGTTAGAGACCCACCGGTTAGGTCCAGCATGGGCCCTGGACAACAGCAGGCTGGCCCCGGCACTGAGGCCTGGCTGGTCTGCTCTGTGGAGCCCCATGGCGCTGGCTGGCTGTGCCTTGGCTTGTCTGTTCCAGGGGGGGTGAGGGAGCGTGTTCAGATGGAGCGGGAAGGGCAGGATGCTCAGTGAGTGAGAGAGGTCGACAAGTAGACGGGATGTGCTTTGGTCAAACAAACAACTCTGGGAAACACTGGCTCTGGGGGTCCAGTAAGCTCTGCACAGCCGTGCGCTCTGTCCCTGGGAATGATACCAGAGACTTGGGGTCAGAAGACAGCTGACTGTGAGATGGTGTCACTTCCCCACTGGTTCTATTTGGACAAGCTTTTTGCTCTAGGTACAGATGTCACATGAGCACAGTTAAGTGTTCCAGGATTCCTATTCTTCTCAATCTGAGCCCTAGTTCTTTCATGCAATCCCTAAGTTCAATTTACAGCTGCTAACGTCTACTTAAAATCCTCTAAGTCTATGCTACACATTCTGCTATTTGTTAATAAAGCTTCTCCAAAATATGAATACGATCTTAAGAATTAGAGTACATTTGGAGTGGAGGAGTCGTGAACTACTGACCAACAGGGATGGATCTGGAGAAGATTATGCTGAGTGATGGAGTATAGAAACATGACCATGCAATGCTAAGGAAAGGCTTACATGGAGATCATTCTTGTATGGTCATCTCACATAACAACAGTGTGGCCATCTCTGCCCACCTAGATGCCTCGTTTCCTGGTCTAGCTGTGCTGTCTTAGCACATATTCCCAGTACTGAATCAAAGTGGTGACAGTGGACAGTCTTGCCTGGTCCTTGTCCACAGGAGAATGAATACCTTTTAAAAAAATAGTCCTTTGCTGTTTCTTCTTGAGCTGCCTTTTGCCATCTGTTCATGTCTCTTACTTCAGCATTCCCTCCT
Source organism: Elephantulus edwardii (assembly GCF_000299155.1). Classification (NCBI taxonomy): domain Eukaryota; kingdom Metazoa; phylum Chordata; class Mammalia; order Macroscelidea; family Macroscelididae; genus Elephantulus; species Elephantulus edwardii. The sequence goes on from NW_006399950.1 coordinate 2,107,473, forward strand.
TTTGTTCTGGCCTCTCTGTTCTAGCGCAAGTTTCAGAGTTTCTCTGACCTCCATTTTGGTCTTTTCTTTTGTGTCTCTGCAGTAGTGACCTCCTGCTTTCCTCACGGATGCCCTCCAAATACTCATCCAGTCTTCGGGTATTAGATTTCAATGCATCAAATCTAAACTGCCCTAGGAAACAAGTAAAATGAGAAGCTTCATCCTCGAGTTCCCTTCTGCGTCTTTACGATCCTCCTCCACATCTTCCATCCCCAGACCACCTCAGGTCTGCTTCCTGTGACTAGAGATCTGCATTTCCAGAATTTTCTATAAATGGACTCATATAATATACATCAGGGGCAGGGGAGCTTCTTATATGCAGCATAATCATTTTGATATCCAACCCTGCCATGCTGTCGAGTCCACCACGACTCATACTTACTTGTGAGCAATAGAGCTGAGCTGTGCCCTCTCCTGACCCGTCCTCACCATCTGATACGCTCCTGTGACAATCCACCCTGTTGAGAGTCTTCCTCGCCCCAACCCGCCACCTTTCCCAGCATAATGTCTTTTTCCCCCCAGGACAGCACAGAGTTTAGAAGACTAAGTTTCACCATCCCTGCCTCTAAGGCACTCTGTCAATCCATCTCATCCAAGGGTCTTTTTACCCTGTGCTGTCCCCCCACCCTTCCGAGTATGATGTCCTTCTCCAAGGACCTGTCTCTCCTGGCCACATGCCCAAAGTATGTGAGGCAGAGCTTCAAAATCCTAGCTTCCAAAAAGAAACCTGATCTGATCTTCTCTTCTCCAAGACTGATCTGTTTGTTCTCCTGGGGGTCCATGGTATGTTCAAGACTCTTCTCCAGCACCACAACTCAAAGGCATCAATTCTTCTGTCAGCCTTAAGTCAATGTCCAGTTGTTCTCTGATGCATAACAAAAAATTGCAAAAACTATGGCCTGTATCGGGACATCTTAGTCTCTAGACTGACACCGATGCATCGAAGTACTCTGGAGAGGTCCTTGACCACAGACTTTTCCCATTGCAATTCCTCTTTTGATTTCCTGACTGCTGGTGCCAAGAGTGTTGTTTGGGGAGCTGAGCAGCTGAAACTGTTAACAGCCTCAATCTCTTCTCCATCTATCATGGTGCTACCAACTGGCCCAACAGGGAGACTTTTTGTCTTCCTGATGTTACGACTCTTTGACACGGCCTTCGGGATTGCAGCGCAAGTTCTTGTCACTCAGCCACCAGAGCTCCATAAGAAACAGGAGGACTTTTAAAAAATAAAGAAAAACAAGAGGAAGAGGCATAAAACTGAAGGGCTGTGGTTTTGACTTAGAAGAAATTAAAGATTTCAAATTTGGTGTGTCATATCTCAGAAAACCCAAGTAAGGTTCAATTATCTTTACCAGGTGGATACTTTCATCCTCCGTTGTCTTAAAGGACATATAATACTGTCACCATTACTAACGTTATTCAAGAAAATGAATACGCTAAAGGAAAGTGGCCTACATGGTAATCTTAGACTTTGGCTTTAGAAAGATGCTTTTTTTTTTTTTCTTTTTTTAAAAATGTTAATTCACTGTCTTTTAGAAAGATGATTTCTAAGAAACAAAGTGACATCCTCCTCAGCTGGACAAGATCAGATAAGGACTACAGAGAAATGTCTGAATTCTAATCCTGGGAGATGAGCTACTAATGCAGTTCACTAATAAGTTTAACACAAACAGCGTGACAGCTAAAAGGAAGGTACTGTTTTTACATAGCTTGCCTACAAAGTTCAATAAAAGGGAAAACTGAGACTTTTTTTCAGTCTTAGTAGGTGCTGAAATATAAAACTAGTTAAACACAGAAAAGTAACAATATCTAACAGAATGTTTTAAAATCACTATTGGTTTACTTTATTAACAAAATAAGAACATTTTACTCTAAAAATAAAGACAAAGTACTTAACTGCAGTTCGGTTTACAAACAGCTGGTATTAACCCTCTCCTGTCATGGAATGTTGCCCTCACCAGCAAACATAGGAAGCAAATCCCAGCCCCAAACGCCAAAGCCAGACCTACTGCCAGAGTCCAGCCTGAGCAACCCTCCCTCCCACTGCGAGGGTTCAGCCTCCAGGAACCCTTTGTCCACCGCCCAAGGCTGTAAACATTACCCAGGGCAGACTGCTTCCTCCTTTGGGAGCACTGGGACCTCTCGGAGAGCAGCCCAACGCACAACCCACTAGAGCACAAGGCCCCGTCCTAACCACTGATAGAAACAAACTCTGTTATCACAAGTCCATCACCTGCAGTGTGTAGACTTTAAATTATCGGTTAAGAACACACACACCTTTTGGATCACCCGCAAATTCAGATCTCATTCATAAATAGCTGGCCTGCACAACCTCAGTGAATACACTTTCTAGAAAGCAATATGGTAAAGTGATATGAACTGTGCTCATATACTTAGATCCAGTAATGCTATCTCTGGAATTCAATCTGAGGAAACACAAACCTAAGAGATGTCTTACACCACCATACCTGGAAACCACTGAGACGTCCGGTGAGGAGGGAACAGTCAAATACACTACACCCAGTAAGAAGGGACACGGATGGTAGCAGCATTAGACACTGACAAGAGCTGCCAACTTCGGGACTTTTTACAAGAAAACAGCCAGGCCATAAAATGCAAACAGTATCAACTCAAGAACTTTTCAAGAGGTGTTTGGTTATCTTTTTTTAAAAAAAATAAATACTTTGAAATGTTGATCATAGTTACTGCTCCATGGCTGAGGTACTTTATACGAGTCTCTTCAAATTTCCACTAGTGAGGCTGTATTATTATTATTACGTTCACACACCCAAAAATCATCTCCCTAAATGGTGCCCTAGTGGCATGATAAATTACATGTTGGGCGAACGGAAAGAGTGGTGTTCTATAGAAGACAGGTAACACAGTCTCTTCTGGAAAACACTCAGGGCCTCTGGGACCCAATGGACAGGCACCATGGGTTGAAATGACGTGAAGGCACTGGGTATGTGTTGTTTCTGGTGGCACAGTGGTGAAGCACTCAGCAGTTAACGGAAGGGTCACAGTTTGAACTCATTAGCCAATCTAGAGAGTAAGATGTGCCAGTCTCCTTCCATTAGAGTCAGTCTTAGGGAAATGATAGCCACAGTCCAAAAGTGATTAATTTTATAAAACATAATGCATAAGAAAGATTGTATAAACAGTTTTAATGAAGAATAATGTGAAACACAATGTATACAAACCAATACAAAATAAAAACTTTTCTTAAAAAAAAATAATTCAGTCTTAAGAACAGAGCAGTTTGACTTGGTCCCCTGGGGTGCAGAAGAGAGGGCTTTGGGTTTGTTTTGTCTGACCATTTCAAGTTTTGGGGGCCATTAACCAAAAGGTTACAAGGCTGTGGATGTCCAGAGATGCTAGAGAAGAAAGGCTTGGTGATCCCTTTCAAAAAACCTTTAAAAACTCACTCACTGCTATGGAGTTTGAATGGACTCAAAGCTGACCCTCCAGTGACCAGAAGCTGTAAACTGCATGGGCGCCTCTTGGGAGCAGCTGCTGGCTCCGAACAGCCAGACATGGCACCACTGTGCTTGCAGCGTATCTCCCCCCTGACTACACCACCACCAGAGACCCCAAGTGAAAATAAGCCGCTCTCCAGGTCTCCGGAGCAGTTCTGTTCTGACATGCTCCAAACGGGAGGGCACCAGGAATAGAGGAAGCTACTTACTCAGGTCAACACTGACAATGTCTCTAATGTCCACCCTGTAGCATCTGGGCAAGTAAAATGCTTCTTCACTATCGTTCAAGCAAGAATCCCAGTTAAAAAGATTACACAACAGGTATATGGCACATGATTTCTTACACAATAACTGTCAGCATGCTTACTGAAGGGCCTTCATGCCCAATGGTGCACTAGGAATAGGCCTTTTTAAACATGTCCCTAAGACAACACTACAAATAGCAAGTTTCTCTTTATAAACTATTAGATAAGTTAGAGACTGGTACAGTTTTAAAATTGTACTATAGATCTTAGGACTGAACTTCTACATAATAAGCCTGTATTATCATTTAGAGGTGAACCACTCTCAGCCTCACACATATTTTGAGGAAGGTAAATGATACCTTTCTTAACTTTTAACGGAGAAGCTATGACAATCTTTTCATTTGACTTTTACAAAAGACAAATGGCTTCATCTGAAGCTTTTCATGACTGAGAGTCAACAGTTTCTTTTAAGTACACAACTTTAAAAAACGGTTCTGTCAACACCTGCACTTCTCCCAGGTGATGAATCCAACACACACTGGGAGTTCTGCGTTCCTAGGAAAGTCTCTATTTACTGTTCAGAACACACTGTTTCTGTCTGAAAGTTTATAAAATCGCCTTTCATCACCCACATTCTCCTTACTCCCAGGAAGACTTAAAAGAACCTCAGGATAATGTTAGAGGCTGAAGCTGCCAAGTGAGACAGAAGCCAGTGTGACTGGACTGATGGCCTCCTGGTGTTTTTTACAGCACTATAAAGGGTACCACCTGACTACAGTCCAGGTTCTTTTCTAGAGAATCAAGCCTACCACGAAAATTCTGACCAGAATACAGTTTACTGTTAAGATAGCATTGAAACTACTAGCTCACTCTGAATTTCACAGCTTTCTGGAGGGTTTTTGTTTTGTTTTTAAGTAAAAGGGGGTGGGGCGGTTGACAGCAGCCCTGACGTGATTACTTACCACATCTGTAAGCCAACTACTGCAGCTCAAATCTGGACAGGACAAATTCAAACAAGGAAATGACCTCAACTGGGCAGCTCTATTTCAAAACCCTGTCTGTCCACTACAAGACCCTTCACTGCAAATAAAATAGTACCTGTCATCTACCAAACCCTTCTTACAGGTAAGCTTGCTGCTAGGAACTGAAATGTGATGTTTCGTTTACACCCTGAAGCAGCTGTGTGAGAAGCGTATTATTATCCTCTTTCAATAGACAGAAAAGAGAAACTCAAAGGACAGAGTCATCAAGCAGCCAGGCCAGATTTCAAACCCGGTCTTGGCTGACTTCAAAGTTCAAGTTCATTATGTTTTACCACATTAAGAAGAGTGGGAATCATCCTAGAACAATTATGCTCACAGGAAACCTACACCTCGACGGAAAGCAACACTGCAGGGTTTAAAAAATCAGAAAAAGGGGGTGTATGTGTGTGTGTTGTATCCTCTCTCTATATGTATTCAATCTGCATGCTGAGCAAATAATTCGTGAAGCTGTACTCTATGAAGAAGAATGTGGCATCAGGATCAGAGAAGACTTATCAACAATCTGTACTATGCAGGTGACAAAACCTGCCTCCTGAAAGTGAGGAGGACCTGAAAGGTTTGTTACAGAAGATAAAAGTCTTCAATATGGATTGTATCTCAACATCATGAAGACAAAGATTCTCACCACTGGGCCAATAAGCAACATCAGGATAGATGGAGAAAGGACTGAAGTTGTCAATGATTTGATCTTACTTGGATCCACAGTCAACACCCTTGGTACCAGCAGTCAGAAAATGAGGAGATACACTGCATGGGTCAAGGCTGCTGTCAGGGACCTCTCCAAATTAATGAAGAGCAATGATGTCAGTTTGAAGACTATGGTGCACCTGATTCAGGCCATGGCCTTTTCAAACACTTGGGACACATCAAAAAGTCAAGACAATGAAGGGAGCTCTGGTGGCCTAGGGGCAAGATGCTGCACTGCAATCTCAGAGGTACGCAGGTTCAAATCCACCAGATGTGCTGCTGGAGAAGGAGCAGCAATTTCCTCCTGTCAGATCCGATTTGATGGTACACACACACACACACACACACACAAATAATAAAATTTTTTAAAAGTCAGACAATGAATAAGGATGACAGAAGAAGAATCGATGCCTTTGAGCTATGATGTTGGAGCACTGAATATCATGGACTGCCAAAAGAACAAACAGGCATGTCTTGGAGGAAGGTGCAGGCAGAATGCTTCTTTGTGGGCTAGGATTTTATCCATAAAGCTTGTTGCCCATACTCTGCAAACTAAGAAAGGTGGAGGATCGGTGAGAGAGAGGAAGATGTTCAACGAGACGGACTGACAGTGACCGCAGCATGGGCTCCAGTGTGTCCAGACGGTGGGGACCGCACCGGCCGGGGCAGGTTCGGTCAGATCTGTTGTTCCTGGGCTCGCTGTGAGTCGTAAGCACCTCAGTGGTGTCTAACAGAACCACCACCACCTCGCCTAGAGAACGCAGCCCAAAGAGCAACAAGCTGCTCAAGCCTTTCTCCTTCCACGGACCTGACTACGGCACTGGCAGCGACCACAAAGGCAGTGCCTCTTTCTGGGAGTCTGAATCCACCCGCTGCTGGGAGAAAGACTGGAAAACCTGTGACCTGGGAGGACACACCAGCGGTCAGTTCCCAGCCTAACTTCCGCCGTCAATGCCACGACGGCAGCGACGCGCCTCCCGCCATCAGCACAGGGACTCCGAGGCTCGCTTCTAGAAAACACTCCGCACTGGCTCATCTCAGGCCCGTCCACCCTGCGGCCCGGAAAAGCACTAATGGGGACCCAGCGGACGCCCGTCTCTTAAAAGTCGTGTCGGCGGCGTCCAATGACTCCGCACTCGCTAGACCTGCTGAGACAGTAGTGGACAGACGCACGGACACGGGGAGGACACACACGTTCAAGAGCTCGACTCCCCGAGCCAGGCCTGTCACCCACCGCGAGGGCAGAGCCTCGGGCCTCCCAACAAGGGGCCGGGACACGGGCGTGAGCCGCCGGACCTGCCGGGCAGCCGATCCCGCCGGGCGGCCGAACCTGCCGAGTTAGGTGGGCAGCCGGACCAGCCGGGTTAGATGGGCGGCCGGACCAGCCGGGC
>NW_006399950.1:2115082-2127016 GCF_000299155.1 Elephantulus edwardii
ACCCGCGCCGACGTGTGTCCGCGGCGAGAAGGGCGCCGGCCGCCAGGGCCCGGACACGCTCCCGCTGCAGCGCCGCCTGGCGGGCGGGCGGCCCCGGAGCGCTGCGCATGCGCGCTCACCGCCACATCCTTACTCCTTAGGGAGCCTGGTGGCCTGCAGTGAAAGAAGCCGCACTGCCAACAAGCAGGCTCGTGGTTCAAATCCACCAGCTTCTCTGCAGGAGAAACCTGGTTGTCTACTTTTGTGCGACCTACAGCCTCTGAAAAACTGCTGGAGGGTCTAGGCTACCCTTCGACCACAGTGAGTAGAATATTTGCATATATCAGTGCTTGAAAAATAAGCAAAGGAGCAATGAAGTAGCGCTTTTGTGCATGAGGGAATTGGGTGGTTCAAGACAGGAGGAGAATTCTTCAGACAGAATCTATTCTGATATTTCCAGCTGGAAAATCAACTGACAATTTAAAATTTTGATTTAATTAAAAAGTAAACACAAGAGTGTGGCCAGGCGTCCTGGACCGATCAGGACTTGCATACCAGTGGACTGCATAGAACACACTGCGAGTCTCTTCTATTCACGATGGCTTCTTCTGACATCCAGGTGAAAGCGATGGAGAAATGCGCCTCAGACCAGGTCTTTGAGCTGATCCTCAGACCACAGTCAAAAGAATCTGTGCCAGAATTCCCCCTTTCCCCTCCAGAGAAGAAGGATTTTCCCCTGGAGGAACTCAGAAGAAATTGGAAGCTGCAGAAGAAAGACGCAAGTCTCATGAAGCAGAGGTCTTGAAGCAGCTTGCTGAGAAATGAGAGCATGAGAAAGAAGTGCTTCAGAAAGCAATAGAAGAAAACAACGACTTCAGTAAAATGGAGGAAGAAAAACTGACCCATAAATGAGCACGAAGAAGAACTGACCCACAAATGAGCACAACTGGGAAGGAGGAGGAGAAGTGTGAAAACCCAAAACGACGGCAACGACGCTGTGCGCTTGTTTCCAGTCCATTCCAACTTAAAGGAAGCAAGTCACCAGGCTTCTCTCTTTGAGCACCATTGGGTGGTTTGGAACCATTAACCCTTGTGTTAGTAGTCGAGAGATGTTAGGTTAAGGGTAAGCACCTCACAGTGATCCATTTTGACAGCAGAGGTCTTATGCACACAGAAGAGGCCTTGCGACACTGAGTTCACTCAGCATAATGCTCTCATGTTTGGATTTTTCCAAATCTTTGCTCCTGCGTGCTGCGTAGTATTCCACTGAGTGTGTCACAATTTCTCAACGCAGTCATTTGTTGCTGGGCACCTGGGCTGCTCCCGTGTGCTTGCTGCCATGACCTGTGCTGCCGTGAACATTGGTTTACATCATTCTGTAAACACTCTGCAGCTCCTTTCTCTGCCGAGCAGTGCTAAGCAGTTCCAGCTCTCAGCTCTAATAAGCAGTTGGGGGGAACAGTCCACCTGGAGGGGCCTCGGAACAGGACACAGAGATCTACATCTGAACACCCCACTCCCAAGTCCCCCAAGTCCTGGGGAACGCAGCTCCGTCCTGTCCTGCCTGGTCCTTGTTGGTTGTTAAGTGTGGTGGAGTTGATCTAGGTAACTGAACACTGCGGAACAAGACAGACATCCCTCACGGCATGTCCATTCCAGCAGCCTGAATCCAGATGGGCCAGGGAAACCATGGTCCTTGGTGATTTATTTTCAGTAACATGACCTTTCTGTGACATTCAGACATTATTGGATTAATAAGAACAGAACCATTCTTTATGCTTTCTAACCAGGTTGGCTTGCTTTCCGATCTTTGAGATAGTAGCAAGGTCACATGTCTTCATTTGTAGATTGAATTAGGACCCGCCCACAACCCCACCAGGCAGGGTAGGCAGGTAGTCTGGTGTCTGTCTCTTGGGGCTTTCCCCATCCCCAGTTACGTGGCTGTCCTAAGGGGACCTTAGAACCAAGACGGGCTCCTTCCAGGCTTCCAGTGGGCAGGGCCCTGTGTTTTCAGTGGCTGTCATTGTCCCTGGCTGCTACTTGATGTCTCTGTCAGAAGTCTCTCATCCTTGCAGATGTGATCTGAAATGCTTAGGGTAAATGACAGGAAAGCATGAGCATCAACCAATCAGAAAATGAGCCAGCCATGGGCCAGTGCAGGGTCCTGGGTCCTGGGCTCTGTTGTGCAGGCGTTAGTCTGCCTGCATCATGGGACAAGGCGGCTGAGTGGTCAGGAGGTGGGGGAGACTCAGGAAAAGGCTGTGGACAAGCCAGTGCAAAACATCTTGGAATGTTGACAGCCGCTCAGCCTGCACCAGCACCTGTCCACCCTGCCACCTGTTAGCCAAGTGGGGCTGTTTCTGTGGCTCTTTGCCCAGGTCCCCACCCTAGACTGGCTCTCCTGTCTGTGCCTTTGATGGCAGCCGACTCACCTCCATGCACTACAGACCTTGGATGACCTCCTTGGGGTCCTGTCTCCTCACTGGGGCCCCTCTGTGTGGCTCAGAGGACATGGTGCCGTCGTGTGGTAGACAAGTGTGTCCTTTAAGCTCTGCTCTCGCCAGCCCTATAGAAAAAGAATGGATCCCTCACCTGTTAAAGGAGGCTGCCTCAACAAACGAATGGATCGAGAAACTGTGGTATATTCACACAATGGAATACTACGCTGCATTGAAAAACAAGGAACTCATGCAATATTATTCAAAATGGGTGACCTTGGAGGACATTATGCTGAGTGAAAGATCTGTCACAAAAGGACAAATACTGCATGGTGCTACTGTTGTAGAATGGGATTGACATCAGGGTTGGGGTAAGACTGAGAAAAATTGGATAAATTATGTATACTGCATTGAAACAGATGACGGAGAGAATAATTTAAAAGTGATATATGATAGGGGCTCAATGTCAAGAAGACAAAGATTCTCACCACTGGACCAATTGGCAGCATCAGGATGGATGGTGAAGAGATTGAGATTGTTCACAGCTTCAGTTTGCTCGGCTCCACAGTCAACACTCTCAGCACCAGCAGCCAGGAAATTAAAAGACGTATACTGAAGAGCAACAGTGTCTCTCTGGAGACTAAGGTGCGTCTGATACAGGCCATGGTCTTTGTGATCACTTGTTATGCATCATAGAGTTGGACAATGACTAGGAAGGATAGTGGTGCTGGAGAAGAGCATTGAGAGTACCATGGACTGCCAAGAAAACAAACAGATTAATCCTGGAAAGGGTCAAACCGGGTGGCTCCTTGGAGGCAAGGATTCTGGGACTTTGTCTGACATACTTTGGACATGTTGTAAGGAGTGACCAGTCCTTGGAGAGGGACATCATGCTTGGGAGGGTGGAGGGACAGCGCAGGAGGGGAAGGCCCTCTATGAGGTGGATTGATTCGGCGACTGGGGTAATCGGGATGGGAGTGTCAGAGACAGTGCGATTGGCTCAGGACAGAGCAGAGTTTAGGGTTGTTGTACATAGGGTCGCTATGAGTCGCAAGCGACTCGACAGCACATAACAACAACAACAACAATATGATAGGGTATTATGGTTATCACAAGAGTCCAGAATTAAGGTTGCATAGTGGAGTGTACTCGAGGTGGTGGTGGGGGGGGTGAGGGGGCAATTGTATACCAATGAAAGAATTTTCCTTTTCAAAGAGAGGCGCGATGTGGGGGGAGGGGTGGGCAGGGAGAAAAGTGCAACAATGAATGAATAGAAATCCAAAATCTCTGTAAATGTTCATTAAAATGAATAAAATATAATAAAATAAAAAAGAGGAGGCTGCCAAAATCCCAAGTCATGGCTGTCAGGTGCCTTCCAGTGGATTTTGAAGGGTATCGACGCCCTCTGCCACCAGAGGGGTCTCCGTGCCTGTGGGCTCTGTGGGAGCAGAGTGCTAGACCTTGACCCCAGGAGCCTTGTGTGGGCCTATGGTCAACAGCGAGTCACGTGAGTGTTTATGCCACCAGGGCTTTGCACATGCCCTTCATGCACGCACACACGTGTACGTGTACACGTGTGCTCTCTCACACACATGCAGTCACACTCACAAATGCTCACACACACTTGCCCTGTCTCAGACACACATGTACACGCACACACATGCTCTCTTGCACACATGCAGTCACACTCATGCTTACACACTTGCCCTCACTGTCTCTCTCTCACACACACCCTTTGAAGAAAACTTCCTATTACAACTGTTCTCGAGCTTCAGTGGCAGAAGCCCCCCCCCCAGGACCCTGACCACAAGCAGGTTTCCAGGTTCTGTCCTCAGACATTCAGGGGGATTAAACAGCCACTGAGGCATAGGGCCCCGGTCGTTAAGATGATGCCTCCAGTGCATTTACGTGGACGTGGACTTGTCGCAGACAGTCAGGGGGAAGCAAACAGCAGCTGATCATTAGCAAGTGTTTCAGCTGCGTCTGAGTCACAGTTTACAGAACGAGGAGAGAGGTGTGTCCTCTCCGGAAACCAGTGGAACCAGAAAAAGGACTCACAAGCTGCGACTCTGGCTGATTTGTCTCCCGTTCCTAATCGACTTGCTCCCTCTTGTCCACAGCACATGTCCCTGGAGATGTGTTCTGGCTCTGCAAGTTTATTGCAGGAAGAACAGAATGGAGGAAGTCACATGCGTTTCCTACAGGATGGTCTCTCTGGCAGCCCAGGGCTCCTTTGATCCGTGTTTATGAAGAGCTGGGCACGTTCTATATCAAGCCGTTTACACTTTAAAACATGCCAGTGAGCCCAATTAAGCGGACAGAAATCCCAACCGTGTTACCTTGGAAAAGGGCAGGGTCTTTCCTGAACAGGAGTGCCAGAAACTCTCCAGAGTGACAGGAATTTTCTACATCTTGGTCTTCATGGCTTATAAATACATGAAATGTTGTACATTGAAAGCTTGTGCATTTTCTTGTGTGTAAACGTCCCTCTATCAAGTACTGTTAAAAGCAGAAAGAACAAAACAGGAGGTGAAATAGCCCTAGTGATTGGGTGAGAAGCAGGAGAAGGGACATGATTCTGTCACAATATTTGTGAATGGTTTCTTTTTATGCATTTAAGTCAGCAAGCATGGGTAGCAATTGGTCCCTAAATACCAGCACTGCCATATGGAGGGGTCAGAAGGATGCAGCCAGCAGAAGAGGACGGCACATCCCTGACCCTTGTCCAGGCCACCGAGCGTGGCCTCTGGAGGGGACTTGGCACACACTTATACCTCACAGTAAAGCCTACAGAGTACACACAGTAACGTAACGTGGGAATCAAAGTCCAGGAAGAAAGCATCAGAAAAGCAGAGTGCAGGAGCGGTTAAACTGTCCAGAAGATGCTGGAAACATGCAGACCAGCGGCCAAAGCTTGGGGAGGAAAGGGCACTTTCTGCCCCATGGATGCGCTTTCATTAGTTTTACAAATAGTAATTACATAATCAGATTGTAATTATTGCTTTTATTAAGTCTGAAATTTTACACTCCCACTTCTGTGAGTATGAAAAGGATTATAATTACAAATCTTGCTGCTATAATAAAGGAAAAAATGGAAACTAGAAGTCTGGGTAGAGTTGAGACTGGAGAACAATGTGAGTGTGTTGATGTCTTTCTCCCCACTCTATGCTAGACACCCAGGGGCCTGCCTCTGCCCTCAAGTGGAGCAGGGGCCGCAGAGGGGTGACTGGCACTAGCTACCAAGTGGACGGGCATCACCAGCAGGGCATGGAGTGGAACAGGAAGATCTCAGCTTCCCAGGCAGCCAGCTTCCGGTTAGGTTTGATGCAGTCCTGGGCTCCTGTCCTGATCGCCCGATGTCAGGTCCACATGCAATTGGCCACTGCATTTGTCTCCTTATTCAGCATTTTCACTCAGCTTTTTGTTGTGGTTTGCATGATGTTTGTAGAAACATTTGTATAATGGTTTGTTATTTCCTTCGGTGCCGAGGGTTCCAGTATTATCACTTGTTTGGGTTCTGTTTGTTTTCTCACCTCTTTGTTGTAGAGGATCTGGTTCATCACCCTCTGCTCAGTCTCCAGTCTTACCAGATGTCTGAGATTGGAACTGCTGGCAGGCCTGTAAAGCGGAACCCGGGGTGCATCTTAGAGGCCATGTTTGGCCATGTTGGGCATTTCCAGACACTGGGAAACAGTATGATCCTTCACTAAAGCGGTAGACGTGCCACGTTGTTCGTCGGCACCACAAGTCGACCACAACCTACAGCTCCCGTCCAGATAACACGCGGGAACCGTGTCCTGCCTGGTCTCCATTATCTCGGACACGCCTGAGGGCACTGAGTCACTGTGTCAGGCCCTCTCTCTGAGGGCTGTCTTGGAAAGTGATTGAAGATTGTCCTTTTTTAGAAACTCTGTAGGATCTAGCAATCTCACTCCCTAGATTGTACCCTAAGCCTTTAGCCATGAAGTGAACACACGCACGTCCTTGTCCCCTGTCACGCTGCATGATTCACACCAGCAAACATGTGAAGACAAATGAAATGCCTGCCAGTGGGTGAAGGGCTGAGCAAGCTGTGATACACCCACAGTGTGGAACGGACGAGGGCTGAGCAAGCTGTGCTGTGTCCACACTGTGAGTGGAATGAACAAGCTGTGCTGTGTCCACACCGTGGAACGGACAAGGGCTGAGCAAGCTGTGCTGTGTCCACACGGTGAGTGGGGTGAACAAGCTGTGCTGTGTCCACACGGTGAGTGGAACTGACAAGGGCTGAGCAAGCTGTGCTGTGTCCACACCGTGAGTGGGATGAATGGAGGACTAAACAAGCTGTGCTGCGTCCACACGGTGGAACGCACGGAGGGCTGAGCAATGTCCACACGGTAGAACGTGCTAAAGAATCACAGCGAAGCACGGTGGACGCTGTGTTGAGTAAAAGAAGCCAATTGTGAAGGAACCTGCTATGTATCTAAAAAACAAAAGAACAGGAAAAGGCTTACACTTAGGAAAAATGATTTTCTAGTTACCAGAATGGGAGAAGGAGAAAAGGAAAATTATGACTAGATAGGAAACACACATTCCCTGTGGGGACACTAACAGCAACACAGCATAGGGGAAGCCAGAGGCGACGTGATCGAGGAGGAGGAAGACGGGAGAGGAACTCAAATCCCCGGGGACTTGGGGGCTCTGGCGCTGTGCTCACAGACACAGCCCAGTGGCAGCACCTCTCTGGGGGCTGAGACCCAGCGGCCATTCCTCAGGAACTCGATGGCAACAAGAAAGAGACTGGTAACTGTAACTAGACAATCATGCAACAATACTGACCGGCAGTTTATGAGTGGTTACATAGATAGAGCTCTGGTGGCCTAAGGGTAAGAAGTTGAGCTGCAATCCTGAAGGTACACGGTTCGAATCTACCGGCTGCTCTCAAGGAGAAGGATGGGCAGTGTCCTCCTGTGTGATTAACTGCCTCTGAAAACCCACTGGAGGGTCAGCTATGAGTCGGTTCTGACTTGCTAGTACACACTAACAATAGATATGCTAAAGAGGCGTGGAAGCTGGGGAGGCATCCATCTGCGGACACAGCTTTGGTCCTGGGTGTTTCCACATCCTTAATTGTAGGTGCTGCGTGTATGTAGAACTCACGGCACAGTCATGGGAATGTCTTAGCCACAGTGTGACGCCGTGAGGGATAAGGTGTCCGGATGAGCAGGTGAAGAACTGTGGTCTCCCGAGACGTAATGTCAGCTGTCAGCAGGGCCACGAAGACCGCCGCTGCTCTGGGGAGGAACACGGGAGTCTTACATGCTTGCGAGCAGCATCCAGCATCCGACCCAAATACTGACTGATCTCTTCCATCTGGAGCAAGAGAGAAAGAGGAAAACCAGAGACAAAAGGGGCCGATTAAACTCAAGGACTGGTGGACCGTGTGACCCTGGGACCCAGGTAACTAGATGGGACGTGAATGCTGCTCTTGACCTTCTGACCTGGATCAGGAGGAAAATGTGGAAAAAATATCAGGTTCACAAGAAAAAGAGGCAGAGTTACTGGTCCGACAGCTAGTGGAGCAGCGATCCCAGCGCTTGCCCCAGAACACTCCTCCGAGCTGACCCTGGAGGAGGAGTTCCAAGAGACCACCTTCCACCCACACAGCCAGCCTGCAAAGTGACCGTGTGCCTTACAGCAATCTACAGCACGTGTCCAGAGTACAACCTCTGCCCAAAGCAAAGGTGAGGACAGGAAGGGGGGGCATGCATGTGAAAAGCAGTGGGAAGCCCCGCAGGAGTGTGGGGTACAGACACGGAGGGGAGTGTAGCTGAGGGTCTGCAACACCTCATGCATAAACTGCTGAACAGGGAGCTAACTGCTATGGGGGATTTTACATGAAGCACAGTAGCATTTTTTAAAAGTGAACACAAAGAACTCTTGCAAAATTTGGAAGTAAAATTCTCTCTGTGACACAATCAGCATCCTTGAGAAGTTGGTGTTCCGCGAGGATCGAGGCTATTGATGTCTTTGTACTGGAGGATGGATGGCCCAGGGCTGCCTGGGGGGGTCATGCTGTCGAGCCTATGGGAACTCATGTGCTTCTCCTGAGAGACGGGCTGGCTCACCTTCCGCGCTCCAACCTGAACCAACAACCCAAAGCTGACGCTCTAGAGGGTTTTCAGAGGCAGTAAATTGCCCAAGAGGCCATTTCCCTTTCTTCTCCCGTGGAGCAGCTTGTGGATTTGAACTTCGTGCTTTTGAGATTGCAGTGGCATGCAGCTCTAATCCACCAGAGACAATCCCCTCCTGTACCAGTCCAATTTGACTGTATACACACTAAAAAAATAGTAAAAAAAAAAAATTAAAAAAAGAGATTGCAGTCTAGCTTCTCCCTAGGCCAGAAGAACTCCCTTCAAGGAAAGCTAGGCCATTACTACTGTAATTGTTAGACACCACGAGACTACCATGAGTCCTGTGACTCTGAAGCACAGATCAAAATGTTGCTCGGCCCCAAAACATCCTCAGAGCCCCTGCCACCCGACCCGCTGTCGGTTCCTGTGTCAGCCCATCACATTTAAGGTCACCTCTTTTGCTGACCCGCTTTACCCGGCACGTTGTCTTTTCCATGGACCGGCCCCTCCTGGAAACGTATCTGCAGTACACTGGACAGCAGCTGCCCGTTCTTGTCCTTCGGGAACTATCTGATGGCACTTCCTCCGAAACAGGCTTGCTTCTTCTCTGACAGCCCGTGGGGTGGTCAGTGCTCTCTGCCAGCGCCACAGGTCAAAGGCTTCAGGGCTTCCTAGTCATTGTCCAATTTTCGCGTGCATATGAAGCAATAGAAATGCCGGCTTGAACTGGGTGTGTCTTAGTCTTTGAAGCTACCTCCTTGCTCCTTAGCACTTTGGAAAGGTCCTGGGCAGCACACTTGCCACACAGCAGCCCTTTGGTTTCTTAGCTGCTGCAGTGCCCATGGGTGTTTGCTGTGGGTCTAAGTGAAACGGAGTCATTCACCGCTTCACGTGTCCTGCATCTATCAGGATGGTGCCCATTGACACTGCTGTGAGAATTTTTCTTATCTTGATGTTATATGTAACCCAAAATTGAAGGCTACAGTCTTTGACTTATTATGTGCTGTCAGATCGACCCATAGCTGATCCTCCAGCCAGCTTTCAGAGGCTGTAAATCACACAAGAGGAGATTGCCCATCCCTCTTCTGTGAAGCAGCTGGTGGATTTGAGCTGCATGACTTTGGGATTGAAGTGCAGCTGTTTACTAGTAGGCCACCAGAGCTCCCTAGTAGACACCGTAAAACCCTTCCAACTTTGACCTGTCACCACATTCCAAATCCACATCGATGCCCTCAGGATCTGATGGAGCAGCAGGCCTCTTCTTGTACCGTTTGTCTCTGGTATCCTGGGCTACTATAACCGAAACACCACAGGTTCTGCCTTCACAGACAGAAACGACTCTCACAGTTTACAGTCCTGAAGGCCAAACGCAGAGTCCTTTCACTGGGATGCACAGACAGAGAAGGACATGTCGGGAGGGGGTGTGGAGAAGTGATGAAGACCATCCCTCAGGTCAGGCGCTGGTAAAAAGCCGTCTCACAAATTGCTGGCCAGACTGGATACCTGTGTCAGAATCAGGTACCCATTTCTGGTCTACTCGCCTGCAGTCACAGTTGCGGGGTCAGTGAGGGGCCACCATCGGGGAACGGGGGCATGTCGAGCTCTCAGGAGACTGTGTTGTTGTCAGGTGCTGTCAAGTCGAGTAGGACTCATAGTGACCCTGTGAACAAAAGATCTGAACCCTGTTCTGGCCTGCACCATCCTCACATTTCCTGACACACAATGGCCCACAGCAGCAGCCACTGTGTCAGTCCACCTGGTTGAAGGTCTTCCTCTCCTTCCCCGACCCTCCACCCTTCCCAGCATCATGTCCCTGTCCAAGGAATAGCCCCTCCTAGCAACATGTCCAAAGTATGTGAGGTGAAACCTCATCAATCCTTCCTCCAAAGAGCACTCTAGCAGCACCCTCCCTCTTCAAGACATATCTATTCATTCTCTTGGCCGTCCATGGGATGCTCAGTGCTCCTCTCCAACACCACAGCTCAAAGGCATCAATTCTTTTTCTGTCATCCTTATTCAGGGAGAATTTAAAATCAAAATAGAAATGGATGTCAAAAGAGACTCTAAAGATTGCACTGGCGTGTCGAGAAGCCAAAACAAAAGGAAAACATGTTGAAGTAAAAGAGCTGAACAGAAAATTTTAAAGGTCAGCACAGGAGGACAAAGCAAAGTATTGTAATAGAATTCACAAAGAGCTGGAGTTGGAGAATAAAAAGGGAAGAGCCCTTCCTTTCTCAAGCTGAGAGAACTGAAAAAACAAATTTAAGCCTTGCATCCCAATATTGAAAGATGCTATGGGCAATATATTGAATGACCCAAAGAACATCAAAAGAAATTGGAAGGAATACATAGAATCACTGTACCAGAAAGATTTGATTGACACCAAAAAATTTCAAGAAGTGCCATATGAATTGGAGCCAATGAAGGAGAAAGTAGAAGCTGTATTGAAGGCATTAGCAAAAAATAAGGCCCCAGGAATCAATGGGATACCAGTTGACTTGCTTCAATGAACAGATGCAACCTTGGAGATGCTCACCAGTCTATGCCAGAAAATTTGGAGGACAGCTGTCAGGCCAACGGATTGGAAGAGGTCCGTATTTGTTCTATTACAAAAGACTGTGAGCTCCTTGGAAAACCACCTTCCACTACCCACTGAGAGTGAGTTTTCAGGGGCTGAGAAGGAGAAATTTTCACAGATAGGGATCCGGAGATTCTGAGATGGGGACTAGCAGAGAATGTGTATTAGGTTGAGGGACAACACTTGGGAAAGGGAAAGAAGAGACGTGGGATTGGATAGAGGTGGCTCTGCAAGCCGCTCTCTACAGAGATCTCAGCCAACCACACGCAGCTCTGAAACTGGACTGGCCCTTCTGAATTATTTAATGTTGGAGTAAGCAGTCCAGGTCTTCAGACAGAATTTGCCCTGCTCGGATGAGGTTGCTCTCTTCAGCAGCAGGTGGTCCTCTAGCATCAATCCGACCCCTGGGGGAGTGGACCCTACTTGAGAGTGTTACGTCACAGAGACACTGTGCTGTGTGCGTGGACAAGATGTCGCATGTATGGACCCATGCAACAGGAGCCATCATCTCTGTGAGCGCAGCCATGGTGGGCAGTGACTGCAGCCCTACTCTCGTCCTGGCTTTCTGAAAATCGATTGAAAAACCTGGTAGTTAGTGACTGGGCTGACTGTGCACCTCAGTCCCTGTGCCCGCCTCAGTCCCTCACTGTGTTCAGTCCCCCGTGCCCGCCTGAGACCCCGTGCCCCCCTCAGTCCCCGTGCCCCCCTCAGTCCCCGTGCCCCCCTCAGTGCCCCGTGCCTGCCTCTGTCCCTCACTGTGTTCAGTCCCCCGTGCCTGCCTCAGTCCCCATGCCCGCCTCAGTCCCCGGTGCCCGCCTCAGTCCCC
>NW_006399950.1:2127894-2132690 GCF_000299155.1 Elephantulus edwardii
CTCAGTCCCCGTGCCCGCCTCAGTCCCTGGTGCCTGCCTCTGTCCCTCACTGTGTCAGTCCCCCATGCCCGCCTCAGTCCCCAGTGCCCGCCTCAAGTCCCCATGCCCCCTCAGTCCCCGTGCCCACCTCAGTCCCTGGTGCCCGCCTCAGTCCCCGTGCCCGCCTCAGTCCCCAGTGCCCACCTCAGTCCCCTGTGCCTGCCTCAGTCCCTGGGGCCCGCCTCAGTCCCCGTGCCCTCCTCTGTCCCTCACCATGAGCATCATTTCATTTCTACTCCTTCAAACCTCCAAGGTCATTTCTCCCTTGATGCCTTTGCACTTGTCAAGAGACATTACTATCTCGTTTTCATGCTCATCTCAAGTCTGTGTTTCATGAGACCAAAGACTTTGTCCTCTACACCTTTCTGTCTTCAGAGTCTGGCATATGGTAGGCATGAGAAATGTCTTCTGGCTAAACTAAACTAGAGTGATGTAATAATACCCGTAATTCCCCTCCCCCACGTCTTTGCTATATGACAAAGCCTGTGAAAATGATCTTATTTATCCCCACATCAATCAGTAGTATTACCAAGAAAACCGAGTCTCCAACGCATTGAATCACTGGCTTAAGTCTCAGTGGATAGGTGTGAACCTGATCCCAAACCCCCTGACTCTGAGCCCACACACTTTCCACAGCATGGCCCTTCTCTTACAGCTTCCTAGTCCTATGACTTACAGTGCTAACATCCTGCGTCAACAAAGCCATAATTAATTTAATTACAAGATGTTTTGTAATGTTCTCTCGAGGTCAACTGTAGGCCTCACCGAGGAGGAGGCGGCCTGGGGAATGTAGAAGCCCAGAGATTCCCAGCATTCTGGAGAGAGAAGGATGAACAAATGCATTTGCTTTCATCACCATCAAAGCTAACACCGATCGCCTCCCTGCACCTTGTACCCAACTCAGAACTGATTCCATGCTCTGTTTCATTAGGTTGGAATAGGCCCAACATACGGTTAACCAATCAAAAGTCTGAGAAAAGCAATTACTCTGAAAAATATGTTAAGTCTTAAAAGATTTATTCAACTTTGCTTAGTGGGTGGCTTCCCAGGATGGAGGCCAAGATTCATCATCTGCTCGGCTTTGCCTTTGATTATTCATTGACTGCGATGACTCTCTTACCATAAGCTGATACAGCCTACCGTCTCGGAAAGAGGGGGAAGAAATACAAAGCACCACATTGACGGATTCATACCAAACAGAATGTTTTCAAGACCTGTGGTACTAATGAATATTCCTTGTTTTTCCTTTCGAAGCCACAGCAGGAGACGACTGAGAGTTTTGGGAGGGATGGGGTGTGGACGGAGCCTCCCCCCCCGTGGGGTGCACTGCACATGCTTGTTCTGAGGCACGCACAAAGCACGGTCTCCGGAGCGCCTCACTGCGTGTTCAGGACACTCCTCTGTAGGTCCATATTGTTATCCTCATCACATAGGTGAGGAAGCGACATCTTCACAACTACGTCATCGGATACGGTAGTCATTGGCCAACGGAGGCGATTCAAGCTTAAATTCAAAGTAGCTCATTCATCCATCATGTTGCTGTTGTTGTCATGTGTCATCAAGCTGCCTGCGACCCACAGTGACCCTGTGCACAGCAGCGCTGAACCCTGCCCTGTCCTGAGCCAGTCTTATTGACTCTGACACATCGCCTCCGTCTCATCTGGGGTCTCCCTCTTCCACACTGTCCCTTCAGCTGATTGTTCAGAGGATCATGTGGCATGGCTTAATGTTATAATGGCATAATGTTTACCTTCTAGGTCTACGGTTGGACGGAATGGTGGGATCTGGGGTTATGTTCCGTATCAGGGGCTGTCGTCTGAAGATTTCCACTGGTTTCTTTCAGGCCACCGTTCATGTTGCTATGTGCTGCCCAGTTGGAAATCCTCCCTCAGGTTTTCAGAGGCTGTAAATCACATGAGAGGAGACTGCCCACAGACCATCTGGTGATTTGAACTCGCTGCTTTTTGAGCCATGTCCACTATCTAGTTAAGTTTTCTCTCCCTCTTTTACTCTCTGGTGGTCTTCAAAGAACATTTCTTTCTTGTATGTAAGCTTGTTCTTGAATTTTCACTATAGTGATCTTATATTTCTCCTTTTGTAATTTTTTTGTAATTTACTTATCTCATACAGCATAATACCCTTCAGGTTTATCCACGTTGTGAGGTGTTTTACAGATTTGGTAGTTTACCAGTAAGGAGTTGGTCAGCCAACCCAAAGGCATGCAGTTCGAATCCACCAGCTGCTCCACAGAAGAAAGTTGGGCAATCTCCTCCCATGTGATTAACTTTCTCTGAAAATCTGCTGGAAGGTCAGCTATGAGTCGATTCTGACTTAATGGTATGTAATGTACAGAAATTATGTTAGTTATAGAACAGAGGTTAGGTCTTTTGTGCAAGGCTTACTCTGAATTGTATTCAACTTGACGACACTTAACCACTGCTAAAGTTGTTAAGACTAATGTTATTATATCTGGAGGAACAGTCTCCACTCTGTACATCACTCTTTGTCAATGTGCTGTGTGAGTTAACATGGGGTTGCTGTGATGTGGAACCTTTTCCATTGTGGTATCAAATATCATAATGGTGTCCCAATGTGGAAAGTGCTTGTTGGAGCTCCCAGGTATAAAACAGGTTTGGAAGCAGGAGTGGCATCCACTTCCTAAACCTCATGCCTCTGGAAACTCTATGAACTTGGAGAAATGACAACAGTTATGAAAAGGCATTAGGTCTTTTGTTCACAGAGTCGCTATGAGATGTGCTCAACTCGACAGCAATCAACAAAAACAACCACAACAACATGTCTCTTTAATGTTGTGTAGTGTTCCACCGTGCATATGCACCATAGTTTCTTTATCCGTTCGTTCACGGATAAGCACTTACATCATTTCCATCCTTTTGCTTTTGTGAATAACGCTATGATGAACATGGATGTGCATACATTTATGTCACGGCTCTTATTTC
Organism: Elephantulus edwardii; assembly: GCF_000299155.1. Lineage (NCBI taxonomy): Eukaryota > Metazoa > Chordata > Mammalia > Macroscelidea > Macroscelididae > Elephantulus > Elephantulus edwardii. The sequence goes on from NW_006399950.1 coordinate 2,130,894, forward strand.
TTTGGTTTATACCTACAGGTAGGTTTTACTAGATCATATGGTGTCTCTTTTTCTAACTTCTTAAGAAAGCCCCAAACCATTTTATACATGGAATTTCATTTTGCAATCCCACTAGCAATGCATAAGAGCTCCAGGCTCTCCACACCTGTCAGCACGTGTTCTCTTTGTGTTGTTACTCTTATTGCTGGGATGAGATGATACCTCATTGTGGTTTTGGTTTGCCTCTCTCTGATGGCTTGTGATTTTGAGCATCTCTTCATGGATTTTTTTGCTACATGACAGTCTTCTTTGGTAAAGTGGTTGTTATATTTTCTTCCCATTTTTAAAGTGACTTGTTTCTCTCTTGTCAAGGTGTAGGCTGCGTAATCACTAAATATTTCCCCCAGTATGTAGGTTCTCTTGATGGTCATGAGTTTAGTTTTTTGGAAGTTTCCTCCATCTGTTTTGTCATCTGTTGTTTATGCCTTTTCGTTATGTGTGATAAACTATTTAATGTCATAAATTAGAGCCATTAAGTTTACCCCGAAGTTTCCTTCTTATGTCTTTATAGTTTTATATTTAGATCTTTAATTCATCTTGAGTTAAGCTTTGCATATGGTGATAAGTGTGGATCTTATTTCATTTATATGTAAATGGATATAAAGGTTTGCCAGCACAATCTGTTAAAGAGATGATGATCTCTTTTCCATTTGATGGCCTTTGGCCCTCTGTTGACTACGCAGTCCATGGATAGATGGAGTGCATCTGGAGTCTCCATCTGCTGCCTAGCCTGTGTGTCTGCTGTAACAACATCTGCCTGTTTTGGTTTTTTTGTTTGTTTGATTTTGTTGGGGGGGGGAGCTTAGTATCTGCCTGTTTTAACAGCTGTGGTGGATCTTGAGTTCTGGCCACTTGAGGCCTTGCTTTGCTCTTTTTTTTGCATATCTAGGGTCTCTTCAGTTTGCATATAAAGTAAATTATTAGTTTTTCTGTCACCTTAAAAAGTGATGACAGGATCTGGATAGCGATATCCTTGCATCTGTAGACTCCTATGGGAAGTGTTGACGTTTCCCACAGTGCTCAGCCTTCCTATCCATGAACACAGTCTATTCTTGTCTTTATAGTTGTCTCCCTTGGTTACTTGCATTAGTGTTTCGTAGTTCTCTTTCTTACTTTTTTAGGTTTTTCTCTGGTTAGATTTATTCCTGAGTATCTTCAGAGTGACTGTTGTAAATAATACTGCTTTTGTCCCCCCTCCTTTTCAGAGTTGTCTTTGTTACTGTACAGGAACCTAAATTATTTCTTTTGTAGGTTGGTTTTTTACAGTGGTATTTAGTTGAATTCTGTTCTGGAAGTTTTCTTGTTGAGTCTCTTGGATTTTCTGTCTTATCAGCAAATAGAGAAAGTTTAACTTCTTCTTTATGCATTTGGATGCCTTTTGTTTCCCTTTCTTGCCTTATTGCTCTGGCTGGACTTCTCAAGAATATAGAACAGTGGCGATGTGTCTTTGGGCTTTCTTGCCTGGTTCCTATTTGGAAAGCCTTTACCAATTTTAATTGATGGTTTGTTTTTTGTTGTTTAGATGTTTATGTTTTCTGTGCATTTTGGAGATTAGTTAGATATGTCATTGGCATTGCCATTTTCCCCTCCATAACTTCTCTTGGCTGCCAATAATACTCTTGAACTTGAAGGGAACTTGGGGAAACTGCTGAGAAACAACCAGCAGGTGGCATGTGTGCCCCGTTCTCATGAAAGAACTTGTCCCTCCAGCTGGGGGCAAACGCTTAGGGGTAAAATGAGAATCTTGTTAACTAACAC
>NW_006399950.1:2132835-2168186 GCF_000299155.1 Elephantulus edwardii
ATATTTGTATTTATATATATGTATATGTATATAATAAACTATATTTTATACTGTATATATATGTCTATATATATTCCTGTCACTTAGAAACTTTGCAATCAAGACATTTGAAAAACTAGAAAATCAGCCACCTTCCAAAGCCAGCTCATGTAATTTTCCATCTACTTGTATGTTGTTGTTATTGATTGCCTTCGAGTCGAGCATGATTCTCAGTGACCCTATGAACTAAAGGCCTGAATCCCCTCTGCAACTGTTGACATTTATCAGAGTTTCCAGAGGTGTGTTGTTTAGGAAGTGGATGCCGCTCCTGCTTCGGACTCCTGAACTTTCATCTCTAGGCTAATTCTGCACTCTGGTGGGTAATGGAGAAGAAACAGTGCTGCCAACTCAAAGGTCATGGGGAGTCGCCAGCTGTTCCAAGGGAGAAAGATGGGCAGTGTCCTCTCGTGCAGTTCACAGCCTCTGAAAACCCACTGCAGGGTCAGCTGTGAGTTGGTTCCAACTCGATGGCAATGAGAGGGAGGCCAGCTGCAAACTCCTCTCCAATTTCTGTATTTGACATTCCCCATGAATGTCAAGGAGACATTTAAGAGTTAGTTTGACCAAAATGAACGCTTCCTTCCTGGCCTGGGCCATCTCCTAGGCATCCCTCGGTGATAAGACTGATTGCTTCTCTCAAGATGTTGGTGGTTTGGGTCCCAACCAGAGACACGTCAGGAGAGAAGCCAGGCTGTTGGTGTCTAAAAGGTCACTGTGCATTGAAAGTGGCTTTATTTAAACTTGCATGTATTTTGGTGTGTCACTTATGGCCAAAAAGAGGGGTGTAGGGAGAAGAGAGAGAGAGAAAGGGAAATGCAGACAGAGAAAGGTAATTTTTCTTCAAGCTGTAGTCCTCAGTCCTATCACAGCTTTCTTTTTTACAAAGTTTGTGAGTAGTAAGGCTTTCTCTTTATAAGTCTCAACTGAAAATCATATGCATATACATGTAATTTTAAAATACAAATAAAATGCTCTGTATGTAAAACATGCATTTCAATGCAAAAGTGGCAGCCACAAGACTGTGGCTCTACAGGGAGACCGAAAAATCATCAAGCTCACATCTATCCTTGATGAATAGCGACCATATTCAGCTAAATGTTGCTAAAATGAAATAAGCTTGCATGACATCTCCGTGAATTAAAAGGCTACGATTGAGTGATTTGTACAATCTTGTGACATCAGTGACTCTCACCCAGGTGAGGGAGCTCAGCTTACAATATCATCTCTGAAAACAGTGCACACCTCCAGGTGAAGCCCTCGCTGCTTCCACAGGGGTAGGGTTTCGGCTGATGTTGGGCTTTTCATGTCAGTCACAGTTTGAATACACGAACTCCAAGGGAGAAAGGTGGGCAAATGTCCCGCCTTAAAAGCCCATGGTCCCCAGGGACCTCTGGTGGCCTAGTGGCAAGATACTGCACTGCAATCCCAGAGATACGCTGTTTGAATCCACCAGAAGCTCTGCTGGAGAAGGAGGGACAATCTCTTCCTGTACCAGTCAGATCCGATTTGATGGTACACACACACACACAATAAAGTAAAATAAATGGAAAAAAAAACAACCCTCAAACAAACTCATGGTCCCCAAAACCTGATGTCAGGTTGCCATGAGTTGAAATTAAATCCACAGCTCTTGGGATTTTGGGGGTTTAGCATTTATGTAAAACTCCAAACCCGCTGCAGTTGAGTTGACTATGACCCATGACGACCTCTCTGGTCTCTGGAGCTGTACAGCTGACAGGACCAGACCACTCTCTCAGAGCAGCTGGTGGGTTGTGATTTCTGACCCCCCAGACAGCAGCCCAACACCACCTCCCAGGCTCCCTGAGCTCTTCCTGGGAAACTCAGTGGACATTAAAGCTGTACCGGCATTTGTACACATAAAAACATCAACTTGCAGGTAATTCAAAGTAAGTTTCTCACCAGCACCAAATTTTAACATTTCCAGTCAAAGAACACAGGACTGTCTCATGCTCTGTAAACTGGCCCACACAACACAGGCTGTCTGGCACCCCCACACACCAAAATTCGGCCGGACCCCAAATCTCCATGGCCACACCCTGCAGCCTTGGTGTCAACCAAGCACATTCCTGCTGGTAGACACAGCGAGAGGGGCCAACCTCCGAGAGACACTTAGTCATAACTGCTAGCACTTCGTCCTTCTCTGCACTCTTAAGACTCTGCTCTGGATCAAAGGGTCAGCGGGGGAGTGGGGGGCGTGGGGCAGGGGGTGCAGGTGTGGCTCTGATCACTCTAGAAAAAGGAAGGACTCGAGGGTGGCCAGCTCAGCCTCGGGCTGCAGTGGAACTCTGACCCAGTTCTGGGAGATGCGTAGTGATGGAGCAGAAAACAGGCCGAGTGATGACAGAACACAGAGGGGCAGGCAGGTAAGAGCCGGAGGGCGACTGAAGCCAGAGCAGGATGTGGGGAGCAAGGTTCACCACAAGACGAGGCCCTGTCAGACAAGAACAGGATCTGAGGACTTTTCCAGAAATTCCTGCAGACATCAGAGAGCCAAGAACAGAGAACAGAGGGTAATGGTTAAGAATTGGCCTTTAGAATTGAACTGGTTCAAATCCTGATTTAGACCTTGGTACATATGACTTTGACCTTCGTAAATACAACCTTGAGCTCATTGCTTATCCTCTCTCTGTCTGTTTCCTCATCTGTAAGATGGAAACCAAGAAATCTGTCTTGAAAGACGTGCGTCCAGAGAGCTCCTTAGAGGCCACTCTGGGCCTGTTGTTGGGAGGGGTGAGTCCTCAGAGATCATGGGGGGGAAGCCCCCCAAGCAGGTGGACTGTCCCAGTGACTGAGGAGCACAGTGAGCTCGAGTGTGATGGGGGAGGATGATGCAGATGGGACAAGGGCTCTCGTCCACAGAGTCCCTGTGAATTGAAGTTGACCTGACAGCACCTAACAAGCATCTCTGTAGGCTGAGCAGTGCTAGAATTCTGTCTTCCCGGGTAGACCTGGGTCCACTCTCGGCGAAGATGCTCCCATCTCTCACTGAAGGGTTGTGTGATAGTTCATGCTGAAGAGGCTTCCAGACTGCAGCCTGGGTTGATGTGAGGCTGAGATGAGATGAAGTATCAGGTGGCAGCACCGTGTGCGTGGTCAGCTGCCCAGAACAGGATGCTGTCTGGGTTTGCCCACCTCTGTGCCCTAAGGGTGCACAGCCTGGTGCGATCACAGGATAAACCCTGGTCAACTGAATGCATCCGTGTGCCTTTAGGATTGAAGGGCAGCTTCTTACCACTAGGCCACCAGAGCTCCCCACTGCTGATAATAAAAACAGGGGAGGAGCCAGTCACTGGGAATGGCTCAAGTAAGTGTTGGTTTCTTTACTGGCTCAGGAGACGGCAGACAATACTGCTCACAAGAAGAGGAAACCACACTGTGGAGGCCTTGACACCTCCATCTGAGGACAGTCCTCAGTGCCAGAGTGCCTGCGGAAAGGTGGGCAGCCTGGACACAGTGAGGGCAGAGCGGGGGGCGAGGGTGACCACTGTGTCTGGGCAGGAGAACTTCCCACCGCAGGGAGGAGCCTCAGCTGGGCACAGAGGGGGCCTCATTGCCTGAAGGCCTGAGGCCTGGGGAGAAAGTCTGGGATGCCTCCCAGCTGAGCAGGAGAGACAGATGGGGAGGAAATCGGGCCAGCCCAGCTTCTTCCCCGCAGGCTCCTTTCCCTACAGGCTCCACCTCGTCACTCCTCTTTGGCTTTGCCCTCCAGCCACACTGGTCACTTCCTCGTTTCTCAAAAATGCTGAGCTTCCCCTCCCACGTCCCCACCGCCCACTCTCTGCCTGGCCAATTTCAAGTCTCAGTTCAAACATCACTTCCTCCAAGAGGTTGTCAGTGAATGTGGGACTAGGTGGAGTCTTCTCCAAGCACTTACCCTTATCTCCCACGTTGTGTCACAGTGGGGATGACATTGATGTACTAAGTTGTTTCCTGCTTCTGACCCTGGTGGGCCCGACCCTGTGTCTGCCCTGTTCCTGGTGTCCCTGCTCTCCAGCTGGGGTGAGCTCAGTGCGGTCATTAGCTGCCCTCGAGGCCACCCACAACTCAAGGTGACCCAACACGGGAGCCAGACAGCAGGACCTCTGGGACCCAGGTTGTCCCCAAATCGGGAGGCGGGTCCGGATTCTTCCTGGTGTGATGCTGGACGCTCAGCTGAAGCCCCATGACCGCGCGTGGTGGCTGCACGTGGTGTGTTTTGACCAGAGTTGAACCTGGGTCTTCTGCTTGGAGAGCTGAGCCCCCAGCACTCCCAGCTTAGTGCTGCCCTATTACCACCGCGTTGCTTCCGACCTGTAGTCCCTGTGGACGGGCCAGGCTGCCCGAGAGTCTCCGAGGCTGCTCTTGTGGAGCACGCGGGCAGTTCCGACATCCACCAGGTCGTTAGGAGCCAGCGTGGAACCATGGTGCCGCCTTCAGGAGATGCGGAAGACTGGATGGGAGAGGCCGGAGACCCGAGTCCCTGGCCAGTCACCGTGCTCGGGTCTGCCAGAGACCAGGCTGCCAGGTGTCCCGGCTCAGTTTTCACTTTGCAGCAGTTTCTCAGCCGACTGAAGACCTGGTTCCTGGAGAAGGATTCAGCTGGCGACCCAGAAACGCCAACGGCTGGAGAGAAAGACTGATTTCCTTCCCGCCCACCCCCCAACCAGCTGACCACCAGGGGCCACCCCGCCCACCCGGCCATCATACACTTGATCTTGCTGGTGAGAAAACCTGTCGAAATGGGAGCCCCCAAATGGAATGTTTCCTTTCTTCCTGTCCCCCTCACCATCCCCCTCAGAAAGAGCCCCCCCAGCTCAAAGCTGCCCATCCTGGAGCCCCATTCCCTGGCTCCAGGCAAGAGGTCAGAGCTGGAGTCTGCAGGTGATTTCTTCTTTCTCTTTCCTTCCACATTACTACCCACAGCAAGGTCAGGGTGGAACGTGCCCACCAGGCCCAGAACGGCAGGTCCCAAGTCTGAAAAGCTCCTTACAGGGGAGAAAACTCTTCTTAAAATCCCCAAACGACAGTAGTGTTTGTTGCTACATGCAGTTGAGTCCAACCTAGTACAACTCGCAGCGACCCTGTGACCCGTGACCAGTGACCCCGTGACCCCGTGAGCCTGCCCACCTAGCACCATCCTCTCTGTGTCTGCTTTGCTGGAGCCTGTGTCGCAGTCACTGCATCAGTCCGTCTCCCTGAAGGTCGTCATCTCTTTCACCGACTTCCACCTTTCCAGGGACTGGTCCCTTCTGACAACACGCCCGAAGTCTGTGAAGTCCCCTCATCCTGGTCTCAGTGGAACACCCTGAAGCAAACCAGCTTGTTCCGGCAGTCCAGGGGTTATTCGACACTCTTCTCCAGCACAATTCAGGGACATTAATAATTCTTCCCCCCTCTTTTCTTGTTGTGTCCCATTAAATGAGATCTGACTGGCACAGGAGAAGATTGCCCCTCCTCCAGCGGAGTATCTGGTGGATTCGAACAACATGCCTTCGGGATTGCAGCACAGCTTCTTGCCACTAGGCCGCCAGAGCTCCCCTAATTCTTCTTGATATCCTCCTCCCACAGCTCATCTGGCCTTCGCTCATTAGTGTCCAAGGCCTCAAACCTCTCCCTAAGACGGTTTTAAATTCAGGTGGGATAGGCTCAAGGTCAAATTTTGGTTCCTCTGCGTTTGATTTCATTTTCTTTAGCTTTAGTTTGAACTTGCATATGAGTAGTTGGTTGTGTGTTCCACAATCTGCCGCTGGCCTAATTTTCACAGCTGATATTGAACTTCTCCAGCAATTCTTTCGACAGATGTAATAGTCTGACTCCTGTGCAGACCAACAGGTGAGGTCCACGTGGTTAGCCATCATCTGTGTTTCTTATCAAAGGTATTTGCAATAAATAAATCATTGATTGTACAAAATGCTATCATTCTATCTCCAGGTTCATTTCTGTCACCAAGGGATCCTTCTTCCTTGTTTACAACTCTTGCATTCCAGTCGCCCACTATTATTAATGCATCTCGTTTACTCATTCAATCAATTTCCAGCCGCTGGAGTTGGTAGACATCCTCTATTTCCTCCTTTGGCTCTAGTTGTTTGTGTATATATATGGATCTAGTGGTATTAACAGGTCTTCCTTTTATGTGAATGGGTATTATTCTCTTGCTCACTACATTGTATTTCAGGATGGATCTGAAAATGGTCTTCTTGACTACGAATGCAATCTTGTTTTTCTTCACCTTTTCTTTTTCATTTCCAGTGCAGTAGATCACAACGAATGAAAAAGGTCATTACAAAGACAGAGGAGGAAGAAAAGCCTGAGTTGGATGTAAAAAAGAGACTGAATATTGTACTAGAGCACCAAGAAGCAAAGCAAAGGGAAGAAACCAAGAAGTTAAGGACCTGAGCAGAGGATTTCAAAGAACAGCTTGGGAAGACAAAGCAATCATTTATAATGAAATGTGCAAAAAGCTAGAGTCAGAAAATCAAAAGGGACAAACTTTTGATTTTTCACATTCCTTAAGCTGAAAAAATTGAAAAAATTCAAGCCTTGAGTTGCAATACTTAAAGATGGTATGGACACAATACTGAATGATCCAGGATGCATCAAAAGAAGGTGGAAAGAGTACACTGAGTCACTGTACCAAAAAGATTTGACTGACACAAAAGAATTTAATGAAACAGTATATGACCAAGAGGCAATTGGTGATGAAGGAGAAAGTTCAAGCTGCTATGAAGGAATTGGCAACAACAAGGCCCCAGGAATTGATGGAATATCCACCGACTTATTTCAGCAAACAGAAGTTTCCTTGGATGTGCCCACTAAGTTGTGCCAAGAAATCTGGTGGACAGCTACCTGGCCAGCTGACTGGAGGAGATCCATATTTATTCCCACTCAAAAAAGGGTGATCCGACAAGAGTGTGGAAATTATTGAACAATATCACTAATATCACACACACACGCTGAGCAAGCAGCAATTGTTAACAACATCAATCTCTTTTTTTCCTACTGTCATGGTGTTGCCAACTGGCCTAGTGGTGAGAAATTTTGTCTTCTTGATGTTGAGCTTCAATCCATATTGAAGACTACAGTCCTTGAACTTCTCCATCAAGCACTTTAGGTTCAAGTATGTTGTTGATGAGTCTCCCTCCAATTCTGACGCCACATTTCTCCTCATAAAGGCCAGTCTCCTGAATGATCTGTTCTACATTCAGATTGAAAAGGTATGGGGACAGGATGCATTAGTGATATTGTTCAATAATTTTCACACTCTATTGGGTCATCTTTTTTTGGAATAGGAATAGATATGAATCTCTTCCAGTCAGTTGGCCAGACGTCCTCCAGATTTCTTGGCACAACCTGGTGAGCACGTCCAGGGCAGCATCTGTTTGTTGAAATATGTCAATTGGCATTCCATCAATTCCTGGAGACTTATTCTCTGCCAGTTCTTTCAGAGGAGCCTACACTTCCTCCTTCATCACTATTGCCTCTTGATCATATGTTGTTTCCTAAATTCTTTTGTGTCAGCCAATTCTTTTTGGTGCAATGTCTGCATATTCCTTCCATCTTCTTTTAGTGCTTCCTCAATCATTCAATATTCTGTCCATAGAATCCTTACGTATTGCAACTTGTGGCTTAAATTTGTTTTTTTAGTTCCTTCAGCCCTTTTAATTTTCTGACTCCAACTCCTTGCACATTTAATTTTAATACTTTGCTTTGTCTTCCCGAACTATTCAAGTAAAAGCAAAATATCAAGTGGCCTAGTGGTAAGAACTTACGCTGCAATCCTGAGTGCACGTGGTTCAAATCCACCAGCTGCTCTGTGGGAGAAGGATGACCAATCTCCTCCCATGTGATTAACTGCCTCTGAAAATCTGCTGAGCTATGGGTTGGTTCCATCCTCAACAACAACAATAAAACAAAACTCAAATAATTAATAATGACCTTGAATCATGAAGCCTTCACTCAACCCTAAAGTCTATTCTATCAAGTGCTTTATGCACATGATCTGATTGAATCCTTTTAACCACGCTATGAAGCAGTATTATTGGCTCCGTTTAACAGAAGGTGACATTGAAGACAAGCAACATTAAGTAACTCAGACTGGAGGTGGTGGTGAGGGACCAACACCCATCTCCACCCTGCAGTCTGGTCTCTAAGGAACCAGGCTTTACGGCGAGAGTAATTGCTGTTACTTGTTGCTGTTTGTCAAGTCTCTCCGACCCTCAAGTGTCAGAACAGAATGCCGGCCAGTCCTGTACCACATTCGCAGCTGTTGGTGTCTCGCTGGCTGATGTGTCATACTCACAGCGTGGAGTCACTGGTTGGGTGGTAGATCTCTGCACCTTCCTTTCTGTCAGCTGGCTCCCCTGAAACTCTCCCGCCATGTGACCCACCATGGGTGTTTGAATACTGGTGCTTTCTCTTCCCGTGTAACAGCAACCAGCAAGTTGCCACACACAGTTCCCTAAGACTTAACCTCTAGAGGAGAGAGAGGAGCCGTCCCTCTGCAGGTCCCTGGACACTGGCCTCTGCTGTGGGGTCTGGCAGTTGGCTTGGTTTTTCTAGATCAGGCAGGGTCACTAAATGACCCTGAATGAGCAGCAAGTAGGACTAGAAACACCGTGAAGGTGAAAACCCCCTGCTCTGTGACTGGTTCCTAGAACTCAGCTGTTTCCTCACCTAGATCCTGTTATGATTCACAACAACGTGAGAGCGAAGTGAAGCGTCTCAGTCTTTAAGGACGGTGACCTGAAGGGGCCTTATGAAAAAGAATGGAGCACTTTTAATAGCAGAAGACACCTCGAGAAAACCTACACCTATCTAAAAAAGTGAAAGATCGTTCCTGTGTGCATCTCAGAAAGGACTCCTGGGTGGTAAAGAGGGGTGAGCCCCGCCCATTGCTAGGACTGGAACAACCCTGGAAGGCCTTGAAGGACATCCAAGGTCATTCGCGTCCGGAAGGTTCTACCTTGTATAACACATGCGTCACCAAGATCTGGAAATGAATTGATGGCCACTAAGCATGTACATCTCAAAATAGGTTTGTGCAGACAGGTTTTTTTGCAATTTTTTTTAAACCCTATGGTAGTATTTTATTATAAAGAACCTGATTATTCAAGTGGAAGGTCACTCAGGAACTGAAAAATCAAATTCCTCACCACTGAGTTGGGAAGAACTAATCCTGCAATAGGTTTTCAGAGTATAAATCACACAGAAGGAGAATGCCCATCTTTCTCCCTCAGATCTGTCAGGGGATTCAAACTCTATTCCTTTGGTTACCAGTTAGTTCTCCATGGACTAGGCCACCACACTGAGGATCAGGAAATGCTTCTCTCAGCAGCTCATGTACAGGAAGAGGCGGTGCCATGGAGTGCAGGGCCCTTTGGCTCTGGGTCATTCAGGCCTCGGTTCAAATCCTGCTTCTACCAATACCTAGTTTGATGACTTGTGGAAAGTTTTACAATTTATCTGGACTGATATGATTTCCAAATCAAAACCCAGCGCTGTTGCATTGATTCTAACTCATGGACGCCCTCCAGCGAGATTCTGAGAGGGGACTGTCCGTCTTTGTCCCTCAAAGTAGCTGGAGGCCTCTGTCAGTAAGCGACACAGGATAAATGCACTGAGACACCAGGGCTCCTTGGGCCTGATGCACTCAGATCCAAATCTACCAGTTCACTGTTTATGGGAATTATAAAGACAGAATCACGTTCTCTGGGTAAGTAGAGGAGATACGGGATAAGAGGTATGAACCAAACAGAGCTGAGATCAAATCCCACCTCTGCCGTCTTATGACCTTGTACACATTGTCTGACCTCCGGGGGTTTCCATTTTCTCGACTCAGATTCATTACTTTTGAACAAGGCTGACTCATAGCTCCCCCTCCATCAGTTTCCCAAGCCTCTAAATCTTCACACGGAAGCAGATTGCCTATCTTTCTGTCTCGGAGCTGCTGGTAGATTTGAACTCACCATCTTCAGCACAAGTATCTCTGGACTACACCACCAGAGCCCCCTTTCCTAACCCCTTGGGATTAAGCTAATCTAAACCCTCACACACACCTCTGAGGGCTATGATAAGACATAGGTGAGACCAGATAAGGAAGGTGTGTAACTTGGCACCTAGAAGGGTCTGCAGCAGGGCAGACCACCACCTCAGGTGGGCAAGCAGGACTGTTATAAATCACCATGGGCTTGTCCTGAGGCCCTGCGCACTGCCTGGTCTGCACCATCTTCATGGTACAGGGTGGCTCCTGTGCTCATGTCCACTGTTGAGGTCACTGTGTCTTTTCTGATTTGGGCCTCATTTCCCAGCACTGCGCTGGCAGAGTCACTGTGCGTCATGACCCGCTCAGCAGTGCTGAACAACAACAATTTGTATAAGTGAGCATGAACGTCTTCCTTCTTGGCTCTTGGTCTGAAAGCTCATCCATGACCTTACTGGTATTTGGCAAAGCTTCTAGTCTCATTGCAATGCTGCACGTGACTGCAGCATGACAGACTGACAGATGTGAGCAGAACAGACAGTATCATAGCAATAGTGCAAGCCGCTGCAGTATGACAGACTGACAGAGAGGTGTGAGCAGAAGTAGGCCCTGGGATTATTTATGATCTGGGCCGAGTTCTGAAATGAAGCCCTTGGCCTGAAGGTGAACAGCAAGCTATTCAGTGTAACTTGGAGGTAAGCTGTCCTCCAAAATATGTGACAACTTGGCTGGGCCGTGACTGTGTGTTTGCCCTTTGTTTTGTGACCTCATGCCACTCTCCTCCAGTTTTACATATGTGTTCTAAGTCCTAACCTCTATGTGTTTATGGGACAGATCAGTGTGGAGTGTGTCTTGAGCCACAGTTTTACAAATGGGCATGACTCTAGTCTCACCCTTTTACAGACACTCAAGATGCCAGCTCACTCCAGTCACCACTGGAACTAGAGTAACACGGTTGCTAGAGTTACTCACTGCCTTCGGGTTGATTCCAACTCATGGTGACCCTCCAGCCAGTTTCCAAGGTTGTAAATCCTCGTGACAGCAGCCTGCACCACCTTTCTCCCACCAAGCCTGTGGAGGATTTGAACCTCTGGTCTTTAAATTAGTAGCTCAACAGCTTGTGCACTGGACCACCAGGACTCCTTACAAGAGATAAAAGGAGAAACGTGAGCAGAGTGGAAGAGAGGGCCTAACCACCAGCAAAAAGAAAGAGCTGGGAGCCAGGAGCACCTAATGGATCCACAGTCCCAGTGCTGAGGACCTCCTAGACCAGGGGAGATTGAAGCCAAGATACCTGTACATCTCCCAGGACAGGGGGCCACAGATCCTGAACAGAGACAAAGCTTCCCAGTGGGCTGATGGAGAATGCCTTCTCTCCAAGCTGGCATCCTGAACCCAGGGGCAATTCCAAAATCTCTGTAGATGTTAATGGAAATGAAAAATAAATAAGTTAATTTAATAAAAAAAAGAGTCCCAACTCTATTCCCTATCTCTTCATCTGTAAAGACCGCCCTCCGCCCCTTTCAAGTAACTGTGCTATTTATTTTGAGATATGGACCCGCACCCCATGCAGTCAAGGCTATAAATACTGTCTGGTCTTAGCCAGTCATGGCAGTTTCAATCCTTCTGTTAAGGAGTGAATTTAAATAAGAGCACATGATCCAATTCTGGCAATGAGACAGATGAAAGCCTGCTGGAAACCTCTGAGAAAGTTCCAGAAAGGGATGGAGACAGAGAAGCTTCCTTTGCTGCCTGGACGGTGTTTCCTGCATGACCACTGAGAAACAGCTGTCTTCCCACCAGGTTGGGGTGTGCGTTCCCATGCCCCTTTGCCTTTATTATGTCATCAGAACGGTGAATAATCTTACCAGCAACTGCAGGATGCCTGGGCCTCTTCTATGATAAGATCATGACTCTTCCTGGTGGAAGCCAGCTTTAGGCAGATGTTTGGCTATGCGCAAACCTCGCAGGGTGGGTCTCAGCTGCTTGTGTTCTGTGTGGCCACAAGGGAGGGAAGGCCTTCTTCCTTGGAAGGAAGATGCAAATGCCTGGCTTGCTAGCCCGATGAAATAAGAGTGGACGTCACCAAGAGCAATCCAGCTCATCACCTTCAAGTCAGAACTGCCTCCTAGCTGGTCCCCCAGTGGGTTTGTGGAGGATGGAAACGGCATGGCAGGCGCAGGCCTGGCTTTGTCCTGCGATTCTGTCTGTCTGGGAGGTACTGCCGCTGTATAGGCAGCACAACTCAGTATGGATTAGACTCCCAGCACTTCCCGGGAGTGGAAGGAGTGTGTGTGATTCCCAGGTCCAAGCCGGGGCTTCTAGGACCCTGCTTTTTGCTGCCTGGCCATCGTGACAACACAGATGACGCCTTGGCAACATGGGCTCTTAGAGGGCTTCCTGAGTGAAGGTCTTGATGTTCCACACGTAATGGAAGGAGGAGACATTAGCTTGTTGAGTTAACTGGTGAAATCGGGGGTTGTTACAGCAAGCCTAGCCTCTTCTGACTGATGCATACTCCAGCTGCTGTCGTTTGGTGTCTCCAAGTCAAGTAGGACCCATAGGGACCCTGCGAACACCAGATTGCAACCCTGTCCTGTCCTGTCCTATGCCTCACACTTCCTGACACACTAAAGCCCATTGCCTCAGTCCCTGTGTCAGTCCACCTGGTGGAGGTCTTCCTCTCTTGCGCTGACCCTCCACCTTTCCAAGAATGATATCCTGCCCCAATGAATAGTGTCTCCTAGCAACAGTCCCTGAGTATGTGAGACGAAGCTTCATCATCTTTGTCTCCAAGGAGCACTCTGGCTGCATTTTCTTCAAGATGTATTTGTTTGTTCTTTTGGCCGTCCGTACAATGGTCAGTGCTCTTCTCCAACACCACAGCTCAAAGGCGTCAGTTCTTCTGTCATCCTTATCCATTGTCCAGCTCTAGCTAGGAAGCATAGCAAGTGATCAGAGAGACCATGGCCCGCATCAGATGCACCTCAATCCTCAAACTGACATCATTACTTCTCAATAATTTGGAGAGGTCCCTGACTGCAAACTTTCCCAATGCAATATGTCTCATGATTTCCTGAGTGCTGGGACCAAGGGTGGTGACTGTGGATCCAAGTGAGAGAAAGCTGTTAACTATTTCAATCTTTTCTCCATCTACCATGATGTTGTCTATTGGTCCAGTGGTGAGAATTTTTGTTTTCTTGGCGTTGAAATGCAATCCATATTGAAGGCTTGACTCTTCTGCACCAAGTGCTTCAAGCCCTTCTCACTTTCAGCAAGCAAGATTGTGTCTATACACTTAAACTTAACTTGTGTTGTTGTTAAGTTGTTAAGTGCCATCGAGTCACAGGTGACTCATAGCGACTCTATGAATGAAAGTCCTGGACACCTACTGCATAACTTTCGTCCTTTCTCCAGGTTCATAGGGTTTCCCAAGGCAAGCTATTGTGGAAGTGGATGCCACTCCTCCTTCCAAGCTTGTTGTTGTTTTTTTTAAATTTTTATTTTATTTTATTCTTTTTGTGTGCGTGTACCGTCAAATCAGATCTGACTGGTACAGGAGGAGATTGCCCCTCCTTCCCCGGCAGAGCATCTGGTGGATTCGAACCGTGCACCTCTGGGATTGTAGTTGCAGCTTCTTGCCACTAGGCCACCAGAGCTCCCCCAAGCTTGTTTTAACTGAGGAGCTTCCCCAAACACTGTCCACCGTGGGTAACCATTATCACATTTGACTCTGGCATACTTTGGACATGTTACAAGGAGGGCTTAGTCCTTGAAGAGGGACGTCATGCTTGGGGGGACAGCGATGCATTGATTCAGTGACTGGGGTAATGAGGGTAGCATGTTGGAGATGATGAGGTTGGCTCAGGATGGAGCAAGGTTCAAAGCTGTTGTACACAGGGTCACTAGGAGTCACAAGCAACTCAACAGCACTTAGCAACAACAGTCTATTATAGTGGCCTTTATCAACCATCATGCTGAGTAAGAGAATTAGAGAAAAAGTGTCCATACCATAGTGATTCCACTTAATACATTCCCAGAAGATGGGAGCTGACAGATGGTGACGAGTGGAAAGCAGTCACCGTTTCTGAGGTCAAGGGGGAGGGGCCACATTCAACCTTGGAGAGTGATAGAGGCCACTCTCCAGGTTGTGGTGATGGTTTCCTGGGTGTGTTATCGTCCGGTGTTGTAAAGTAACAACCTCACCTGTAACAGAACAATGCCCAGCTCATCCCTGCTTGTCCACACTGTGCTGGCTCTTCTCAAGCCCATCTCTGCAGCCATGGGGCCGGTGCGTCTCACTGAGGGCCTTTCTCCCCTTCAGTGACCCTGTTCTCTTTCAAGCGTGATGTGTCTCTCCAGGAACTGGTCCTCCTGGTGACACGCCCAAGGTGCGTGTGAACAAGTCTCCACTGTCGCCAGAAGGAGCATTCTGGCTGCTCTTCCTGAGGAACATAGTTGGTTTGTTTTTTAAATCTGTGATATGCTCATTCTTTGCCAACACCACGGCTCAGAGGCCTGGATTCCTCAGTCTTTCTCGTTCATTGTCTAAGGTCCACATGCTGTCTTTAATATGCTGATGTGCAGAGTCAGTGGAGATTAAACAAGCAAACCAGTAAGCAGTCTGGGGGGAAGATGGATGCCAAGCATTTTGGTGACTTCCAAAGAAGCCGAAAACTGATGGAGAGATGAAGGCCTTTCCTCACAGCAGGTGAGGGGAGCCTTCCCCCCAGCGCGCCCCTGAGCCCTGGTGGCATTTCGCGGCAGCTCTTGGTAACTAAGGCGGCATGTCTGTATCTGTATATGACGAATTGTTAATATGACTCATGGGGCTCTGTGCAGTCTGACTATTGACTCTCACCCCAAGGTCATCGCTGGCCATTGCCCCCGACTTCACCCCACACTCTCTGTGTGGAGCCAGAGGGCCGGGTTTCATTTCCTGTGTAGCGGGTCACTTCCTCAGGACTGGATGTTTCTTCCCGCTGGCTGCTTCTTCTGTCTGCCTGGAACCAGCTCACGCGCCACCATCTCTGGTGGGTTTGCCTTGATTCTCTCTGTCTCAGCCAGGACGTCCCCTCCTCCCTCAGAATCAAGGTGTTATCTGCATGTGGACTGTAGTTATTCAGCACCTTTTCCTGGACTGTAACCTGATCGTCGTGTCTTGGGGACAAGAGACCAGGTCCCTTTGCCAAGGACCGTGTTCCTAACACATGGTGGACTTCCTGGCACGTAGCAGCTGGTACGCAGTGACATTTGCATCATACATGAATGAATGACCTAGATGATGTGTAAAACGCTTGGTGCAAAACCACAGGTGATCTAAACGATTATCACACTAACTGCTAACTGAAAGGTCAAGTTGGAGTTCACCCAGAGCCTCCTCAGAAGCAAAACCTGGTGATCTGCTGGTAAGGGTCAGCCACTGAGGACCCGGCAGAGAGCAGCGGCACTGGACGCACGGCACAGCCGTGACATTGACTCCAAGGCGGCTGCTCTTTTGTTTTGTCATTCAGACGCATCAGGCCTTGATGATCGCAGATGTCGCAACACACACAGCTCTCTTCATTTTGTGTTTCTCACGTGTTGTGCTGGGTGCCATTCAGCCAACCCTCTAAACCCTGTCCTGGGCCATTCTCCCAGTCACCACCAGGCACGGCCCTGCTTCAGTCCCTGTGTCCGCCCGTCTCTCGGAGGCTTCCACTGGCCCCTGCCCTCTCGGGTAACGCTGCAGTAGGAACCCTTCCAGGAGGGTGAGGAAAAGGGGCTTTCTCTTGGAACTCAAAGGGAGAAAGCAGACGACTTCATCCACATTCTGGAGAAGACAGGCAGGCTCAGCACAGGGGCCGAGAACTTCACAAAGCTAAAACTCTGTCCCATCAAGTGGAGTGTGGCTCGTGGTGACCCTGCAGGACAGAGTAGGGCCTCCTCTGGGGACCAGGCTGCACCCTCTACTCCAGCAGAGACATGTTCTTTTCTCTCGAGGGCATTTGGAGGCTTAGGACAGGTGACCTTTCGGCCAAGCTGCTGACCACCAAGCCAGGTGTTTATGACTGGGGCCTTGTTGTTGTTGTGTACCAGCGAATCAGAACCCACTCGTAGCTGACCTCCGAGTGGGTTTTCGGAGGCGGGAGATTGCCCATCTTTCGCCCTTGGGGCAGCTGGGTGTTAGAACCGCATTCCTTTGGGTTGTCAGTGCAATTCCTTATCACTAGGCCGCTGGAGCTCTCTTGGGGTCTTGCCTAGAGACCTAAAAACGACTGAAGCCTCCTCAGGAAAGAGTTCCTGGCTGGACCTTACGTCTCCTCAGCCACCATCCCCACTGCATCACATCTTCTGCAGCTGAAACTCCAGCAGCTTCCGCGGCTCAGCTCTAACACGGAGGCAGAGCGTGAATTCCCTCCTTCCGTCCATCCCCCATTCCGCACCCCTCCACCCCCAGAAGTCCCCCTTGGAACGCTCAGGCTCCAGCCTGCGCCCCTTTTCCAACACTCCCTTCCGTCTGGACTCACGCTCCGTGCAGAGGCCTGGCCCAGGCTCAGGGTGCGCTCCAGGGAAGGCTTTCCTCAAGATGAGGAGAGGCACGGTAGTGTGCCCCCTCCTCCTCAGGTGCGGGTCAGCCTTGGCACAGGATCAGTGCCCGCTGCACCCAGCTACCTCGGAGCTCAGGGATTTACTCCGGTGCAAAGGCTTTTGGTTTGTTTGCATAATTTAGTTCCCGTTCTGACATATAGGAGTCAGTCGATTTCATGTAACACCCTGGTTTCAACCTTTGGTCAAAAGAAGTGATGCTCGGTTACTAAGGTCCACACTCAACCACCACATCCACGAGACAAGCAGCAGACAGACAGCGCCACCCCCAGAAGCCCCCGGTTCTCATGAGTGGCCACCTGGCCTCAGAGGCTCCTGGCCTGGAGTCTCTGGTGCTGAAACCCTGGTGGTTGGGCCCCTAAACCAAAGCTCTCTGCTGTCAAGCCGATTCATGGAGGGGTTCACATGACAGTCTCTCCCTTCCGTCAGTGGAAAGACTCAGCAGAGAGATTCTTTTTCCGCTGGTGAGGATTAAAGCCCCACTCTGCTTCAGAGGGCACCTTGGTTTTAAATATATTTTCCACTGTGCTGCAGAAATGCTATATGACAGCTTTGGAATATCCCTCTCTTCTCTTATTAATTGGGGTTTTCCCCGTGACAGCTGAAATTCTCATTCTTTAACTATGGTAGCTCAGTAGCTGGAAAGCTGTCCCAGGTGGCAGGTCTGATTAGGCTCAGAAAAGGAGGCCCCTGCTGGAGTAGGAGAGAAACAGGACAAAATTTGGATAGTGAAAAAGACCCGCCATGTTTGTCTGGTGGAGTCTGGAGGGAGCCCGAAGCCTGTGACCCTCCAGCCCTCACACTTGAACTTGATCCCAGGTATCAGCTGTCAGCCTGACCGTCACCAAGTTAAAAAGTGACCAGAACATCCCTCAGGAGAAACTCAGAACAATCAGTCCCAGGAAGCCAAAAGCCAAGTTTGCCCAAAATGAAACTCAGAAGTCAGGAAGAGATAGGAAGGCTGGATAAGAGGATGTGGTGTCCTGGACGTGGGAGTTCTGGATGCCCTGGACTTGGTGTCTTGGATGCCAGGCCCTGGATGTGGGGACCATGGACGCGGGGTCCTTGACGTGGGGGCCCAGGATGGGGGAGTGCACGACCCAGGCCTGATATGGAAAGCTCCTCTCACTGCTGATTTCCGTCAGCTATCTGATTTCTTCTCACCAGAGGGGTCACAGGTGAGCACCATCAGCCCGCACCAGATAAACCACAGCCCAGGGGTTCTCAGAGACTGCTTCCCCAGCCAGCATGTTCACCTTACTTGGGAATCAGAGAGGTCAGCTCTCAGCCCACACCCACCTGCTGAATCAGAACGTGCATCCTAGCTGGTCCTCTGACAACTGGCCAGTTCTTCACAAGTGTTGCTTCCTTCACGTGTTGCTGCTGCCAGTGTACGGGGTGAGGGTGGGTTGGGGGCGGACTTCAGCCCCTGACCCTAGGGGCTCAGTGACGATCCCTGAGGGTTTTGTTCACTGATTTTCAAAGCGGTTGCCAGGTCTTTCTCCCTCGTCTGTCAGCATCATAAGGCCACACCACACTTGCCTCCCTGACAGATACTGGTGGTTGCGAGTGAGCCGCCCCAGCCAGGATGGCTTCCTGGTCTCCAGTGGGAAGGTGAAGAGTCCAGTGTTGATCCGCCAGTGCTCAGGAACCGTCCAGCCTTGAAATCATCGAAGACCTCATCCACTCTGTTCATGTGTTATTGTTATGTGCTGTTGAGCCACTTGTGCCTCATAGAGATCCTATGTCCAACAGCTCTGAACCCTGGGTTTTAGAAATAAAAATGTAAGTTAAAAAAAAAGTTAACTCATTTACAGGAATAACAAATGCCAATATCGATATTTCTTTTTGTGGAGGAAAAGCCCCCTAAATTCACATTATTTTACTCCTTGATTCAGAAGATAAAGAGCTCAGTGGGCACACCTGTTGTCCGGTTTTGTGCATCCTGGTACCACAGGCTTCCCTGAGAGATTAGCCAGGTTCTCCTGCACCCACCATGTGGAATCTGGTGCAACCTCGCCTGACACATGTGTAAGAAGGACAGGGCAGACGGCCGCTGGGCACAGTCAGGAAAGTGGTCCTGCTTGGGATGGCTCTGGACATGCTGACAGGTTGAGGGAGGCCAGTCTGATGGCGACTTGGTGTGCAGGATGGGAGACTGAGGGTGAGGGGATGCATCCTAGTCCCAAGTGGCCCGAGGTCAGAGGCTGGGCTGTGGACGGGCCCTCCTACCTGGGCCTGCCCCCAGGTGTGTTCACTGTTCTCAGGTGAGTGCGCCAAGCCGAGGTCCAGTGAGGACACGTCTGAGCAGCAGAGGGCAGTGTAGACCGTCCAGGACCACATCCCACTGCCTTGCTCTGGCCACTGGCCACTCCAATGGGTCTTCCCTCCAGCACTGGCTCCGGATGTGTCCGCACGTGAGCCACCTGCGGACGTGAGGGGTCAAACGTGGCCCAGCTGGGGGCCGACTTTCCCTGGAAACCAGTGCAGAATGTGAGAAGAAAGTGGGCGAACGTGCGTTTTTAACCACTGTGAGACTGAGTGAGGTGACCAGAAGGGAACAGATCTGAGGGTTGGTGCTGGCCAGGCTGTGCCACTTGTGTGTGTGTGTGTGTGTGTGTGTGTGTGTGTGTGTGACTTTCCCACAGCAGCCGTTCCTTGAGGCCCATGGACCAGGGTTCAATTCCAAGGGTGACAACCTTGAACCAGTGGGGTCTCTTCCTGGTGCACTCTGTTGTCATGGAAACAGGAGCATTCTGGCAGCCTGGGTGAGGCTGAGAACATGCTCAAGGAGAGCCCTGGGCCCTGGGCCAAGTCCACGGGGAGCAAGCACCCACTATGGCCACCTCACTCACCTCACGTCCCACACTGCATCCCAGGGACTAAAGAAGGACCTTAGGGAGCAGACTCCCATCTGCAGGGTGGAGACAGTCCAGGGGCTGGAAGCAGAGCTCGGATCTGCAGCGATGAGTGCTGGATCCCTGCAGATGGGTAAGTACAGGACAACCCTGTTTCCTTGGCCCTGCTTGGGCTCCACAGAGAGCACTGGCCCAGGACCAGCGTCTTCGCCAGGTTTCTGGTCTACAGCTCCTGGCCTGGGGCAGAAAGCTCGGTAAATCCTACACCCAGAGGTGAGTGGGACAGGGCTTTCCGTCCCTGGCAATTAGGGCTTTGTTTTTTCTTGCCTTCGTTTTGTGGGCATTTTGCTGTTTTCCTGAGAATTCATAGAAGTGGTAGGATTCGACTTTCCATGTGAGGAAACAGAGGCACAAGGGGGGAGTAACATGTCCAGCGTCCCACAGCTAGGAAACGGAGTGTGTTGACGCACAGGATGTGCCACTGGTGGCGCAGTGCTCAGCCTCTCGTCCTATCTGGGAGACCTGCCTGTGCACCCTAGGCAACCACCAGCTAGCTGTCTGTGGTGGCTGGCATCATGGGTCACTCGGTCCACCCACGACACAAATGACACAGGCTGGTGGCCTGTCCTGTTGTGCACAAGGTGGACAGGAGCCACGTGCAGCAGCAGGGTGCAGCCATGTGCCGTCGCTAGCTCTCTGTTCTGGCAGGGCTCATGCAGGCCAGGAGAACTCACGAGCTGGACCCAGGTCTTTCTGGAGTTTATTGTATAGGAAAGGAGGCTAGGGTTGAATTTTGTACTTTTCACTGTAGATTGGGGTGGAATGGGGCAGGTTAACTCCTAAGTAAATCATCTAAATGAGGTAGAAGTGTTCCTGCAGCTCAAGTAACACCTTTCTACCAGGCTCTGACCTGTTCATCCCAGTCATCTCTGTGAAGCAGTCAGAACCCGTATCTTAGTCCCAGTGGACAGGTGAGTCCCGAGAAGCTCTGTGGAGTGGACAGGTGAGCCTAGGGAGACTGCAGAATGGAGAGATGAACCTGGGGAGGCTCTGCAGAGAGGACAGGTGAGTTCAAGGAGGCTTTGCAGTAGACAGCTGAGCTCAGGGAGGCTCTACAGCGGACAGGTGAGTGAGTCCCAAGAGGCACTTCAGTGGACAGATGGGCTGGGGTGGGGGGGCGCTCTGCAGAGGGATTTCTCAAACACTGAAGAAAGCATACATGTTCCAGACTTTAAAAAAAAAAAAAAAACATTGCCTTTGCAATCCCCACTCTTACTCAACCACTTTTAAGAGTAAATTCTGTTGCATTTATTCACCTGAGACCATTTCTTGGCTTTTGTCTGGCTGCTGCCTCTACTTGAAACTAAAGTAAATGTCATTCCTTTAAAAATAGCTCAACAAAGGTGTGCTTTCACTAAATACAGGGTCTGGTATTCCCCTCAGGTATCCAAATGAGCAAGAGTTGGCCGGCAGGGGAAGCAGCAGCAGGTGAGTCACAGGCTTGGCAGGTGAGGTCACCATGGGGTGACCGTCTGCGTCAAATGAGCCCTGTGCCTCCCGCGCCTCCACCTCTCCACTCAGGGGCGGCCAGGTCACTGTCTGCCTTGGCTGGAAGTCCAGCTGTCTGGCATGAGGCTCTGTGGGAGATGTTCCTTGGATGACTCAGAGACACAACACCCCAACGGTCGACTTCGTGACGGTGGCAGTAACCAAAGCAAAGCAGGATCCCGGGACCCTGGGCTGCCGAGTCATGGCCTGTAAGGGAGAGTAGGAAGCCTGCTTTCTCAGGAAGGGAGGGGAAGCTGGCTTCCTGTTCGCTGGAATTTGAAGTGTCTCTCGGAGATGAAGAAACAGCTCCACTCACCCTGATTGTTCTGACTCGGGCACAGGGAAGGTGACAGACAATACATCCTTGATGAATGCTTGTTACCTTAGAGGAACTCAAACTCAAGTACTATCCCCAAGTGAGAGGAATATACTCTTCCATCTCACTGGCTCTCAGTTTCCCTAAGGAATTCCCGCGTTGAAGCTCAGGATAGTTCTTAAGGAATTGAGAGTGGTCTGGTGCAGGTGGTGGCTAGGATGTTGGTTACAGAGAATCTCGATGCTCTTGCAGACAGCTTGGTCATGAGGTGACTTGTGACGAGCTTCAGATGCTTTAACCATGCTCACATCATCATGTGTCATTGTCATCAAAAAGAAAGACAATGAAAAAGAAAGTATTGGCTTTATTTGTTTTATCTCTTTTAATGTTGAGTCGAACTGATAAGACTTTCTTTTTTTTAAATCTAGGAATCATGGAACCATATATTCTGTCTGTGGCATGTTTTTGTGGTGGTTTTTCCCCCCAGAGCCTGGGCAGGCAGCCACGTAGATTTTGTTAGCGCTGATATGATTTAAGATTCATAAGTCTTGGGCTCAGATTAGCTTCTCATTAGTTACAAGGGATAGAAACTAAGTGCCAGTCAGACAGATGGGGACAGTCGGTCAATGGCGTCAGATACCACTGGAGGCAGCTGCGTGTAGTCATGACCACAGCCCCCACAGTGGCCCCAGCAGCCCCCAGGAGCGCCACGCACTGTGCGTCCTTCAGCTTGTTCTCCTGGGAGAAAGAAGGGCAGACAGGACGTTTCAGGAACAGCTCTGGCTCTCATGTCGGCGAGGGAGAGGGAGACGTTCCCAGCATGAACAGGAGTGGTGCTGACCGGGCAGGAGCAGTTGGCGAGGGCGTGAATGTGTGCCAGGGAGAGAGGCGTTCCCGTGCCACTTAGCTGCCAGGTGAGTCGGCTGTGTGTGTGTGTGTGTGCGCACGCGCACTCTCTACAGTCACCTGCCTGAGTCCAAACCCTGGCTGCGTGGCCTCAGCAGCCCCACTGGAAAGCAGTCATGCCAGTCACGGCTGTGTGTGTGGGCATTAAGTATGTGCTAGGTGTTCTGTAGTTTATCTCATATATTTGACAGTTCTGCAAAGCTGTGATTGTCTCTACAAATGAGGAAGCTGAGGGTCAAAAGGATTCATTAACCTACTCAAGGCCACACATGTTGTTAAGTGTGGGGAAGTCAACTGCAACTCATGGCAACTCTATGAACAACAGCTCTGCGCCTGGCCTGCCCTGATCCGTCCTCACTATCTCAGATATATTAGAAGCCATTCTTTTTTTTTAAGTGAAAGAAGCTTTATTAAGGGGTCTCCCAGGCGGATTCCTTGGTCTGCAGAGAAAGAAACAGGCAGGGAACAGATTAAAGAAATACAGGCCCTAAGGTGGATTAGGGCAGGTTTTTTAGAGAGGGAAGGGAGGGACATTCCATTGTGCTTTAGTCAGGTGGGTGGTCTTCTAGGGAGGGAAGGAAGGAAACTCCATGGTAGTTTAGTCAGATGAGCAAGGCTGTTCGCTCCTTTTGTTGACAAGTTGATATTCTTTGAATCCTTCCATACCCCTTTGACCTTCCTCTGGGCCTGACATTCCAGCCCTTTAGAAAAAAGGGCGACATTTTCTTTCTAGCTACTTCCTGCTGGACAGGGGCAAAGATCTGGGGCTCAAAGGCTGGATTAGGATGACCCTGGACCAATAGTAAGGGGAGAATATGGATGTCACAGCAGCTGGTTCAAGTTGATAATTTCTTTTATCCTGTGAAGTAAGAATTCAAAAAGGCAGGGAGCGATTAAAGACATTATGAAGAGCTACTTAGGGCTTGGGATCTGAGTGAGGCAAAGAGTAATGGGGGGAGCTATTAGTTACAATATGAAGAGATACTTAGTGTAGAAGCTATTCTTACAGTCACTGAGATTGAGTCTCCTTGAGAGCCTGCCTGTCTCTCTGTCTTAGTGACTGTGTGCCATCTACCACTTGTCTATGTTTGCTGTCCTTTCCCAGCAAGACATCTTTCCAGGAACCGGCTCTCCTTCATACTTCCCAGCGTCAGGGACTGGCCCTCCTGACAACGAGCCCAAACTGTGTGAGCTGGAACCTCACCATCCCCTCCTCTAACGTGCACCTGCTCGTGCTGGCTCTAGGGCAAAGCATTCTCTGTCACCTCTCAGGACCCTGGTGGTCTCCTTTCCACATCTGTGGGCTTGGCATCCCCTGGAGAACTCTGGGTCCCTGGCATCATGTGAGGAGGTTCCCAGGGACCCAGGGACAAAGGACATGCTCTCCTAAGCTCTCCTTGGGGCTGAGAGCTGCTGTCTTTGCTGGTTTGCTTCTGAGATGAGGCTGACTCAGGAGCCCTGCTGATCTGCCAGTTGTACACTGCCTGGGGGGCACAGCTCCGAGGGTCCTGCCTGCTGAAACCACAGAGCTCAACCTTCACAGCAGAGCATCGTTAAGTGGGCCCCAGAATGGACGATGCTGACTCTGAGTTCTGAGGTGTGGTCTCACCAGCTGGCACGTCAGTGGTGGCCGAATTCAATCCATAACTGTACTCAGGGACCCAGTTCTCCTCGCCTTCACCTCTACCCCCTACTCCCTGTTCTTTCTTTGGTCACCTCCTCAGACACTAGCCTCTCCTGCAGCTGCCTTAACCTCCTGTCCCTTGCTACCTCCTCCTTTCTCACTTTTCAGCCTCTTTTACAGAGTCCTCGCCTGTTTCTGGTCACTTTCCTGAACCACAGAGTGCAGTGTGAACCTGAGTTCATTCCGAAGTTACTTCATGGGCCCAGGACCTGTCACTGCACAGACTCCTCTGGCCATGAACTCCTATTTGGTGCTCTGATCTGACCCAGAACCCCGTCCAGGTCTAGTGAGGCAAGAAGCCAGGCCCATGGATGTCCTTCCACTACCACGTTGGGCCTCCATACCCCCAGTCTCTACTTGAGCACTCACTACATAACCAGAGCCCCATCATCTAGGATGAACAGGGCCTTGGTGTCCTCTCAGGCTGTTCTCAGCCCTCCCTAATTACCCTGGCACTCTCACCCCCACCACAGCCTGACAAAGGACGTGTGACAGACAGTGACAGCCTGGGATTTTGAGAAAAGCACTTTCAGTTCTGAGTGTCGTAACTAGAAATCAGGAGGAATTGACTTTGTTGAGGGAGACAACTGGGCCTTGCCTAGACCCAGGGTTGCTGGGGTGGTTGGGCCACACTGGAGATAGTAAAGTGAGACTCAGTGCAGAGTCCGGGAAAGAGTGGGTCCTGGAAGCAGTGGCCTCGTCCTCCTTTATAACCATGCTCTTGCCATGTGCTCATCTGAGGAATGACCATCAAGAGCAATGACAGAGCCAGCACTGCGGGCCGCTTTTGTCCAGGACTGTGGAACCAGAGCACCCCAAGTGGCAGCTTTAACAGAGTTTATTCTCTCACCAGGAGGCTGCTCCTCTGAATTCAAGCTTTAGCTCCAGAGGTGTGTCTCTTTCCAACACAGTCCCCAAGATCCCCACATCTGTGGGCCCCATACCCCCAAAATACCCACATCAGTTGGCCCCACACCCTCAACATCCCCACATCTGTGAGCCCCACACCCTCAACATCCCCACATCTATCGGTTCCACACCTCCAAGATCCCCACATCCGTGGGTGCCATACCCCCAACATCCTCACATTTGTGGGCCCCATGCCTCCAATATCCCCACATCTGTGGGCCCCACAACCCCAAGATCCCCACATCCGTGGGGCCCACACCCCCAACATCCCCACGTGCCTGGCAGCAGCCTTCCCTTACACAGGGACCCCAGGCTTGAGGGACGTACTTTGCTGCCCACTCTTCAGTCTTGGTCCCTGTGGCCTCTCACCTGTTTAATCGCCTGTGGGTATCAGACGAGATGGAGAGAGGCGACACCATCCTGCACATTGTATCCCATCTCTAATAAAGCACTTGGTCCTCATCCGCCAACCTTGGGGTCACACTGTCGTCACGAGGGAGTCTGACCATGCTGACGTGCTGTGGTTTCTGAGGCTGTGAATTTTAACGATAGAAGACTGCCTGTCTTCAGAGGGTTAGCTGGTGGATTCAAACTGCCTGCCTTTTGATTAGCAGCACAGCACACTGTAGACTGCCACTAGGTTAGGATTTCTAACAGGTAATTCTACCAGATCACACAAAGGAAGATACTACATCAGACAGAGTCATGGCTTAGTGCCAGGCTGGATACTGGGGAGCCCACCTTCAGGCTATGAGAACAGCCGACCACCATACACAGAGTCTCCACCACAGACACTCATTCAGTCACACCCCCCTGAAGCGTGGTGTGACACCCCCCACACACACAATACCCCAGAGGTCCCCACTACAGCTCTTTACATGTGAACCCCCCCCACTCGTACACATACCCCAGAGCCCCCCACCAGGGCTCTTCACCTGTGACTGTCGTGTCTGCACACACCCCCCAGAACCCCCATCAAGTCTCTCCATGTGTGACACCCCCTATTCACAGACCCCCCCAGAGTCCCCCACCACATCTCCATGTGTGACATGACCCCCACTCACCCCCTTAGAGCAACCCCACCACAGCACTTCACGTGTGACTGTGGTTCTGCACACACCCCATTGCCCCCACCACAGCTTGTCATGTCATGTGTGACATACCCCTTACTCACGCACCCCCAAAGCCCCCTACCACGTGTCTTCACATGTGACACCCCCTCATTCACACCCTCCAGAGTCCCCACCACAGCTCTTCAACGTGTGACACGCCCAGTCATGCTTACGCCCTCGAAGCCCCGTACAGCATGTCTTCACATGTGACACACCCTCACTCACGCACACACCCCCAGAGCCCCCACCACAGCTCTTCACATGTGACTGTGTCTCCACACTCCCCCAGAGTCCCCCCAGCTCTTCACGTGTGACACTCCCACTCACGCACAATACCCCCCTCTGCCCTCAGCTTTTCACATTGACTGTTCGTGTCTGCACACCCCCAGTGTTCTGCTTGGTTTGAGACTGCAGCTCCTGCCCAAGCCCTTCATGTCTCCCCTCATGGTCTGCTCATCACTCCCCAACCTAGACGTAGACAACGTCATGAAAGCTGAGTTCCAGGAAGCCTTTGATGTGAAAAGGAGGGTGTAGGCTGAGAGAATTACAGCGCCTAATCCCAGGTGCTGCCCCAGCCCTGACAAGGAGCATTCACTCACGGAGTTGCATCCACCCGGCTGAGCCTCCGCTGGGTTTTCAGAGCGGTCCCTTGTTTTTTAAATTCGGTTGGAGATTGAGGAAGCAGTTGAAAGCTCTGAGAGGGGCGCTTTTGCTTTGGTGAGAGGCAATGGGAATATTGGGTAGTGAAAGCATGTGGAATTGTTTTTGTTTTGTTTTGTATGTTTGAGAAACATACATCTAAATCATATGGCACTTTCTGTCAGAGTGCTGTACTAAGGCAATCTGGATTTTCTGTGATGCTGAACCTTGTGCTACTGGGGTGTCAAATGCCATAACGGTTGCCCATGGTGGACAGTGTTTGTCAGAGCTCCCAGTTTAAGACAAGTTTGGAAGCAGGAGTGGCACCCACTTTCTAAACCACATGCCTCTGGAAACTCTATGAACTTGGAGAAATGCCGATAGTTATAGGAAGGCTTCAGGCCTTTTGTTCACAGGGTCGTGCTCGACTCGACAGCAAAGAACAACAAATTGGACAGGAGGAAGTTGTCCGTCTCTCTCAGGAGGAACTGTGCGTTCAAACGGCACGCCTCTGAGCTGGCAGCGCACCCTAACCACTGAACCGCCAGAGACAAGGACTGTTAGTCACCCCCGTTTTATAGCTGGGAAAACAAGACTCCAAGATGTTAGTTCTCAGGGATGCAGCATCTGCCCTGGCCGCTCTCGCTTCATGGACTGGGTCATCCCAACAGCCTCGCTCTAGGGAACCTCCCTTTCCAACTATAAGGCGCTAGCACAGCCCTCCAGGGGGCCTGGGGCGGGGCCGAGGGTCTGCGTTTCTAACAGGTGCCCACGTAGTGATGCTGGTCTCGGAGTGCACTGAGGGGAGCTGTACACCCTTAAAGGCACCCTCAAAGCTGTGCTGATGGCTGGCCTGTTGTGCTGTCAAAGCTGAGACATGCTCGAAGTAGGGAAACCCACCGGAGGTTAAGGACTTGGTACACATGAGAGGCGCATGGTGGAGGAGCGGTTAAGCAATGCCATTAGCGGAACGGCTGGCTGTTGGGACAGCAGATTTTCCCAGTGCAACTTGTCTTTTGATTTCCTGGATGCCGGAACCATGGATGTTGATTGTAGGTCCAAACAAGATGAGATCATTGACAGCTTTTCTTCCTCTGTCATGATGCTGCCTTTTGGCCTGGAGGTGATGAATTCTGTTTTCTTGACATTGAGATATAATCTACATAAACCAGCACCTTACAATAAATTGACCGTCAAATAGAAGAGAAGGTCTGCTGGGGCTAGGGTCCTGGGCTCGTGTCACCCCATTCTCTCGGAAATGATTTCTTTTGTTACTGGCCCTTGTCTTTGTCACCTCCTGGATTAGAGTCTCAGGAGACCAGGCCTCTGTCTGCCTGCATTTGTCTGGAGAGGGCTCTGTCGTAGCACTGAGCGTCTCCCTCACCTCACAGGCCCACCAGCCAAGGCCTCTGCAGGCCTGGAGAATGTCATGTCCTGATGTTGAGCTAGAACACGACAATCTAAAAGCCCTGATCTTGCTGGCTTACCTGCACACATTAATCAGCATTACCCTAGGGAGCAGACAAGCAGAGTCCCTTGTCTGTTGGCCCCGCCCGCCGCACCCAGGCCTTCGGCTCCTGCTGGACGTAGAGCTGCCCAGGCTGCGTTCATCTCCAGTGCTGCCATTAACCACCACCAAGTGGCGGTTTCAGTGTCTGGCCTCAGCCCTTCTGATCCGCCCGTCCTGAGCAGCAGAGGAGGATCCCAGGTCTGCAGTGAGAGGCGGCCCTCTTCCTTCCTTTCCCAAGAGGCCAGTGGGCGGGGCGGGTGAGGCCAGAACAACTTGGGTCCACCCAGGGCGTGCAGGGAGTGGAACTGGCACAGATTCATCTCTCTTGTTCCGATAACTCTTTAATCTCCTCATAAAGTCTTGAGAGCGACAGTTCTGGGCCTTCTTTTCCTTCTCCCCCTCCCTGGGTGGTGTGGCCCTGGTGGGAGGCAGAACCTGGACTTGGCCCCAGCACAGGCTAGCTTTAGTAAGGGAGGCCTCTGACCCTCAGTTTCAGCTTCTGTGAGTTAGGGAGAGGGGAGGAGCATTCCAGATGCAGGTCTTAACATCTCAGTGCTGTAAAAAGAGGACCCTTCAGTCTTTTTAAATGTTTCTTCTCATCTTCAAACATGCCAGGACCTCCTTTCATATAGTGACCGTCCATTGAGTTTACAAGACTTTAAATCTTTGCAGAAGACTGCCCATCATTCTTGTGGAGCTGCTGGTAGACTTGAACCAATAATCTTTCCATTAGCAATCTAACAGGTAACACACTACGGTTCCTTTCTGGGAGACTAGGTGGAATCTCCCCAGAGGTCCTGGTGAGAGATCCTGGTCCTCTAGCTCTGAAAAACGTGAGGCGGAGACCCTGTAGGATAGAGATAGTCCTGACACCTGGCATTCCTGACCCACCTGATACTCCTGACCCCCTGATACTCCTGACCGTCTGACCCCCCTGGTGCCCCAATCCCCTGATGCCCCAACCCCCTGACGCCCTGGTGCCCTGACCCCCTGATGCCCTGTTACCCCAACCCTCTGGTGCTTCCTGATGCCGCTGACCCCTGATGCCCAGGGCCGCGGCAGCTGTTTGGTTAACAGTGCTGCCTTGTCCACTGATTGCTAGACTGGAACCATGTCCATCCACTGCACCAGGTCTGGTTTGGATTCTGATTTTATAAGTTATGTTGTTGTTCTGCTCTTAAGTCGATCTCGGCTCATAGAGACCCCACGATCAACAGCTCTGGGCTCGGCCCTGTCCTGCGCCGTCCTCCTGACATCTGTCAAGCTCAAGCTCACTGTCATGGTCACTTGTGAGGGGCCTCCTCTTTTTCCTCGACCTTCCACCTTTCCCATCATGATGTTTTTGCAAGGACTGACCTCTTGCAGGTCATGCTGTTGTATTATACTATCAAGTCATGGCTGACTCTCCAGTGGGTTTTCAGAGGCAGTAAATCACATGGGAGGAGACTGCCTGTTTCCTCCATGAAGCAGTGGATTCGAACCCGTGCCTTTGGTGACACTGTGGCTCAGTACCACTAAGCCTATAGGTTAGAGGGAAGGTCAGATGAGAGGATGGTCATCAGAAAGCCCTTTGCCCAGCACCTACAGAGCAATGAGAAGAAATTCCCGGCCACCATTGTCATCTCTTCTAATACCTGTTCCCATTCGCCTCTGGTATCAGCTCAGTGTTGCCCTCTTCCAAGAAGCCTTCCCTGACTCCCTTCTCCAGCCCCTGCTGCGGCCTGCTGCCCCCTCCCAGCTGGCCGCCACGCACCACTTACACGGGTGTTGTAACTACCTGCTGATCGTCTAGCTCCCTCTGTCGACTTCCACCTCCCCTGGAGGTGAGAGCCGATGGCGGACACCCACATCGTAGATGTGCTGGAGCTGGACGATAGGAGGATTTGTAAATGTTGAACTGGCTGGTCTTTGAAGGTAAACACAAGTGCATCTGGATTTCTGGGTTTGCCTGCAAAGTTACAAGCTGCTAACAGGAGGCTCCTGATAACTTGTCGCAGTGGTCACCATCAGCGGGTGCAAGGCCCTGCGAGGCTTGTACATGAAAGAGGGATCGCACCTCCCAAGAACTGCCCCTGGCAGAGGAGAGGCTGCAGGGTTCTGCCCAGGGTGCAGCCAGAAGGCATTAAGGGCAGGACCCAGGGTAGGAGGTCAGATTCGGGTTTGGTGGTCAGGGCTCCCAGCCTTCTTGGAGAGCAGATCACACGTAAGAGGTGGTTGGGTTTTGCTGTAAAAGGACAGTCAGTGGCGTGTTCACAGCCATTCCCCCTCCCACCTGAGCATAACAATCAAATGTCTTTGAAGGGGTCACCTTCCTGTAGAATCTAAAGATGGGAAATTAGGGGAAGCAGGGCTCGGGGGCTCTTGTCAGAGAGGCAGAGGAAGAGGAGGGGAAAGACAAAACAGTAGATGAGAGGTAGGGGAGTGCCAGAGTGAAAGACAGTGGAGAACGATGAGGCCATGACATCAGCAGCACCTGGTCCTCACGGTCAGAGAGTACACTCTGATGGGGGGGAGGGGGAGAAGGGGGTCCAGGAAGGAGGGAAAGAGGCTTGGGGTCCAGGGAAGAGGGGGAAAGGGAGAGGCTGGGGTGCAGGGAGGGGGAGGGGAATGAGGAGAGGCTGGGGTGCAGGGAGGAGGGGGATGAGGAGAGACTTGGGGAGGGTGGATCAGGAGAGGCTGGAGTCCAAAATCCCAGGCTGGGCCCCACCCTCTTTCTCACCTTGGTCTCCAGATGGGTGTCCCCACCCTGGGGAGGGGAAGTGTTCAGGCCAAGCCTGGCTCTTGGCAGTGAGTCAGGGCCCCACCCAGCCCTAGGCTGCCCCAGGGGGCCTCCTCCCTGCCCACAGGCCTAGCAGCTGCTGGGTGTTGTCTGACAGCAGCAGAGACGTGGGAATCACACCCAGGGACCCACAGCCCTGAGGCTGGGCAGTTCGTCCACCCTGCAGTCAACGCCGTTTCCACGTGCAGCGAGCCTGGAAGCGGCTGTCCACCCTGCTATCTACACCGTCTCTATGCTCATCTCTGCTCTGCCTTCAGCTCTGAGCCCAGGACAGCGGAAGCTCACTGGGTTGCTGAGGCGCAGCAGGGGCTCAGGGAAGGGTTGAAGGAGGACCCCTAACAGCTGGGGACCCTGCCAGACCCTAGCTGCCTGAGCCTCCACTTTCCTCATCAACACAGTGGGCCTGCAGCAGGCTTGAAGCTGTTCATTCTGTTGTTGTTGTTAAGTGCCATGGAGTCATAGACATAGTGACCCTATCGAACAAGGATCTGAACACTTGTATAACTTTCATCATTTATCCAAGTCCATAGAGTTTCTGGAGGCAAACTATCTCAGAAGGGGATGCCACTCCTGCTTCCAACCTTATTTTAATCAGGGAGCTCCACCAAACACTGTCCACTATGGGTAACCATTATTGCATGAGTGCCACTCAGGATATGTTGTTGTTGTTGTTATGATGTGCTGTTCAGTTGCCTGTGACTCATACCGACCCTATGTACAGCAGCTCTGAACCCTGCCCTGTCCTAAGCCAGTCTCACTAATTCTGACACACCAACCCCCATTGCCCTAGTTACTCTATCAATCTATCACATTTGGGGTCTGCCTCTCCTGCGCTGTCCGTCCACCCTTCTCCAAGGATCAGAGTCTCCTGGCCACGTGCCAAAAGTCCGTGAGACAAAAAGCTTCAAAATCCTAGCCTCCAAGGAGAAAGTTGGTTTCACCCTCTCCAAGACAGACCTGTTCGTTTTCTTGGCAGTCCATCATATGTTCCATACTCTTCTCCAGCACCACAACCCGAAGGCATCAATTCTTCTGTCATCCCTAGTCATTGTCCAGCTCTATGATGCACAGCAAGTAACTGTGATGATATGAGGAGGTAGAATGGCAGGGGTATTGTCCCTTCGGAAAAGCCACAGCATCAGCTGCTGGCTGCTAGCACCAGGGGGACCCTGAGGAGAGGACTTTGGGTGCTAAAGGTTCCTGAGTGCCAAGAATCCCCTGTTAGTGAGAGTTCCCAGGAGGAGGGTACCCGTGGACTGACGGTCCCCATGTGTCAAGGGTCCCCGCGTGCTCAAGCTCCCTGAGTTGTGCATCTGAAACCCCCATGGACTCCCTGCCGTGTACCCCCCCGACTCTGTTTGGAGGACCATGAACTAGGTGTCCCCTCTGTCTCCTGCAGGACAGGCGTCCAGTCTGCCTGGTCGTGTGAAGGCATGTCCACTGTGTTGGTGGGACACTGAAATCAGCGTGACTAGGAGCTAGCTCAGTGGTGACCGCCCTCCCTGGCCATGAGCTTCCCACACGGAGGCCCAAGGCCTGTTCGGGTCCTGCCTTCACCCCCCATAGCTGTGTGGTCTCAGGCAGCCTCACACTCTCGGAGGTGCTTCCTGTCTCTCAAGTGAAATCCTTATAAGGTTTCCATGAGTTGAACCCAACGTCACCCCTAACACTGGGTCAGCGCTGTGGTGGTGCTGACCTCAGTGCCACTCCTCCCCATACGACCCTGCGGGAGGCAGGCTGCCCACGCCGGGTCCAAGAAGCCTAAAGTTGGCAGGTGGAGAGGTGTCCTGACAACAGAGCCAAGCAAGGCCTGGGGCGCCTCACAGCTGCCAGCGCCACCCACCCTCACCTCCTGCCTTGGTGAAGTGAAACCCGAAGCCAGCTGAGCCTGAAATAGAGAAGGACCTGTGGAAGCGAGGAGCCTGGGGCCGGGCCTGTCAGAGGACAGTCCAGGGCACGGTCACATGCAGGGCGGCCAGAGGGAGGAGGCAGTGGGAGGATGGTGTGACAAGATGGTGCAGAGGTCCCTAGAATGCGGAAGGAAGCCCTCTTATCAGCCTTAACAAGAACACAGGGGGAAGTTGTTTGCATCTGGTCTCCTGGGAGTGGGGTCTCAGGCCAGCTTTGCTTTCAAGAGCCTCTTGGAAGGAAGTACCAGGCCCTCCAATTAGACGCCTTTCTCACCCCAACTGAACCATCATTGCCTCTCCTCACCGCAATGGAATGGTCCAGCAGCAATGACTGCCACCCCACTAGTGTGCCGTCCTGGCCCAGGCGCCCAGGCAGTGGGAGGCCTCTCTCTTACCCATGCATTGGCCCATATGACAGAAGCCAGGCTGGGAGAGGCCCCACACTCAAGGTCACAAAACCAGATGACCAAGTGGAGACAACCCAACCCCTGGGACTGCTTTTCACAAAACTGCTCCATTTGCATCAACATGGGCGGGGAAAGAAGAGAAAATCCTATGAGTCATCAACCAACACAAGGTGACTGGATTATACATCAGCTTCCTTTAATTTTTTTAAAATTATTTTCCTTATAATGAATATGTATTGGTTGTGTTTTAAATGCCAACTTTAGACAGACACAGACACAGACACAGAGAGACACACACACAGACATTTACAAATAAAAGTGTGTTTTCTCGATTTGATTGAAATTAATGCAGGCTCTTATCAGGGGCAGGGCAGAAGGAAACGATGAAGATACTAAAACTGTCCACCCAATGCTCTGCTGCAGAAGGGGGGGGGGAGCAATCTCTGCCTGTGCCAGTCAGATCCAGTTTAATGGTACACACACAAAGTATTAAAGTAAAATAAAAAAAAAAAAGAAGATAGTAAAACTGTCTATAAAGTGATGGCTGCTGAAGCAGGTGTTGGATTGTGGTTGTGTACCGTCAAGCCAGCACCTACTCCTAGGTCACCCTCCAGCAGGTTTTCAGAGGCAGTTAATCGCCTGGGAGGAGTTTGTCCACCCTTCTCCACGAGCAGCTGGTGGATTAGAATCGCATGCCTTCAGGGTTGCAGTGCAGCTTCTTACCATGAGGCCACCAGAGTTCCCAATAAGTTGGGTAGGAGATTCTTGATATTCTTCTCTCTGACTGTGACTACATTTGAAAATTCACTAATATTTTTTTTAAAGCAGTTACTTTTGAGTGAGAAACAAGCTTTCTTCTCTGGAGAGGACGGGGGATGATGCTCACCCCGCCTCAGAGCTGAAGGCAGCCGAGAGCTGCAGTGGACACCACTAGGGCTTCCGGCCCATCCCCTCCCTCCACAGTCCTCGTATCCAGAGGGCTCCTGTGGTCCGCCGGGAACTTCGGACCTTACGTGTCTCCCATGAGCCCAGTCGGGAGAATTGTGTGATGAGAGTTCCCAGAGAGTGGGGGAGGATGAGATACCTTGTGTCCACAAGTCCAGGAGGGGCACTTCTCTGCAGGTCGGCCAGGCCTGGTCCTCACTGCCAAGCTTCAGCCATATGAATGCAGTGTGTCCTTGCAAACGCCCCCACCCCCACCCCGAGATGGAGGCCCCTCAGCCACAGCCTTCCGTCCGTAACTGCTCCTGTAGAAAAGTGACTGTGCCCCTCTGTTAGACAGACAGATGGACAGAGATACACAGACAGACCTGAGCTCGCGGTGGGTCTGTGCACGACATAAGAAGTGTCCTGCCGGCATGGTCCTCACCGTCACAGTCACCAGCGTGTCAGGCCGACTGTTGCTGCTGCTGTGTCCATCCGTCTCACTGAGGGTCTTGTCTCCCTGCTGTCGCTGGCCTCTGCCTCATCACTGACCTCAGCCCCACCATACGCGGCCTCCTCTCCTAGGTGACCCCTGATCACATGGCAAGCGAGTGTGCCAGGGTTGCCACTGGTTAGAGATTGCCAGGTCATCCTTGCTAGCCTGCCTTGTGGGAAGCTTCACTGAAGACTGTCCTCTAAGGGGCACCTTCTGGTGTGTGAAAGACCAGAGGCATCACCACAACACGCGAGCCACCACAGGACAGCAAACAGAGACAAGTGGTAGATAGATCGCACACGGTCACTTACGAAGCTTGTGTCAGGCACCGAGAATGTGCAAGGGCTTAGAGTGGTGAGCGGGTACCAGATATGCTTCCCAAGCTCCAGAAGCTTCTAATCTCAAAGAGGGGAAAAGGTAAATCAACTGATTAAACCACCAGCCATTTAATTGTTAGTCTGGTGAATTACCTAGGAAGGGATGTGATCTAATGAGAAGAAAAATTCCAAGAAAGTCTCCTGCTTAGAAGAAAGTTTAACCAAGATCGGAACATGTGAGTGTTAGCTGGCCAAACGAAAAGGAGTGTCCCAGACAGAGGACACAGCATGTGTGCAAGGGCCAGAAGGAGCGTGGCTGGTTTACGGAAGTGAGATGGCCAGTGTGGACTGCGCAGTGTGAGAGGGGACCGAGGGAGGGAGTTGTTGTTGTTGTTATGTGCCGTCGAGTCGCCTGCGACTCATAGCGACC
>NW_006399950.1:2171115-2191693 GCF_000299155.1 Elephantulus edwardii
GTTCACACAGCAGAGGCTCCTAGGTCAACAGACAGACGCAGCTATTATGGGATAGTGTAGCAGCTAAAAGTTCTCAGCAGCCTCTAAGAGAAAGTGACATAACAGTGTGAGACAGAGGCCTGTGCACACTTAAGGCATCAGATTAAACAGGTTCTACCTGGAGCTGCGTGCTGGCCTAATGGTGAGAAGCTGTATTTCATTCCCCCAAAGCACAGGGTTTGACTCCAGCTGCTGCTCTTCAGGAGAAAAGTGGGCAGTCTCCTCCTAGGTGATTTACTGCCTCTGAAAACACGCTGTGAAGTCAGCTATGGGTTGGCTTCGACCCTATGGCACACTGTATGACCTGGAAAGCAACTTAGCAGGAGCTAAGGGGTCATTGTAATTAATAGGTGTGGACATGTTTCATTAGGCAAACCTAAGTCTTGTCCACTCTTCCAAGATCTGGCTTTGGCTGCCCTGTCTCTAGAACCAGTGATGCGGAAGGGACTGATGAGAACAAGTCCCCAGGAATTGGTGAGGTGCCCACTGAGAACCCTAATAGTCAAGAGGCGCTCTCTCTTTCATGCCAAGAAATTCAGAATACAGATACCTGGCCAACCAATTGGAAGAGATCCAGATTTGTGTCCATTCTAAAGAAAAGTGGATAAAGTTGAAATTGTTGAACAATATAATTTATATAATTATTTTATATTTTATATAATTTATATCATATGCAAATAAAATCTTGCTTAAAATCTTTCAAGAAAATA
The DNA here is from genome assembly GCF_000299155.1 of Elephantulus edwardii. Taxonomy (NCBI): domain Eukaryota; kingdom Metazoa; phylum Chordata; class Mammalia; order Macroscelidea; family Macroscelididae; genus Elephantulus; species Elephantulus edwardii. The sequence continues at coordinate 2,171,865 of NW_006399950.1, forward strand.
AGTGAGCAGTGCATTGACAGAGAACAGCCAGAAATTTAAGTTGGATTCAGAAGAGGTTGTGGAGTGAAGAATATCACTGTTGATGTGAGACAGAATTTGGCTGAAAACAGAGAATGCCATAAAGATGTTTACCTGTAAGGGAGCTCTGGTGGCCTAGTGGCAAGAAGCTGCACTGCAATCCCAGAGGTGCACGGTTCAAATCCACCAGATGCTCTGCTGGAGAAGGAGGGACAATCTCCTCCTGTACCAGTCAGATCCGATTTGACCATACACACACAAAAGAATAAAATAAAAAATGTTTGTTGGTTTTTTTTTTTAAAAAAAGATGTTTGCCTCTGTCTTATTGACTATTTAAAGGCATTAGACTGTCTGACCATAATGATTTGTGGATAACCTTGAGAGGATAGAGAATTGCAGAACACTTAACTGTGCCCCGGTAGAACCTGTGCATAGACCAAAATCAGGAAAAGTGCATCAAGATTGTGTCCTTTCACCTAGTTAATCTGTGAGCTAACAGACGCCAGACTAAAAGAAAGTGTTGGAGGAGGAAGACTCGGTAACAACCTGCGATACGCAGATGACATGAACTTGCTGAAAAGAAAAAGGCTTGAAGCTCTTACTGAAGGTTAAAAATTATAGCCTTCAGTGTAGATTGATGTTTTGCTGTTGAGTGCCATCGAGTCAGAACTGACCCATAGCTGACCCCCCAGCAGATTCTCAGAAGCAGTAAATCACACGAGAGTTGATTCCCAGCATTCTCCCTGGGAACAGCCGGTGAATTCACCTCAACCGTGTGGTTTTAGGTTGACCATGCAGCTCCTTACCACGAGGCCACCAGAGCTCCCTCAGTGTAGATTACACTTGAATGTAAAGAAAACAAAAATACAAAAGGACCAGAAAACATCATGATAATTAGCAAAAAATATTGACCTTCTCAAGGCATTCCACTTGTAGTGCTAATCAACATCCACAGAAATGACAATCAGAAGTTTGCTACAAAGGACTTCTTTAAATTGTTAAAGAGCAAAGCTGTCCCTTTGAGGGTTAAGATGCACCCAGTGCAAGTTATAGTACTTTCTCTTGTTGCGCTGGCCTGAGGATGTTGTACAGTGAAATGCCTTAGAATCAGGGAGTTTGCTGAGAACATTGACTCTCTCATGGACTGCCAAAAGAACAAACAAATCTATCTTGGAAGAAGTACAATAGGAGTGTTCCTTATTTTATCTCACATATTTGGGAGTGTTATCAAGAGGGCCAGTCTCTCGCTAGTGTTAAATGATGCAGACTTCTGTGTTCTGTGCCGGTGGCTTCTCCTTGCTTGATAGACAGTTTCCAGTCACCAACACAGGCTTCTGAGTCGTCCAGGAGGAAGGACTGTGGCTACGCTTCAAAAAAGCAGACTTACCAAGAGCACATGCTTGGTTGGTCTCTGCTATCCCTTCTGCTTCTTGGACTTCTCCCATCTGGTAGTAATGTCCCCTTGTGCTTGTCCCATCACTCACACTGCAAGCGGATCACTAGTCCTCCAGATTCCATGGGTTCACAGATAAGGGGATGAGGTAAGCCTAGAGTCTTGTTCATGTTTGAGTCAGAAAATGAAATTTTGGACTTGCAGTTAATCTAAGACTTTGGGGATGACATGATGGGACGCGAGTGTTGAGGAGCCAGAGGATGGACTGTCCTCTGGAGTTGTGTATGCTCTAGGCTGATTGAGAATAGCTTGTCTTTGTTATATGAGGGAGGGAGGATTAGAGTGTGTCTTGCATCAATCTCTTTTGAGATATAAAATAGCTTTGGTAAGCGGTGGAGAGGAGGATGAGGTAAGATAATACCAAGACAGAAGAAGATCTCCAGTGAACAGGAAAGTAGGGGTCAGGAGCTAGGACTTGCCTCCAGGGCTGGCGAGGAGAGACAGGGCTTCCCCTTGCATCCTTGCCCTGAACTTGGATTTGGACGCCAGATGGCCCAGTGTTAAGAAGATGCACTGTCAACCCAAAGGCGCCTGGTTTGCATCCACTAGCTGCTCCGCTGAAGAAAGATGGGCGCTCTCCTGGAGTGTGATTTACAGCCTCTGAACAGCCTTTGGAGCTAGGAGTATGTTTTGACTCAACATCAGTGATGAAAACGTGTCTCCTGCTTCTTTCACAGATGCTTGTTCAAGGAGAGACAGACAGAAAACGCTTGGAGGGGCCCCGTGTGGCGCGCTCAGGCTTCCGGGGGACACAGTCTTGCTGCAGAGTCGCTATCCTTTGACTCTAGGATGCCAGAGCCAAATTGAGCTGTTTGCTGTCATCTCATTTTAAGACTGAGAGAAGACAGGGAATTTGCTCTGTTTTCTTCCATAAGTCAAGGCTGTCAGAGAGCTAGAAACCAGGTCCCTTGGCAGGCAAATAAGACGACAGCAAGCTCACTGCCTTGGAGGGGCTCCATCCGCCTTCCAGTCTGAGACTCTTCAAACTATCCACCCTTAGTTAACAACACACCATACTATGCACCTCACCACCAGGAATCAGGAGTGGAAACAGGAAGGACAGGGAGGCCCAGCTCCCTGGGAATGAGGTGGGGATATGTGGGCGGGGCTGCCCGGGGCCAGAGCCTGATCTAGGAGAGGCCCTGGCACACCTGCCTGCAGGGAGAAGAGGGGGATCCAGCAGCCTGCACGATGCTTCTTTGGGGAGGTCTCTAGTCTGGGCCTGACAGGCTGCGGCTAGCTCTTCAGGCAGTGCGGGCAGCAGGCCCAGCCCTGGGCTGGCTGAAGTCGGTGACAGGGCAGAGCCGCTATCCGCCCAGCCCTCTGTGGCCTGTTCTCCGTCTCTGTCAGCGCCTCTCTGCCCGGGGGTTTCCTGTGTCGGGCCCACGTCACAGCTGCTCTGTGCAGCAGTCCCGTCAGCACTGCCCAGGCTGGAAAATCCCTCCAAGTCCACCAGCCGGTGACCAGAGGCAGGAAACTGACACTGGACGGCCCGGGCGTGGGGTTATTCTTGGGTGTGTGGTCAGGAGGGTGGGGCTGAGTGAGGTGGGGTGATGCGCTGGTCAGGGGAGAAGGGAGCACCCCATAAGGAAGGAACTCCACTAAGAATGTCCAGTTCTGCCCCGCCCCACACCAGGCTTTCCCTCTGACTCTCCCTCTGCCCCCTGCAGTCCCTGGAGACTTCGCAGGGGCCCCGCCTAGGGTCTGGAGGCAGTGGCATTGATGCTGATAGTATTGGTAGTTGCACAAAGCCCGCTGTCATGCAATCAGTCCTCCCTCATGCAGACCCCATTGTCTCAGGGCAGGAAAGTGCTCCCTAGGTATCCAGGCCTCTTCTGAGGGGGTTCTTGGTAGGCTTGAAACCCCAACCTTTTATTTAGCTCCTTGCTGTTGCCAATGTAAGTAATAAAAAAACAAATCCACTGCCACCAAGCTGCTTCTGAGCCTTAGTGACCAGGAAGGACAGAGAGAACGGTACAGCGATACAGCGTGTCAAGGGTGTGAGTCTTCGGAGAAGCTAAGCCTTCCTCCTACAGAGAGGCTGGTGGGTTCAAGCCAAGCTTTCCGTGCACACCTGGTGCTCTAACTGTCATGCCACCAGGGCTCCTGCACCTAACAAGCCACACCTCACGGTGATCCTCCGTGGACTTTCACGAGGCTGCACATCTTTAAACATGTTGCCACGAATGATGGCTTTAATTAATAAAAAAAGGAACATCATTTGTACGAAATGTACTAATGCATTTATCTGTTAATTATTCAGTAATACACCGGAAAAAATGTTTCTAAGCACGGTCTTCAATTTAAAAGCGTGTGGCAACGTGTTAAGGAAGAGTGCCCACCTCCTCAGAGTAACTGGCTAGTAGGTCCAAACATCTCCTTCAGCACCCCAATATGGAGCATAAAGCCCCACGGCCTTCGAGTGGTTGTCGTTAAGGACGTTCTGGATGCCAAGAGGCTCTGGTGGCCTAGTGGGTATGAGAGCTGTACTGCCAATCCAAAGACAGGTGCTTCAAACCTCCCAGCTACCCTGGGGGAGAAAGTTGAGCCGTTTCCTACGCTGAGAGTTACAGTCTCTGAAGCTCTGCAGAGTCGAGCCTTCACTTTGATGACGAGTTTGAGTTTTGTAGATGCCAGTTTTCGTGAAGCCAGCAGGAGTGTGGCATGAAGCAGGCCTTTGGTAATCTGCACTCGCACCAGTTGCCGTCAGATTGATTGAGATTCATGGTGACGCCACATGGGGCAGAGTCTAACTGAGCTGAGTGTTTGCAGATCGATCTCTGGACCTTTCTCTCGAGCGCGTCATGCTAGTCCCAATCCACCACATTTCAGTTAGCAGCAGGCACGTTATCCGTAAACGACGGCCTTATTTTCATCTGTCCAGCTGGGTGGGGAGCTGCATTGCCAACCCAAAGGCAGGTGGTTCGAATCCACGAGTTACTCCTTGAAGGAAAGATGGGCAGTCTCCTTCCGTGTAACTTACAGCTTCTGAAGAGTCATTGGGTCGGTTGTGAGTTCTGACCTCACGCGTTGAGTTGACTTAAGGAGTCAGTATCTGTGACAAGGAAACTGAGGCTCAGAGAAAAGAAGTCCCTCTCCTGATGGCACAGCTGTCACTCTCCACACTCGTCAGTCTCTCAGGTGAGATGATCACTTGACCCCTGTTCCTTTTTGTGTCTGATTGGGAAGAGAGGCCGTGGTGGAGTAAGCAGATGACAGTGGAAACGAACAGGGTCCTGGGACACAAAACCCTGGCTGGGCCTGGGGCTGGGGCTAGTGCTGGTCTGTTCTCCTCTTTCAGGAGGTGTCTTCTGATTGGTTCAACAGTGGAGATGGGGCAGGAGAGGGAAAGGAGCTGGACGCAGGAGGGACTGAGGGCAGAGGCCGCCTTTGGGAAGGGGAGAGAATGTGGTGGTCACAGGAGGCTGCAAGATGCACCTGAGGTGAGCATGAGGGTCTTAGCAGGAGGTGAGGCAAGGAGACAGGGGGAACTCCCCAGACTGCGCACCACGGGGAAGGGGCAGCCTTCTTGTTAGAGGCCAGGTCAAGGGCTTAGTCTGTGAAGTCAGGCGTCCATGGCCAGCCCAACCTCTGACCCTCTGGCCCAGGCCTTGGTCATGGCCCTCAGCTGGACTTGGTAGGTGTGACCCCATCCCTGTGGAGAGCAGTCGTGAAGCAAGGGGACACCACTCCTATTTCCCAGCCCTGGAGTCTGGTGATTCTGAGATGCCTTTTTTAGCCAGTAGGTCCCCCACAAGCAGCAAGAACAGGCCCCAGTGACCAGAAAAGCTTCTTTAGAGAACAGTAGAGCCGTTCAGCCCTGGGACTCTGCTCTACCCCTTGTCCTAATGCTCCAGGCCTTCCCCCCACCCTGCCCTCTCCACCTATTCCCCACAAGTGTCAGCACCGGCCTGGCCTGGGCACTCCTGCCCCCACCATCAGTGACCTGTGAGACAGCGAGCAGGACCCTGAATCACCTCTCTGGGTCTGTTTCCTCACCTGTAAAGTGAAATGATACCCATCTGGTTCCACTGGGCTGTGGGCTGACTATTTAATCAGCAGGCAGGACCAGTGGCTTGTCCTGCCCAGTCTGAAAACCACATTGCTGCTGAGTTTATTCCAAAGCCCAGTGGCCTGTAGGACGGGGTCGAACGGTCCCAGAGGCCTTCCAAGCTGTGGTCTTTGCAGAAGCAGACTGCCAGCTCCGGCAGGTTTTCCCAGGCTGTAAGCTGCACGGCAGGACATGGCCCGTCTCTCCCCTGAAGAGCTGCTGGTGGATTTGAACTTTCGGAGATGTGCTGCCTTTGGATTAGCTGTGTGGCTCCCTGCTCACGAGGCCCTCAGAGCTCCCGAGAAGCTGTAAAGCGGGGTGTCCGCCCAGGCGCTGACTCCTGCCCACATCACGCTTCTTTGTTCCTGAATGTTCAGCGCTAGCCAGGCAGCGAGGTTGTGCGTCAGCCCCTCCTCCTCGGCCAGCGCCCAGCCTTGCCGTCTAAGACCCCAGCGTCCACGCAAGGCGCTGCTCCTGGACTGAGCATTAAGTGGCACTACCATAGTAAAGTGTTTCATAATTAACAGAGGATTACTCCACATTTTCACTTTCAGTGGCTTCCCCCAATTATGCATCTGGTCCTGATTACTATCACACTCATTTCCCCGTTTGATCCGTGCAGGCCTCATACAAGACGCTAGAATGAGGCAAGCAGGCACTACTTTCCAGATGAGGGCATGGAGACTCAGAGAAGGCCAGGGACTCACTCAGGGTCACAAGGTGCAGAAGTGGGTGTGCCCAAGTCCCAACTCCAGGTCTTTAACCATAGACCGCTGCCTGTCACTAGAAGGACGTGAAGTGTTTAATGTGATACAGGCAGGAAAAAAAAAAAAGAAAACAAATACTGTTTCAAAACTAAACCAAACCAGTTTCCACAAGTCATCTGACCCATGGTGACCCACAAGTGTCCAAGGAGAGCTGTGACCCATCAGCTTTTGCTGCAGTAGAAGAGGCTTGAATGACCAGGCCGGCACCAGCGATGTCTCTTTGTGGAGACAAGCGAGCAGCCCGAGAACACCACACAGTGTGGAAAAGGGAAAAGTGTGTGTCAGGGTTCTATACCTTCTCCTCAATTGTGTGCTGAGCACATGTTTTGAGAAGCAGGACTCTATGAAGAAGAATGTGGCATTGGGATTGGAGAAGGACTCAACAACCTGCATTATGCAGACGACACGACCTGGCCTGCACAAAGTGCGGAGAACTAGACGCTCTTGCTACAGAAAATCAAACACTGTCACCTTCAATGTGGGTTTCATCTCAATGTCAAGAAACCAAATTCCTCACCCCACATCAAAAGGCGACACCATGACAGGTGGAGAAAGGATTGAAGAGGTCAACAATTCCAGGTATCAGCAGTAAAGAAATCTAAAGACAGGTTGCAATGAGAAATCTACTGTCAAGGTCCTCGACAAGGTTCTAAAAAAACAAGGATGCCAGTTTAAAGACTAAAATGTGTCCTCTTCAGCCACGGTGTTTAACATGCCTTCCTGTGCATCTGAAAAGGCCTCTGAGCTGTGCTGTTGGAGAGGAGTATTGAACAGAACGTGGACTACCAAAAGAACAAACGATCCCTGAAGGAAGTGGGATCCCTGAAGGAAATGGACCCAGAGTGCTCCCCAGAGGTGAAGATGGTGACCTCTCATCCCATTTACTTTGGGCTTGTTTTCAGGAGAAAACCGTCATTGGAGAGAGACATGCTAGGAAGGGTGGAGAGTCAGCGAAAGAGAGGAAGGCACTCAATGCGACTACAGACATAGTGACCATAACCATGACCTCGAGCATGTCAGAGGTCATGAGGATGAAGTGTAGGGCAGGCGTCATATATGCTGTTCACAGGGTTGCTAAGAGTCATGGTTGACTTGCCAGCACCTAACAATAACTATGTGGCGTGGACCCTCAACTTCACCACAGGCGGCAAGCACCCCAGGGACAGAGTGTTAAATGTGTCAACTCACGGAAGCATCGCAGTCTCAACATAGAGACAAGGAAACTGAGGCTCAGAGAGGTTCAGCAGCTTCCTCAGGGTTCTGGGAAGAGCGAGCGAATCAGGAGGCCACGGGGTCCGGCCAGGGCTGTGCCCTTACACACTTAGCACTGTCTCTCCTCAGGTGGTCACTTAGAAGAGTGGCTTCTCTGAGCCCTGTCTCCACTGTCCACGTGGCTTCTCGGACCCCTGTCATCACTGTTGACGTGACTTCTCTGAGCCCTGTCTCTACTGACCACATGGCTTCTCTGATCCCTGTCACCACTGTCCGCATGTCTGCGGCTGGAACTCTCCTGCCTTGACCGGGTCTGATGCATATCAACATGTGCAGCGTGAAGGATGAACAAATGCACGTGTGCGCACACTGGCCCCCACGCGGGGATCCAGGTTGCCTTTCTACTCCCCTTGCTGAAACAGAGTGATGCCACCTGGCCTCTGGGCCTTCCGTGAGCCTGTGATGCCAATCTCTGGGCTCAGGATGTAGATTACCAGTTCGTGCCTTCCAGGAAGCAGGCTGAGTGTGAAGGAAGGGGGTGCTATGGGGAGCAGCCGGGCACCCGGATGGCTATCAGTGAGGCAGAGTACCTTTTCCTCCCAGTGATGACACACCCCGATGGTGTCACTGCCAGAGGGGCATCTCCCGTGGGCTGACTGGGGCAGCAGGCAGGCAGGCCTGAGGCACAAGAGGAGTGAGTGGACTGACAACACCTTTCCCTACAGCAACAGCCCTCAATTCCAACCTCCAGCCTCACAGACCATGAGACAAAGCCACGACTGTGTGACTCGGCTACATCAGCACTTGATAACCAAACCCAGGGTTATCTCCGGGCAGCACTTCCTGTTCCCTCACATGTCTCCTGACACCCCTGTCACACATTTGGTGCCCAACAAATAACCATTGATTGCCTACTGCGTGCCAGGCACCCTTCTGAACCCCTGCACCCCACGCTCATCACCACCTAGTTGATTCAGACTCTTGTGACCTAAGGAGCAGAGCAACACGGAATCATAGCTTCTAGGGCTGTAACTAATACGTTCTTTATCTTGTTGTTGTTGAGAATGGACACCGCAAAACAACCAGCAATTCAAAAGCATTTGTAAGTACAATTTAGTGACTTTGATCATCCTCTTCAAACTGTGCTCCGCCACCTCCCTCTGCCCTCCTCCTTTATGAACATAAACTCACTGACGTGACAGATGTTGTTGTGGTTGTTGTTCGGTGCCTTCAAGTCCTCTATGACTCATCGCAACCTTACAAACAACGCTCTGAACCTCGCGCTCTCCTGTGCTGTCCTCACTCTCTCCGATATGCTCAGGCCCATTGTCACGGTCACTGTCAGGCCACCTCATTGGGGGTCTTCTCTTTCACTGCCCTCCACTTTCCCCTACACGACGTCTCTTTCCAAGGACTGGCCCTTTCTGACAACACGCCCCAAGGCACGTGAGATGTAGTTTCACTATCTTTCCCCTAAAGAACACCCTGGCTGCACTTGTCCAAGACACACTTGCTTGTCCCTGTGGTGTTCGGTAGTCCGCCAGCACCACAACTCCGAGGCACGGGTTCTCTCGATCTTCTTGACACTGATCGGACACCGGGAATTTGAAGTCATAACGCAGTCTGATTCCCGCTTCTTTCCTTATGAGTCACGTGCCTTTGGGAAAGGCTCAGAGCTCTGGCGTGTGCAGTGAGAGGAGTTACCTCTCCACCAGGCTGGCTGGTGTCAGTTACTCTAAGTTACTGTGAGCTGATCTAGACTGTAAAACAATCACCAGGCCAATCTTCAGAGGGGCCTTTGACGGGGTTGGCGTGCCAACAGGAGCTCCACGCATTTGCAGGGCTCAGCGCAGCATCAGGAACAAAGAGGAGGCGCTACGTGATCATCTATTAAATCCAGGAAAGGCCCCTGGTAGCACCATTATGAAGCATTGACTTGCTAACCCCAAACTAGTGGTTCAATCCCACCATCAGGTCCTTGGGAGAAAAGCCTTCAGAATCCGCTTATCTGATGAGGGTAACACAGGAAGCTAGAGGGGGCATTCCACCTGCCCCGTGGTGTTGCTGGTGGAGGACTGGAGCCATGGCGTATCCACGAGTCTGTGAGGAAGCACTTCCCCACAGGACTTTTTCTCCAACAGGTTTCAGAAACCTAGAGGTTGTTCTCCTGAGAGATGAAGCTGAGTGGAGAACTTCACACCAGATGTGCAGCATGTTGGGACCCCCAGAGTGGCCCAGGATCAGGGGCTCTGCTCTGTCACCCGACCTAGGACCTTTGTGAAGTCAGGATGAGCCTGGCCTTGTCTCCAGCTGTTCCTGCCTCTGTGCTGACACACACCATCGGTGCGTCCGGAGGCTGATGAGGCAGCTTCCAAGAGCATCAGCAGAGATAGCAAAAGAAACAGAGCCCTCCCGCCCAGCCCGCCAGGGCTCTGCTGAGAGGCTGCCCTCACAGCTGGGTCCCAGTCAGGTCTAGACCTTGGCCACCTTGGCCAGTGCACAGTCCAAAGCTCTTGGTCCTTCTGGTCTCAAGGCTGTTCCTATGATGCCATACTCTCTGTCACTGCCATCAAGGTGACTGTGGCTCCTAGCTGACCTTCCATTCTGTTTCCAAGGCTCTAAATCCATGGAGAAGCCTCTGAGAAGTGCCATCTGGGGGTTGGCAGTGGTGCGGCTCAGCACTGAACACATCCCCCACACTGCTTTAGACTCCATGCTGTCGTTTGCCGTTGGAGCTGACTCACAGCTGAGCCTCTGACAGGTTTTCAGAGGCAGTAAACTCCATGAGAGGAGGTTGTCCATCCTTCTCCTGCAGAGCAGCTGGTGGGTTTGAACCACATAACTTTGGGATTGCAGCACAGCTTATGAAAAGACTACTAGAGCTTGGATGTCGTGAGTACATGCCAATTATTATCTTGGAACTTTGGTCATTCTTGAGGGAAGACTCTGTGACTTTGAGAACAACAGCTTCTGAGACAGACCTTCCCCTGGGCTGTGAGAGTGAGGACAGGCTGGGAAGGGTGGGAGACAAAGGCAGGGAGAGCTTAGGAAACAAAGACTGTGATTCCTCTATTGACCCAAGAGCAAGGAGAGCCCAAGCCTACATGTCCGTAGCATTCTTCACATCTCAAGTTACTCCCAGACTGAAGGCTCACGTTGGGTCTCCTTGGGGAGTATTCTGGAGCTTTCACTTTGCTGGGCCTCACCACCCTATGGCTCAGCTTCCCGCCTGCACATGCCAGTGCACATGTGTGTTTCCATTCACTACCTCATTCACAGGGGACAAGGTGTGAGTCCAGCAGCCAGGATTACATGTGAGCTCAGACTACCGGACACCACTCTGACACTCTGGAGGTGGGCTCACCCAGATAATTGATCTGTCACTTACCTCTCCCTGCCTCCTCTCTCTTATTTAGGTAATGGGAGTAACATTGATAGACGCCATTGAGTGGACTCTGACTCTATGTACAACATTCAGAAACCTTGCCTGAGCCTCTGTCAGCCTTGAACTCTCTGTGTGCTCAAGTCCATGGCTGTGGTCCCTGTATCAACCTGTTTTATTGAGGCTTTTCCTCCTCTTCTCTGATCTTTTGCCTTTCTAGGCACGATGCCCTTTTCTAGTGACTAGGCCTTCCTGACAACATGCTCAAATAAGACTCTATAGAGAGTTAGCTAAACAAATGCCCAAAAAGCACTCAAAGCAGTACCTGACACATAATAACCCCTCAACTAATAAGGAATTATTCTTGTTCCTCAGTTAACATTTGTTAAGTGTCTAATTTATGTCCAACAGAGTGTGTATCACTACTACTGGGATTAGAGAGATAAAAGCCCCCTCTTCCTGAACTCACTGTTTTTGATAACTTCCCACTTTCATTTGCAGGACAATGTTTGCTAAATTAATCAATGAAAAAAGAAAATTATTATTTCTCTGTTCTGGGCTTGAAATGTCCATGCCAGGATGACATCTGTTTGGTGTGAAACCATCTTAAGCACAAAAGGGCCTGGTAAAGACCCTCCAATTTCTATGCAAAGAAGACAATTTTCCCTGTGCCTCCGTTTCCTTAGCTGTAAAATGGCGTTGCAATCGCCATCACTTGGTATCTTGTTAGGTGGTGGTGTCGGGTTCTCACTCACAGTGGCCTTCCCAACAAAGAACCCAAAAAGTGCGCTCCTGCATCATCCTCACAATTGTTGTCATGTCTGAGCTCTTTGCTGGATCCACCACATCAAGCTGAGGGTCTTGTTGACTCTCCGCAAAGCACAGCAGCCTTCTCCGTCTTGATAGCATGCCCGAGGTTTGTGAGACAAAGCTTCCTCATCTCTTCTAAGCTGCATTCTGGCTGCTGTAAATGGAGGCACATTAATTACTGCCTTGTAGGGTTTGTAAGGGCTGAACAAATGAAGTAAAGTTCAGGGAGGTATTTTGGAGACTCAACTATAGTGAAGTGATTCTCCTCCACTTTACTGAAAGGTCCTCAGGAGGATAGGACAGTCTCATGGTCTGAGACAGTAACATGAATGTGGGCCTTGTGGCCATGGCCTCAGCCACCTTCATCTGATTAGCAGGCAGCCAGTGAGCTTACACTGTGGACTTCTGTTGAACTCAGCTGAGTTAGGACCACTCTTCCTCCAGTATAGGAAAAAGAGAGAAAGTCAAACTGAGAACTTTGGGAAACTTGTGTGAGCAAAAGAAAAGAAGAGGTGTAAGTCAGCTTTTGGAGAGCTGAGGGGTCCTCTTTCTTCCTCCTCTGTGTCTTTCTCCTATATCTTTCAGTTCTGCGTCATTTACCAGTAGCATCCCTATTTCCACAGAAAGAAATGGAATCTTCTTTCCTAGAGGTGGCACAAAAATCCCAGGGAAAGATTCTGATTGACTGGCTTGAGTCATGTGTTTACCTCTGAGCCATTCTAGGACCAAAATCGCAGGGAAAGATTCTGATTGGCCCGGCCTGGGTCATGTGTTTACCTCTGAACCAATCAGCTAAGGAAGGGTGGGTCTGAGTAGCAGAGACATGGCTTGGGCATGTTGATACACTTACTATACTTAATGCTTTTGTTTTTTAAAATTTTTTATTTTATATTAGTTTGCTTACAAAGTTTGTATACATTGTGTTTCACACTACCCTTTATTCACTTTGTGTATCATCCAATCATTCCCCTTCATTATGCTTTATAAAATTAATCACCATTGAACTATGCCCCCATTACCCTGTGTTTCCAGATCCCCACCAGATCTTTCCCTTCCCTCCCTCCACCCATCAAACTGTGCGACTCTATCCTCACTCCTCTACCCTCCCTCTCCCCACCTTGGATCTACGCATGTTTTACTAGTTATTAGTGATTTTCTTGAATGCTATTGGCCCAATTAGACTGTAAGTTTCATAACACAAACTGGACCCAGAACCAGTTTTCTTTTTCACTCTTTCCTTGTCACAAGGTCATGGAACGTTCTGGATAAAAAGATAGAGCTTAGATGTAAAGGCTGTCATTGCCACTCACTTCTGCCTCTGAGCACAGGTTCCTGTCCATAGGAGGAAGCTCCTGCCCAGCCCAGCACTCCCTGCCTCCCCGGGCCCAGCCTCCCTCCTACAAGCCTCCAGGTGGCTGTAATCCTAACTGCTCCAGTCACACTGAACACTTCCCTCTCATTAGGGAAAAGGAACTTTTAAAACCTGTGTTCCAGCTGTGAGGCCTCCTTGTCATCTGCAACTCCACCCTCCTGGGAGCAGACCCCATTCCCATCCCTTCCAAGGGGCAGACAGCCTGCCCACCGTCCCCTCCACCGCAGGCGCCTCTATGTGCAGTTACCCGGCCTTTGCATTCTCCAGGAGAGGTGCTGCGAGGTGCCCGCCTACCCGTTGGTGCCCCTCAGACAAGCAGCAGAGGCATGGCCGCATGTCTGTTGTGTCCCTGTGTCCCCAAAGCCCAGACAAGACACACTGCTGTCCAATGGCTTCTGTCCATCGGCCACTGACTCTTGGTGGCACACATGTGACTGAGCAAAGCTGGACCCCATCAGGTTTTCTCTTGGCTGTAGCTCTGGTTGTGCAGAGTTTGAAGTAAAGGGCTGATGTGCAGTGTTTCAAATCCACCAGCTGCTCTGAGGGAAAAGGACAGGACTTCATTCAAGATTCACAGCTTCACACAGCTCACGGGGTGTTGTGGGGGATTGGGATGGACTCTGTGTGGGTGGGGTTTTAGTCAGAATCTTTACAGACGTGGATAGACAGGCCTTGGCTCCGTCCTGCAACTGGGTGGGCCTGAACCTGCGGCCTGTGGTTAGTAGTCAAGAGCAGGCCATTTCAGCCTCCCAGGGATTCTGTGCCTGAACCAGTGTCTGGCACATGAAAGGTGTCGGCAAAGACCAGTACCAAGGGCCTCCAAGAGTGAAGGGTCCAGGTGAAGTTGTGGTGACATAAACAAAGGGGTACTTCTAGGAGGGGCTGAGCTGAAGAGGCTAATGTTTCCTCCAGAGAAAAGGAGCATGTCCCCCATCCACCCAGGGTCACACTGAACCCTCACACATCCTTACGGCCCACCTCAGCTCCAGGGAGTCTCCTCAGGGTCCCTCAGCTCAGCTTTGCAGGGGAGGCCCCAGGGGAAGCTGCAGAGGGAGAGGAAGGGTAAGGTGAAGGGCTGTGAAATTGGAGCCCGGCCTCACCAGACGGAGGTTACAGAAGGTAACGGGGCTGGAGTCTGATTCCTGGGCCCGGGCATCATCTTTCAGGGACGCCCTGCTGCTTGGTAAGGGGCCAGCATGCTGAGCCCCAGGGAAACACCACAAGGGGACTTATTGTAGGCCCCCGTCCCTTAGTAGCCAATCCGGGAAGACTGTGCAGTACTTCAGGCCTGTTAACAGTGGGAGCCAGGCTCAGGAGAAGGACATCATGCTTGAAAAAGCAGGATTCCACATGCGAGAAGAAGACTCTCAGCCAAGTGGGGTGGTGCAGGGGCTGCAGTCTTGGTCTGAGGGTAGCAGATGTGAGGGCAGGGCAGCAGGTGGGCTCTGCTGTGCGGGTGGCTGTGTCAGCACTGACTTGAAGGCACAACCACTTTCCTTGCTGAGGAAACATGATGGACACATCAAGGGGTCTTCATCTGGCTGAAATGAAGTCATTCAATTTGTTCTCCAAAGAGATTCAGCCCCCCACATTTCCCAAGGACCTTGGGGAACAACACACGTGCAGCAGCAGAACCCCCAAGGGAAAAGCCAAGGCCTCTCAGGCCCAGCCCAGGCCAGAGGCTGCCTGGAAAAAGTGACTTGAAGGCCAGTCACACATTGTCCCCAGTAAGGGTTGACTCATGGCAGCAGGCCTGGGTGGTTTGAACTGGAGCTGGTGGCATGCAATGGGCATGGAGAGTGAGCACACAGTCTGGAAGGTGGGCATGAGAAGCCGCGGTCAGGAACCCGCTGCCTGGGGACACCCAGAACAGGCCAGGGGAGCTAAGCCTGTCACAGGTCCAGCCCAGAGGGCCCAGGGAGGCCCTAAGCCTTCAGAAGAACTGTCCTGATGTCCTGAAGTGTGGGCATTATGGTGCTACCTCGCCTGTGAAATGCAAACAGAAAACAACTCTGAACTCACGGCAAATGTCGAGAAAACCAACACCAAAGCCAGAAAGCTTCCTGCCCCAGAAAGGATGGTGGTAGCAGGCTGCAGAGGCTGCCATCCTTAGAGGGGAGCTCGGGAACCCTAACCTACTAATCAAGGCCACATCTCTCTGGTTCAAATCCATCCTCAGTGCTGCAGAAGAAGGTGACCACTCCCCTCCTGTGTGAATTACAGCCTCTGAAGACCTGCTTCGGGGTCAGGAGGAGTCACTCCAACTCGGAAATAAACCAAGGGGCGTGTTCACAGAAGTAGAGTGCCATGTCTCTCTTCGGCAGCGGGGCTGATGGGTTTGAACCACAGACCTTTGGTGGCGGCTCGGCATTTTAGCTACTGCACTGCCAGGAACCTGAGAAGGTGCGGGCTTCCCTCAAAGGCCATCTTAGCCTTTTACCCCTGAGGTGTCAGAAAAAAAACAGATTTTCTAGAACGGGGACACTAGAAGTTGCTAGACTGCTTGTCCAGTGTCCTGAGCGCAAGCTGGGTCGGTCTGGGCCTTCAGGGTTGTGCATGGAGTCAGGGGCCACTTTGAGTCCACCCTCCTAGACCTTTCCTCCTTCTCCCCTTTCAGGATTCAGGGCTCTTCAGCAGATTTTCAAGTCATCTGTAGATTTGAGTCTTGCCTGACTTGCTTCCTTGCTGTGTGACTTGGGGAAATCAATCTCACCGTGAAAGATGGAGATTACAGTAGATAATGCATGCACAGGGCTTAGCTCGGCCCCTAGAAGAGTCTAGTGTGTGTACTGAATCTCTCTCACCTCCTTCCTTCCCTCTGTGCAAAGTGGCCTGCTTTGTGCCTGTCCTTTACACTGTGGCATGAAGTCCCAAGACTCTGCTCCTTTTAACTCATTCACTCAGCTTGGTACCTGCTTTGTACATGATTTCAACCAGGTGCTCTAGATGCTACTTGGGACCTTTTCATCCTCAAAAAAGCTTCTGTTGTTATTGTTAGGTGCTGTCGAGTCAAGCAGGACTCATAGTGACCCTGTGAACTAAAGATCTGAACTCTGTTCTGTCCTGTACTATCCTCACACTTCCTGACACACAACGGCCCATTGCAGCAGTCACTGTATCAGTCCACCTGGTCAAGGGTTTTCCTCTCCTTCACCGACTCTCTACCCTTCCCAGCATCATGTCCTTCTCCAAGGAATAGCACCCCCCAGCAACATGCCCAAAGTATATGAGGCAGAGCCTCATCATTCTTGCCTCCAAAGAGCACTCTAGCTGCATCTTCTCCAAGACATATCTGTTTGTTCTCCTGGCCATCCATGGAATGTTCAGTTCTCTTCTCCAACACGTAACTCAAAGGCATCAATTCTTCTGTCATCCTTATTCATTGTCCAGATCTCAGATGCATAGCAAGCAATCAGAAAGATTATGGCCTATGCAATAATTTATTCATTGCAAATACTTATTTTAAAAGACAAATTATTACTTTACACATGGATCTCATCTGATGGGCTGCATAGAAATCAGATTGACTGCATTTGTGGAAGAAATCATTGGAGAAGCTTAATATCAGCTATCAAGTCTGACTGTGGGTCAGATCGTCAACTATTGATATGCAAGTTCAAACAGAGACCGAAGCAAAAGAAAATAAGTCCATGGGAATCAAGATATGATCTTGAATCAATTTAATCTGATTTTTGAGATCATCGTAAGAATAGAGTTGAGGCATTGAACACCAATGATCGAAGACCAGATGAGATGTGGGATGATATAAAGGATATCATTCACGAAGAAAGCAAAAGGAAGAGAAAAAATGGAGAGGAGACAAAAATAAAAGTGGATGCCAGAAGAGACTCTAAAGATTTCACTGGAGCATCAAAAAGTCAAAACAAAAGGAAACCATGTCAAAGTGAAAGAGGTGACCAGAAGATGTCAAAGGGCAGCTTGGGAGGACAAAATAGAGTGTTATAATGGAATGTGCAGAGAGCTGGAATTGGAGACTAAACAGGGAAGAACTTGCTCTGCATTTCTCAAGCTGAAAGAGCTGAAAAACAAATTTAAACCCCGTGTTACAATATTGAAAGATGCTATGGGCAACAGCTTCTAGATCAATATTCTTCTCTGGTGGGTAAGACTTTGCTTTTAAGTATTAGAATGAAATTATTTTCTAGATTATTCACTGCAGACTTGTGGGTAATAGCAAAAATAATGGAAAGAACCCAAACATTCCTAATAGGAAACTGGTCAGAGAAATTCTAGCACGTCTGTGTCATAGCATGCAGCCGTAACAAACAATGAAAATTCTCTCCAAGTGTTCACGTCCACCCCCCCCAAGATCTAGAATTAGGTCTAGGAAGTGTTCGACAGTGTAAGCACTGCATGAAGGGATGGGTAATGACCCCTGTTCCTATCATCCACCTAGATGCTTAGCTAAATCCCACTAGAAGGCAGCTTCCCTGCGTGCGTTCTGACTCCTGGAGGTCCGGCAGTCACAGTGGAAAGTAAGCCATGGCGTTTCAGTTGGTGACTTTTGCAGACGTCGCGTGCCAGGTCCCTGTTCCCAGGGCTGAGAAGCCACCTCCAAGACGGTACTCACTTGAGTCTATGTGGGAAAGTGGAGTGTGAGCAGGGCCGAAAGCGTATTCATGATCGCTTTTATTTTTTATTTATTTATTTTTAAATGTTATTCTTTTGTGTGTGTGCCGTAAAATTAGATCTGACTGGTACAAGAGATTGTTCCTCCCTCCCCAGCAGAGCATCTGGTGGATTCAAACTGTGAACCTCTGGGATTGCAGTGCAGCTTCTTGCCACTAGGCCACCAGAGCTGCCTTCATGATAACCTCTAAATGTTTTCAAATTCTGAAGCTGCTCCACACTCCTGTTTAGAGCAAATAGCATTTTTTTTTAAGTTGGAAATCTGATGTTTATTGTTTAAGTTTCCAGATGTAAGATATTCACTATGTTTTTAAATGTAAATTAGTAATTAATTTTTAAACTTTGGGGTATTTTACATAAACAATGAATTTAAAAAATCTATCCTGAAAATAAGACTTACTATATTGTTTTTGGAGCCATGAGCCAAACAAGACTGCTTCTCTCCTTTATTCAAAAGTTTACAACAATTTCCAGATAGTGACAACAGAATAGCATTTTTAAGGATTGACTTTCACTGTTGCTGACTAGCTGCTAGCGGAGAGGTTGGCAGTTGGAGTCCACCCCAGTGGCTGTGGGAGGGAGAGCTGCTGGTATAAAGCACACAGCTCAGAATAGCCCTGAGGTTCGGTCCTGCCCTGTCAGGGGCTGCTCTGAGCTGGACGTGACTTAAGAGCACCCAGAGGCGGACCATCCCAGTGCAGCTTCCAGGGATACTTGCCATCTAGGGATAGTCCTGATGGGAGGGGATGGCAGGGTGCCGCCGTCTCAGGGTTCCTGAGGCTGCAGCCTCACAGAAGACTGCACAGATTTCTCTAGAGGGCGGCTCCTGGATTCAATCCATCAACCTTTGGGTGAGCAGTTGGATGCTTTAATTACAGTGCTACTAGAGCTTCTTTTTAGGGGCTTTGTGGCTGCTGTGTGCCATCAAGTCAGATCAACTCCTAGCCGATCCCCCAGCAAGTCTGCAGAGGCAGTAATTGTACAGGAAGAGATCGTCTGTGCTCGCACAGAGCGCTTAGTGCATTTGAACAGTATGCCTTTGAGATTGTAGCACAGCTTCTCACCACTAGGCCACCAGAGCTCCACTGCAAAGAGATGTATTCAAATATGCTCAGATGAAATGACATGATGTCTAGACACTGCTTCAAAATGCTAGATTAGCAGGGGAGGGACGGGGTGCACGGTGGAGAATCGGGGGACAGACAGGATGCATGGTGGAGAATCGGGGGCAGGGACAGGGTACATGTTGGAGAATCGGGTACAGGGCGGTGGCAAGTGTGGGTCTGACTGATGAAGCGACTAGCGCTCTGAGGGTCTGCTAAGCTGCTCTACTTGTATTTATTTAAAATTCTCCACAGAGAAAAGCTACACAAATGTTACACTACTTACACTAAAAACTTCGCGAAACATTGGTTTTGGTTTTTAAGAAACACTCTTGTTGTTTTAAACGAAAGTCCTCCCATGCGCCAACCTTTACTTCCTCCATAACGCAGTTTCACAAGAAAACAGCATGGATCCTCCAACAAGTAAATACGCACATGCTTCATCCTTTTGGCTGTGCCTGGGCGGGCAGAGGGAACAGCCAGGCCAGGACGTGGAAGCCAGAGCAAAGACCGGTTCCCCATCTTTCTAGCCCCGGTCTAAGACTGACCCTACTACCCAGCATGATGTCTTTGCTGTCCCTGGGGAAGGGACAGCCCATGGACAGTGGAAGGAACCTTCGGGGCCTGAATCCAGCCACATCACAAGACTTGATCACCAGCTTCCAGACAAACATGTCAGTGGCTTCCCCAGGGAGTGGGCGAGGCCTCACTGCTCACGCTGTGCTGTGGTCAGGGGCCCAACAGACGGCTGGGGGTGGACAGGAGGGTGGCCTACAGGGAGAAGGGTGTAAGAGGGAAGGGAGTACAGGGGGTGGGCAGTGCTGGGCCTGAACAGAAGGGAAGTATTGGGGAAAGAGTGCTGTGGGAAGGGGTGTTGGGGCAGGGGTGGTCCAGGGTGAGGGAGGAGTGACCAGGTTGAGGGAGGGGTGACCAGGCTGAGGGAGAAGTGGTCAGGGTAGGGAGGGGTGTCCAGGCTGAGGGAGGGGTGACCAGGCTGAGGGAGGGGTGACC
>NW_006399950.1:2191793-2201004 GCF_000299155.1 Elephantulus edwardii
GGGAGGGGTGACCAGGCTGAGGGAGGGGTGACCAGGCTGAGGGAGAAGTGGTCAGGGTAGGGAGGGGTGTCCAGGCTGAGGGAGGGGTGACCAGGGTGAGGGAGGAGTGACCAGAGTAGGGAGGGGTGACCAGGGTGAAGGCTTGACTGGGGCACTGGGAGAAGACAGTTGGAGTGACCTGGTCTGCTGTCTTTAAGGCACCTGTCAGAGAGGGGCTCCTACTTCAGTCTCAGTCTTCCCATCCCCACCCAACCTGAGCAGAATGACCCAGTGTCCAGCAGTCCTTAGAGCTCACTCCTGAACCCTCTACTGATACATCTCCCAAGCTTGAAAGATGAGAAAGGAATTCATCTCTGCTCTGAGCATGTAAACATGCCCTTAACCCCGAGTCTGGTCCTGGGCTCAGTGAGTGCCCGGCCCTCCGATGTCCTGCAGTGCACTGGGCTCGTTCCTTCACTGAGAACGGACGAACTGTGGCTGGCTGCGGGGTGGCGTGAGGAATCTTGGAAAGGAAGCGAGTCAACATTTCCACAAATGACAAGTTGCTCTGGGCCTCATTCACGTCAACTTCCCTCTGTAAAGCTTTTCTGAGATGGTTTATTAAAGGGTTTCTGATTGGTGCAAATGGTTTGTGCTGAACCACTTCTGGTCCTTGGTTCAAATCCACCCAGTGGCCACATGAGGGAAAGCCTGCTCTTTAAGGACTGTTGCTGCTGTGGGCCACTGAGCTGACCTCCAGCTCAGCGCCTCAGAGAACAGAGTGAACCTGCCCCGCAGGCCAGGGTCCTCGTGGCAAAGCAGGTTGGGTGTTGCACTGCTAACCGAAAGGTCGCCAGTTTGAATCCACGCATTGCTCTGACAGAGAAGGATGAGGCCATCTCCTGCATGAGGAGTCAGTCCTGGACCCTAAGGGATGGTCATGATAGGTCAGCACGGGCTTGATGGCTGTGGGTCTGGGGATCTTACAGGACAGTTGACCACATCTTTCTCCTGCAGAATCACAGAGCAGATCCAAACCACCAAGCTTTCAGTTACCAGCCGAGTGCTTAACTCAGTGCCACCAGGCTCCTTCTCTTAAGACCACAGCCCTGAAACCCTGAAGTGGTTCTTACCTGAATCTCTTGCCGTCACTGTGAATGGAAGGCTCAACAGCAGAGTGTCAACAAGCCTACCCCTCCCGTAGCTCAGGATTTAGTGCCCCGAGTGGAACCAGAATGGACTGGGCCAGAACCTGGGTTTAGAAGTGTCACCACAACAGAGAGAGGCATGCCTGTCTCATGAGTCACTTCCTCTGAGCTCCCCCTCATAGCTGCCTTCACATAAAGTGCCTGGGAAGCACCTCACGGCTGCCTTCTCTAACAAGGGGCTGTGGGTTTGCAGTCCAGTGTCTGCACGCGGGAACCAAGCTGGCTGTGAAACCCTATCCGTGGCAGAGTTGTACGCATTTCTAAGTGCACAGGAGGGGCAGGCAGGTCCTTTTCGAGTGGCTGTGAAGACGGGCTACTGCAGGCATAAGGGGGTACATGCGTAGAGAGTGCTCCCAGGTCTCCCAACAGCACTGATCCCGCAGCATCCATTCCTACACGGTTAAGGTCATTGCTATCCCTGGACCCTGGCAAAGCCTCCACCGGGGAGCCAGGTGGGAGATTCGCACCCACAGCCTGCAATCCCGACTGCCTTGTGGCACTGGCCAGGTCAGTGCCCTAAAACAGCTTTAACCTGTCTGAACTCTAGATCACAAGTGTCCATCCTGGCACGGACAGATGGGGCCGTGGTGACCGGGCTGGAAGTGGGGTCTCCAGGGTAAGCCTGAACTGCCCCAGCCACACAGCCTCTGGATCCCGAGAGCCCAATCCTGCCACAGTCACTGCCAGGCCCGTGCTGGGGGCTGGGATCCCAGATCATGCCAAGTTTCCCGGGGACCAGGCCCGTGCTGGGGGGGTTGGTGAGCCTGGGACCTCAGACTATGCTAAGCTTCCCAGGGACCAGGCCTGTGCTGGGGGCCTGGATCCCAGGCCAAGCGTTCTTGTGATCTAGTCTGTGTTGGGGGGGAGGGGGTTGGGAGACCCGGGATCCCAGGCCATGCCAAGCTTCT
This sequence comes from Elephantulus edwardii, assembly GCF_000299155.1. Classification (NCBI taxonomy): domain Eukaryota; kingdom Metazoa; phylum Chordata; class Mammalia; order Macroscelidea; family Macroscelididae; genus Elephantulus; species Elephantulus edwardii. Next base: position 2,193,889 of record NW_006399950.1, read on the forward strand.
CTGGGGATCAGGTTTCTGTGACTCTGTGCCAGGCACGTCCCTTCCAGGAACCGGCAGCCGCTTTTAGCCGCAGGCTGCACATGAAAGGCGGCAGTCGGAAACGTGACGTTTTGTCAACAGGCGAGGCGGGTCAGAGCTGGGTGAGACCATCCCGCAGGCCCGGCCAGCTGCAAGCACCACGCCCTGTCTGAGGCAGCCAGATCCAGGCCCGAAGCCAGGCTTCACCCCACACCACACCCCCTTCCCCACAGAGGCTCTTTGTCCTGATGGGCCCCCACACCTCCGGCCACACCCGGGTTCTGCTGAATTGGGGAGAAGGGAGACCCAGGGTTCCAGTGACAGAGCACAGGACAGCGGCAGCGGTGGGTGGCCCAGCACTCGGAAAGGGGTTCTGGGAGGCTAGGAGCACTGCAAGGCTTATTTTAGTTCCCCTGTTGAACCACTTCCTTCTGTGCCCAGAACTTCTCCAGTGTCAGGGACCAGGAGATGGGGCCTGATGGCCTGCCCTGATTCCTCTCCCAGCTCCCAGGGTAAATATGTTCAGATTTTCATTGAAAATGTCCAGCTACTAGAGCCCAGCAAGTTGTGGGAGGATCTGGGGGCTAGCAAGCAGGAAACCGGAGGGCCGGATGACCTGGAAGTTAGGGAATTGCCCTTGGCTTGCTCCAGGACAGGTGCTCTACCAGACCGGTGTGTGGCACGCAAGGATCTGCCCTGAGTGCAGCAAGGGGCCGAGACTGCCTCGCCCCGGGCTGGAAACATCGACAGGGCACCGGGGTTGTGAAGGGACTCCCTGGGGCAAGGTCCCTCCTTCAGCTCCAGACCAGCAGTGTTCTGGAAGACTCCGTGCTGTGGGGGCTGGAGTCTGACCTGGGAAATCCTGACACCTCTGAGGGGACTGTCCCGTAGGAATATCCAACTGCAGCTGGAGAGAGGCAGAAGCCGCTTCTCACAGAACGTTTAATCCTTTTAAGGAACACCGGTATTCACTCACACACACACACCCAGCCAGGGGAAGTCCAGGAAGGATGTAAAAGGAATTATGGAATGGTGCCTCCAGCAGCAAGAAGTCAGGGTATGGGAAACCCATCAGACCTCACCAGGTTTGCAAATGTCGAACTGTGTACTGGCCAACAGCCCCATCCCAGCATCAGCTAGCACTGCCCAGACCTCACAGCGCACTGTGTGCACCCTGCCAGTTAGCTCCCCCACGCATCTCATTCCTTCGTTTCTGAATCAACCGAGATGAACTAGTTCCTGCCTTTAGCCAAGAAGGGAGGACAGCAGTCACCACCCAGGCAAGTTATGTAGAAAACGGACCTGGCCATCTTTCTTTCCCATAGGAAAAGGATTATTTTATTAAGCATTTGATAACAACTACTTAACATTTACTCAGATAAAAATATTTACAATCTCACGAAGGCTCCAAAATAGAAACACTGTACCTCTCCCTAGAGAAAAAAATTCTCTTCAAAAACAGGAATACATTCATTTTTTTCTTACTTTGTAGATCAAGTTAACTATACAAATAAACATTTGAAACATTTACCTCTTTTAATATATTTATATAATATATATATTTAACAGCTTTACAAATAAAGGCAACGACTTTATACGAAAATACAGAGGGCAGGACGCAGCAGGGCCGGCGATGGGGCATAGTGCATTGTGAACGCTAGGGCAGGCCGGGGCTAGCCAGGAAGCGTGTGCTCGGACCAAGAGAAACACCTTCCAAGGAGTTTTTTAGCAGTCAGGGCTCTCTATGCACCTCAGGCAGGAGGAATGAGCCTACAGAAAGGTTCTTGCTGTGTCAAGGGTTAGTTAAGCCTTCGAGAAGCTAAAGCTTGGTTTAAAGGTGTTTTAGCGGAGAAATGAAAACCGAGTCTACTGAAGGTAGCAATTATGACTCAGTTCCCTGCACACTGAGAGGGGCGCTCAGAGCCTGTCCCTTTGAGTCAGGACCGGTGCTGTGGACAGCCAGCTGCTGACCACGTACAGGAAGCAGGTGCCAGAGGCCCAAGGGGTGCACCCTGTCCTCCCTGGCTGGGTGACCTGCACAAGAGCCCTTTCCGTTTCTGGGGAGTTGCCCCTACTGAGCCTGAGTAAGGAGCTACATTCTTTGTTTGTTGGGTGGGGGGAGAGCACACCTGAGGAAAAGCTCCCCAACCACTGCCAGGCGATGCCAGTGACTGCCACGCACTCCAGCAGAATCACTCGCACTCGTCTGCCCACCCACCACACCCATGAGTCAGTGGAGGGGCAGGGTGGGGTCAGCACAGCTGGCTGGGAGCTGCAGCCCTGTTCCCAGTGCTACAGGTCTGGCTCCCGATGTGAAGAGTGACAGAAGCAGCTTTTGCCAATCCACAGGGGACTAGTAGCCGGGTGGGGAAGTCCTGCTGGTGTGCGGCACTCTGTGTCTTCCCAAAGGCAACGCTCGATGGCCGGCCACCATGCACATCCCCACACAACCCTGTACAGACAGCCCCTGAATCTCCTTCCCATCCTCCAATCAGCTCGGCACAAACCTCGGGGTCAATCGCACTGCACTCACAGAACATTTTTTGGGAGGAAGCCAGCCAACCGGCAGACCGTTGGCCTAGTCTGTGGCCTCCAGGTTTAGTGGGGGGATCTGTTTGAGGGCCTGCAGCAGGGCCGAGGAGTCGGCGGCCGGCGGGGTGGGCCCGGGGGACGGCAGTCTTTGGGGCAGCAGCAAGGGTGCAGGCAGCTTGTCTGGGCCCACATAGCCGCTGAGGCCTGGGTAGAAGAGGGGCATGGAGGTGGGGTACCAGCACTTCTCCAGCATAGGCAGGTAGGCGGTGGCTGATGGGGGGATGAGATAGAAGGGCAGGCAGAGGTGCGGGGGCTGATGTGGGGGTGCGCTGAGGAAGGAGGAGCCCAGCAGGTCACTGCTGGGGAAGTGGCCTTCGTCAGTGGGCAGCTGCATTCGGCCCTTCTTGGTGGGGGGCTCCTCAGATTCCTGCTTGATCGCACTGATCCTTTCTCCCACGGCGAATCTGCGTCCACGGTCACCTCTTGAGTACAGCTCCCCACGCGCATCCCCCTTCTCTGACTCGCCCCCGTAGCCACTGTCTGTGTCTGTGTCACTGCCACTCTGCTCCCCACTGGACTGAGGGAAAGTCCTCCGGATCACGGGCACACAGTTCTTCCCAGGCCCATCTGAGCCTCTGGCCAGGGAGCTGGCCCTCTCCTGGAAGTCCATGGTTTTGGGGGTTGCATCTGCTGGCCTCCTGGAGGGACCGCCCTGCAGCAGCTCTGAGACCACCCGGTGGAGGTGGGCAACCAACTGGGATGACTTGAGGTCACGCGTGTTCTCGTGCTTGGCCAGGTACTGCAGCACCTCCCGGGCACATGTCTGGAAGCCAGAGCAGAAGGTCTCCTGACTGGGGTCCATGCTTCTTCCCGAGAGCTCCCCTGAAGAGACAGACCACAAGAGATACTTCAGAGACACCGTGTGATGACAGCAGCTTCTCATTCCCAAAGTAGCACCAAAAATGATACAAACGTCAAAGGAGTTCACAATCTTACTGCCCGCAAACAAAACACGATTATTTCTAATGGCTGCAAAATATCCTACCCTAGAAGTGACCTATTATTAACAGAGACTCTGCCCTCTCTCCGAGTGTGTAGGTTGTTGTTGGGTTATCATCCTTAAAAGACACAGCAGCGAAAAGCCTAATATATCCATAAATTTCATAAATTAAAGAGCCAATTTCTAGAAGAGCGTCAAGTCATAAAACAGAGTCAGTGAAGGAACAGCATCACTTGTTACTAAGGTTTGTAGATAAGTACTTTAAAAAAGTATATACTAAAAAATGTGTGTGTGTGTGTGTGTGTGTATATATATGTACATGCACATGTGAACCTCTGATGACAGAATAAAGAACTAATGGCACCGATCTGAGGCATTCGGAGATCGGCAGCTTCCAGGGAGCCAGCACTGACATAAACACTCCAATAACTCCTACAAGTCCCAGCCACACTGCATGCTTTAACAGAGATGCTTTTTCTAACTCAGTCTCTCCTCCTTCCACCTTTATCCCCTCAGAAATGTGCATACTCATGTTTTCTGAGGAGGAGACAGAAGCATTGCTGGTTGTTGCTGAAAGGAGGAATGAGGGGTCAGCAGGAGACTGCCTCCACCACACTGAACAGAATTACGTCGAAGGGCGGAGGATGGATGCTTAGAAGGTTACTTTGATGCTTGGGAATCAGGAGAAATGGATGATGAAACCTCAGCAGTTTCATGAGATTGTGCAATTGCACAAGATACCTAGTGGCTATTCAGAAATGCACACACTGAATGCAAGGAAAAGTCCTGCTGTCATCCGGCCAGAACGGCACCGCACAGGGAGGAAGCAGACACACAGGAAAACGCTGGGGCAGACCTGCCCTCTCTCCCCAGTGAGCCAACGGGCTGTGAAACACCCACGATGCAATCACACTGCCTTGGCCCTCTAAAGGTGGGGGGACCTCCACAAACCCAACAGCTCACAAAAACTGCACATAAATACTTTATCATCTGTATTCATGCCAGACAGCACACAGCAGCATTTCTAATGAAAAGCCTGACCTTTCAGGAACTGATCTCCCCAGTGACCCGGCAAAAGTAAGTTACTGGCTGTGGAGCCGTTTCTCACACCAGATGCTGAAGACCATGGGCTGTGTGCTGGCAACCAGCTGACCTGGACACTCACCGGCCTGGAGCCCGCTCTGCAGGGCAAGAATTTTCTGCTGCTGCTGGTCAATTAGGCTTGTAAGTGCCTTCACGTGCTTCAAAGTAAGTTCAAGAACTACTGCCTTTTCCAAGTGACCCAAAGTCTGGAATAAAAAGAACCTCTGTCAGCAGTGAGGCCAGGAGTTCTACCTCTGTGACCATTATCAGCTACGAGAAATTCTCCAAAGGGCGACAGACTGGCTTTTCTTGGATATGGCTAAATGAGATTTTAAATTATCAAGAACAGCTTTAAGAGGCTGGTGTAAACACATATAAATGTCGGAATAAACACAAGCCTCGAGTTGCCTGTCTCTGGAGGCACTGAGTGGCAGCCACCCCAAGGAAGGTCTGAGGGATCAATTTCTCCAGCAATCTGCTGACCTTCGCTCAGGGAAAGCAGAGGACACTTCCCTAAGAGCTGCAGCCTGAGGAAGGGCCTCTCCTGTGCCTGGCAGCCAGGACACCTTCCCCAGAGCTTTGTCTCACCGCTTTAGAACTTCTGGCTCATTTCAGCTTTCTCCTTCCTCTTACTCTAATACTTTCCTCCTTTTCCCCAGCAAATGGCCAGCAAGAAATGGCTTCTATGTGGAAAGCTCCAGATATAAAGAAATCAGGACTAATGCAAATTTCCTGTGTTTTTAAACGAGGATAAAAAAAATCCAAAACTAATGAGCCCTGGAAATCAGCAAGAGCCACTCTCTAACCCCTGAGCAGGACGGGGTGGACGTGAGAGGGGCCTGAGAGGCCCACGTGGTTGTCACTGCATTCCTAAGAGGCTTCCAGCAAAGATCCGGGGTCAGGGGAAGGGTCCCAGGCGGCGCTGCCCTCCGGCCCGCAGTTCCCCGCGCGGCCTGCAGGCGGCGGTGGCTCCCGCGCTCCGGGCGAGGCCGCGGCTTGTGCGCAGCCAGGTCCCCACTCACCGTGAGTTTGAGGTGTTCCGGCAGAAGATCCTTCAGCTGGGCAATGCACTCGTTAATCCGGTCACGTCTCTTCTTCTCGATGAGCCGGTGCGGCAGTTTGTAGGTCTCCTGGAAGGAGAGGAAGATGGTGGGCGCCTGGCCAGAACCACCTTTTGCTCCTTCCCCAAACTACTCAGTAGGGGCACCGCGCTCAGACCTTGCAAGCCCCCCCTCCCCACCAGCCTCAAAGAGAAAAAAACTTTTCCTGCTACTGAACACCCGAGAGGCGGGGACGCGGGTCCCGGGGTCCCTGTGCGCTTACCTTACTGTCGTCGCTGCGCTTTATTCCCCGCCGCGACTTGTACACTTGATACATGTGGGCAAAATCCAGCCTGCAGGGAGAGACGAGGGGAGGTCGGACTTGTGCGCTCGGGCTGCAGGCGCCGGAGCTGCCCCGGCACGAAGCGGTGCGGCGCGCGGGGTCGGCGCGGACTTACCCTGCAGCCTCCAGAGCCGGCGCCTTGGGCAGGCAGGAGGGAGGCGGCTGCGCGCTGGGGATCCTCTCCATGGTGCAGGGAGCGGAGTCCACGGAGTGCGTCTGTCCGTGCGAGGGGGAGACTGGGTGAGGACTTTCTGCGGGGTACCTGGGGTCCGAGCCGGGAGTCCTGAGCCGAGCTCTCGGAAATGCCCTGCGCTGCGCGGGGCTGCGGTGCGGCTTCAGAGAGGGGCGCGCATGGCTCGGCGTCCCTCCAGCTCCGGCTCCGCTCGGCGCGCAGACCGCCGGTGTGTGCGCCCCGCGAGCCGGTGAATGAGAAGCGGGGAGGGGCGAGCAGGGGGGCGCGGGAGGAGCGGCGGGCGGCGGCGAGCCGAGGAGTAATGGAGAGGCTGCGGGCTGGGTTAAATGGGAGCGAGGGGGCGGGCCGGCCCTACGTGTTCCACCCTGTGACTCCAGGCACGTCTGGCCGCGGCCGGCGAGGGAAGGAGCGGCCGCCCGCCCGCCCCCGGCCTCGTCACATGAGCCTCACGTGTTGAACCACGCTCGGGCGGCGGCCAGGGAGTCCCCACCCCCAGCCCCCAGGTGTCTGCGGCCGCCTTTCCCCGAAGAGGGGGTGGCCGCCGGGGTCCGCGGGCGGGGGGCGCGCAGAGCGGGGGGCGGGACGTGGGCGCGCCGGCCCCGGGGAAATGAAGTAAGTTCCCGTCTCCCGGAGTCGGGCAGGGCGGCCCGCCCGCTGACTCAGGCGGGAAGGAATACCCCCGCGCGCGCCAGCGGCCCCTCCGGCCCCGGGCGGGGGTTTCTTTCCGTCCCGGGTCCCCTGCCCCCACCCGCCCCGTGTCCAGGAATCGCCTGCCGCGGGGCGGGGCCGGGGGCGGAGCGGATGTCACCCCACGGGAAGCGGGGAGACGGCCAAGAGCGAGGGCAGCCGAGGCCGCCGCCGAGCACGCCGCGCGCACCTGACCCCGAGGATGTCCGGAGCGGCCCCG
>NW_006399950.1:2201233-2226173 GCF_000299155.1 Elephantulus edwardii
CTGTGGGGCGCCGGGGCGCGGGCTCCCGTCCCCGGGGCTCTGGCCGAGTGTTTGCGGGCGACAGCCGGGGCAGGAGTTAGAGGGGAGCCGAGTGCGCCACGCAGGAGACGCGCAGTCCCCGAGAGGAGCTCGCTGCGACAGAGGCGGCGGGGACCGGAACCGGCCAGCACCGGACACCGTCGGCCTCCGCCGGGCTGGGCGCTCGAGGGGGGCAGCCTCGGGAACGTGTCTAGTGGGAGACTGGATTTCATGGTTATTTAGTGTGAACCTCGAGGCCGGGGAGAGGAGGAGGGTGCGACACGAGAACACACCCCCCGGCAGCGGCCACGATGGCTGTGACCCCGTGGAGACCCCCCTCCACAATAGCCGGGCCCTGTGACCCGCAGCCCGCGGGACAGCAGGCGGTGGGCGCCGGACACTGACTTCCCCTGGCCCCGTTAGCCTCGGAGGTCAGACGTGACTGGGGACACCCCACCCCCACCCCGGGTCAGTAGCGAGGCCCTGGGAGCCCCCGGGAGGTCAGATGTGACGGGGACACCCCCTGCCCCAGGTCAGTGGCCCGCTGCACAGGGACCTGGGGGTGTGGGGTCAGCGTGCGGGGTGAGCACACGGGCACGGAGCGCGAACAGCGGGCAGCGCCCCGCCTGCGCAAAGCTGGGGTGCGCACGTTGACCTGGGTGGGAGTGGATTTCCTTGGGGCGCTTTGGAGAGCTCCTGCTTCCTGTTTGTATTTCACAAGCGTCAGACTTCTTAGTGTGAGGTGCCTCCTTTCGGGGTGACCTCACTGAGCGCTGGCCTCCCTTCCTCTCAGGACGCAATCTCACCGGCTTTTGTTGTCAGCTGGGCTCGGGAGGAAGTGACCGCAGCATCGCTTCCTGCCTGGAAGTGGACAGCAGGACGGAGCGAGGGTGGGAAGCTCCGGTGCCCCAGCTGTTTGCTAAGCTACAGCCTGAAGTCTGTTAGTTCAAACCCACCCACCTCGCTGCCACTACCCCTGCTGCTGCCAATATAGGTCCCCAGGTCTGCTGCTGTGGGCACGTCAGTGCCCTCACCCTCGTGGTCACTGAAGCCACGGCCGGTCACTCTGCACAAGGCGTAGTTTTGCCTCGTTTTGGAGGCAGGTCTGCTATGTACCTGCGACGCAGGACCCCAGTGGTCACTGCTGGGGAAGTCGGGGCTCTGTGAGCTGGAGAGGATCGATGCCCATGTCGCCAGCTGCCACTGCCCACCCTCCATGCAGCATGATGACACACGTTTAGAATTTGTCCCCCCTCCGCCCTTTCTCCCCTTGCCTCGGGAGCAACCAAGGATGCACTTCTGCATTTTTTTTCTTTGACATTTCGTATGTTGCTCTTTCGGTTGAGAATACGTACAACAAACATTTTCCAGTTTCATATTTGCTCTAAAATGGACTCTCCAGTCCCAAGAGCATGCCTGAGCGACCCAAGTTCCACAGTTCTGCACTGGGGTTCTTTTTCTATTTAATTTCAACTTTTTCTGTTTGTATTAATTGGTTTGCTTTCAAAGTTCATGCACACTGTATTTCACACTGTTCTTCATTCACATGGTGTTTTTCATACAGTCATTCTCATACATTATGTTTTATAAAATCATCGTGCACCGTGCCCAACAGTACCCTGTCTTTTCGCCTGGATCCTTCCCATTTCCTTCCTCCCTCTCTCCACCCACCACACTGTGCACCCTTGTGGTTTCACCCCTACCCATCCTCGGCCCTCCCTCCCCTGAATTCCTATATATGTTTTACTAGTTATATTTTTACAATAATGGTCTTAAAAATTGTATAGGGGCCATGCTAATCTTCGTTGTATCACTCCAGATTAGTATATGTGCTGCCTAAGCACCATTCTGAGTTTTTTTAAACCTATTTTTGTCTTCTCTATCGTTTTGTTATTGTTGAACTAAACAAAATCATTCCAGGCGTGCCTTTTGCCATCCTTAACAATCTACATGCTTCATCACACCTTTGTATATCTTTATTTGGTGCTTACTTCTTGTTCTTTTTTTCAGACTGTATGCTAATTACTTGATTCTACAAAACTATCTTAAAGTCAAAACCAGCAACCAAAGCCCTTTAGCCATCAAGTTAATTGTGACTCACGACCTTCCATCTGTTTCCAATGCTGTCCATCTTTACCGAGGAGACTGGCCATGTTGGGCACCAGCTGGTGGATGGATTTGAACTATCAGCCTGTTGGTTACCAACTCCATGTCATGTGCTGAGCCACTGTTGTGGTGTTGTTATGTGCCTGCGACTGATAGCACCCCTATGTACAATAGCCCTAAACCCTGCTGTGTCCTGTGCCAATCTCACTGGCTCCGACACCTACCCCCATTAACCCCGTCACTGAATCAATCTACTTCATAGAAGGCCTTCCTCTCCTGCACTGTCCCTCCTCCCTCCTAAGCATGACGTCCTTCTCCAAGGACTGGTCCCTCCTTGCAACATGCCCAGAGTATTTCAGATGAAGCTTCAGAATCCTTGCCTCCAAGGAGCAACCTGGTTTAACCCTCTCTAGGATGAACCTGTTTGTTCTCCTAGCAGTCCATTGTATATTCAGTACTCTTCTCCAGCACCACAGCTCAAAGGCATCAATTCTCCTTCTGTCCTCCCTAGTCATTGTCCAGCTCTCTGACGCATAGCAAGTGATTGCAAAGACCATAGCCTGTATCAGGTGCACCTTAGTCTCCAGAGAGACACCATTGCTCTTGAGTACTTTGGAGAGCCCTAACAGCAGACTTTCCCATCATAATACGTCTTTTAATTTCCTGGCTACTGGTGCCAGGAGTGTTGACTATGGAGCCAAGCAAACTAAAGCTGTGAACAATCTCAATCTCTTCACCATCCATCCTGATGCTGCCACTTGGCCCAGTGGTGAGAATCTTATTGAGCTTCAATCCATATTGGAGGCTGCAGTCCTTGACCCTCTGCAGCAAGTGCTTCAGGTCCTCCTCAGTTTCAGCAAGCAGGGTTGTGTCATCCACATAACACAGACTGTTGATGAATCTTGCTCCAATCCTAATGCCACACTTCTCCTCGTACAGCCCAGCCTCTCAGATAATCTGTTCTGCACATAGGTTAAAAAAGGTATATAGATAGGACACATCCCTGGCGTACACTCTTCCCAATTTTGAACCATGCAGTGTCTTCTTACTCTGTTCTGATGACTGCCTCCTGGTCCTTAAAAGTCATTGCCACCTTGTTAATCAGACATGAGTGCCTTTTTGCATTCATTTCATACATTTGTCCTGAGACATTCTGTGCCAGACACTGAACAAAGTCCTGGAGATATACATCATGTCCTTTTGGGGAAACCAGAAGCTCAGGGTTTAAATAACCTGACTCAGATTTGGATTGTACCTAGGGCTGGAGCCTGGCACTGTTGGACTGCACACTCTGTCTTTTTAACCACTGGAGAAACTTCCTCAGAGGTTGTGCACTGCTTTGGTCTAGGAGGGCTGTCCCCACTGCCTTGTGTGAGCACTCTCTGGGGAAGGTGTATAATTGGTTTAACCAGGGGCTCTGGTGGCCTAGTGTTAAGGGATTACACTTCCAACTCAAAGCTACATGATTCAGATACATCAGTTGTTCCAAGAAACAAAAACAGGTAATTTTCCATCTCTGTTCTGACTTGACACTACCCAACAATAACGACAATTGGTTTAATATTTGGAAATCACTCACATTCTCCACACTGTTGCTGCTGGCCGCTTTTTGCTCCTAGTGACCGCCGCACAAGGGGACAGGCCGCTGCCTGGTGCAACATCATCCCAGGATTCAGATCAGACTGTGTGACCCACAACTTCACGGGTTGTTTTTCAGAAGTGGATCACAGGTCTTTCCTGCTAGTCCATCTCAGTGGGAAGCTCTGCTGAGACGTGGTCCTATCACAGCAGCACACAAGTCTTCAGTAACACAGTGATGCCGTGTGCGGCCCCTCGACCAGAAAGCCAGCAGGTCTCCTTGCCAGCCCCACCACGAGCGTGGGCACCTCTGATGGCAGACCTGGGTTCCCTGAGCAAGTAAGCAGCAGTTGAGAGTCACCACACTGCACCAGTCACTGGACTGCCTCCATCTGTCTTCTCATTCCACGTTTGGCTTCAGACCTTTTTATTCACAGCATTCTAGGCTAATCTTTGTGTTCTCATGTTTTTGTGGAAAGGACTGAACTGGCATATCTACTCCACATTGTACCCTAAACTGGACGACATTTAGTGTTGTTATGTGCCCTCGAGCTGCTTGTGACTCATAGCAACCTTATGTACATCCCTAAACCCTGCTCTGTCCTGTGCCAGTCTCACTGTCTCCAACACACCCATCCCGATTACCCCAGCACTGAATCAATCCACCTCCTAGAGGGCCTTCCCCTCCTGCGCTGTCCCTCCACCCTCCCAAGCATGATGTCCTTCTCCAAGGACCTGTCCCTCCTTACAACATGTCCAAAGTATGTCAGACAAAGCCTCAGAATCCTTGCCTCCAAGGAGCAGCCCGGTTTAACCCTCTCCAGGATGAATTTGTTTTCCTAGCAGTCCATGGTACCCTCAATACTCTTCTCCAGCACCACAGCTCAAAGGCACCAATTCTCCTATCCTCCCTACTCATTGTCCAACTCATTGACATATAGCAAGTGATTGCAAAGACCATGACCTGTGTCAGACACACCTTAGTCTCCAGAGTGACACCATTGCTCTTCCCTAACAGCTGACTTTCCCATCACAATATGTCTTTTAATTTCCTGGCCGCTGGTGCCAAAAGTGTTGACTGTGGAGCCAAGCAAAATAAAGCTGTGAACAATCTATAGATTTTTTTTTCTTCAAATTTTAACGGGCTTTCAAATCTATTGATGGGCTTGGAAGGAGTCTTGGTCTTGGGTTGCTAATCAGAAGGACAGGGTTCGAATCCTCCAGCTGCTCTGTGGGTGAAAGATGAGCCCCCATAAGGATCTATAGACTGGCAGACGCGATGGAGGGTCGCCACAAGTCCAAGTTAACAGCGAGTCAGCGGGTTTGGTTCTGGACCCAGGATGGGTAGGGAAGCACTGCAGTTAAGTGGATGACTTAAAACAGAGAGGTTGGTAGTTCGAACTGCCCCCGGGAGAAAGATGTGACAGTCTGCATCTGTAAAGCCTCCCAGCTTGGTCCTTGAAGGGAGGGTCTTGCCGACTGTCCCAGGGTCACGCTGAACAGGGTGGGCTTCGAGCACAGGACAGGAGCAGAGAAGTGATGTTACGTAACAGTTTAGTTAGCTTCTCACTGGTGGCTGGTGACCGTGAGCACCTGTCATGGGCTTTGTTTCCAATAATGCGTCTTCTGCTGAATGTTAGTTCAACTCTTTGTCTTGCTTTTAAACGGCATTATTACAATATTACAAGAGAGCTGAGAAATGTAGAAAGAGTCTTCTGTCTTCCTTGTCAACTTGCCCAACTTTCGGATGCAGAGAAAGCAATTTTAAAAAAGGAATACTTTGGCTTTGAATTAGGAGCACCTTAGTCTTTAAACTGGCACTGTTGCTCTTTAGAATTTTGGGGAGGTCCTTGACAGCAGATTTCCCCAATGTAACATGTCTTTTGGTTTCTTGATTGCTGTTACTATGACATTGATTATAGACCCAAGTGAAATGAAATTGTGGACAATTTAATTTTTTTCTCTCTGTCTTTCATGGTACAGCTTATCAGTCCAGTGGTGAGGATTTTGTTTTCTTAATGTTGATTGTGGTGTAATCAAATTGAAGGCTTTGATCATCTTCAGTCAATGCTTCAGATCTTCCTTACTTTGGGAGGAAGGGTGTGCCACCTGCATAGGACAGGATGCTGATGAGTCTTCGTCCAGTCCTGATGCCACATTCTTCTTCATTTAATCCAGTTTCTCAAATTATCTGTTGAGCATACAGACTGAACAGATAGGGAGGAAAAGTACAACCTGGCTTACACATTTTCTGGTTTTAAACCATGCAGTGTTCCCCTGATCTGTCCAGACAACGGCTTCTTGGTCTATGTATAGGTTTCACATTAGCAAAACTCAGTGTTGTGGGATGCCCATTCTTCTCAATGTGAACCATAGTTTGTTATCAAGAGTATGTCCAGGTGAGTGAGACAAGTCTTACCTTTTTAAGGAGCATTCTGACTGTCCTTCAGAGATAGACTTGTGTATTCTTACAGAGCTGATAAGCTTCCAAAGACAGACAGACTAGGAAGATAGAAACACTAAGAAGAATGATGGGCTATCCACTTCCAAAAGAACAGGCCTTTGAGAAGTCTGTGTAAATAAAATAGAGCACACTTAGATTAGACTAGCAGATATGGCACTGGGGGCTGGAGGCCTTGTATTGGGAAGAGACTGGCTCAGGACAGGGCGGGGTTCTTAGCTGTTGTACATAGGGTCACGGTAAGTCACAGGTGCTGATATTCTTTGAAAACACCGTAATTCAGAGATGTCAATTCTTCCTCAATCATCTGTGTTCCTTGTCCAACTTACATCTTATGAAGTGATTGAAAACATCACATTGCTTTAGTCTTTTAAACAACGTATGTCAGTTTACCACATGAGTAGATTCTGTTCATTGTTTTGTCTTCTCAGGAAGAGGTGCTGGCATGTCCACAGGGGCTACACGTCCCCAAAGGCTGCACTTCTCCCATGGCTCACACCCACCAGTGGCTTCTCCAGAGAAAGACGGGCCGTTTCCTCCTGTGCAGTTTACAACCTCAGACACCCCTGGGGGATCCGCCGTGAGACGGTTCCAACCCAACAGCAATGAGTGAGTGAACGATGTTGTTCTTTTGATTTATTTCTCTAGGTTCTCACCAAGACCGCACTTTCTTAATTACTGGAGTTTTGTGTTGTTTTTGTAAGGTGCCAAGTTGATTATGACTGATAGACATCTTACAATGTGTCCAGTGGTATGCATAGTGATTAAGCAATTGGCTGGTAATCAGAACGTCCACGGTTCAAACCGACTGCCTGCTCTGAGGGAGAACGAGGAGGTGACCTATCTCCTTGACGATGTACACCTTTGAAAACCTTATCGGGCGGCTCTACTCTGTCTGGAGGGTCTCTGTGAGTCAGAATCAATTTACCAGAAACAGATTTCTCGTTGTAAAAATTTTTATATTGGGAGTATAAGTTCTCCAACTTTCTTCTTTTATATAATTTCTCCAACTTTCTTCTTTTAAAGTCTTTTGGTCTCTTTTAGGTTCTTTGAATTTCCATATAATCCTTAGTTTCAGTTTGTCTGTCTCTTCCAAGAAACTAGGGAACACTGGGCCTTTAAATGGTATTTCTTGGGTGTTTTGATTTATGAATCTGGCATAGCTTTGCATTTATGGAGGTCTACTTTCTGTCAGTAATATTTGTAGTTATCCATGCTGACGTCTTGGGATTCATTATTAACTTTATTTTTGGCCATTTCATTTTTTGTTTTTTATTGCACTCCCCTTCAGTTTCCCGCCTCTTCAGTTTCCAGTTATGTAAGAATGGGATGATTTCAAAGCGCCATCCTTGTTGCTTTAAACTTGCTAAACTCACCCACTAATCTCAGCAGTGTCAGGGCTGTTTACACACATGGCCACACTGGCTGTGGGTGGTAACACCGTTACCTTTTTTCTGATCTGTGTCCTTTTAAAAATTATTTTTTTGCCTTTGGCTAGGATATGCAGTACAGTACCGCACTGTAATATCTAGCTGGATAGTTTTGCATTACTCTCAGGGAAAGAGGTAAAGAATCCAGCATCTCCTCACTGAGCGTGGCATTACGCGCCACGTGATCGTCATCTGAACGAAAGCATTCCCTCACGTTGCCGTTTTACACAGCATCACAAGAAGCTCCTACTTTGCTCAATTCCATTTTCTGCATTAACTGACATGAACATAGGGTTTTCTCTTTTATTAAGATGAAGTACAATTTTTTGAGTATTAATCCAACCTTGAATTAGTGAGATTAGTTCACTTTGTACATAGTATATTATCCTTATTTTTATTGGAAGATTTGATTTGTTAATAATTCAAGTATTTTCTTGGCCATGATTATAAAGGATATTGGGTCATGGTTTTTCTTTTCTTGTAATAGCTATGTGAAGTTTAGTGTCAGGGTAATCTTGACCTCAAGTGATAAATTGGGCAGTATTTCTTCTCTATTTTCTAAAAGAGCCCTGGAGAGTTTATACTGTTTCTCCCTTAAGTCATAACACTAAGTCTAGAGTTTTCTTTGTGTGAAGGTTTTTGACGATAATTAATACTCTTTAGTAGATCTGATGCTGCTAAACTTAATTAATTTTTTCCCATCAGTGTTGGTAATCTGTGTTTTTCTAGGAAATCTGTGTATTTTAATCATGTACTTTTATCAATATACTGGCATTGTTTAATCTTCTCACATCTACGATTCTGTACTGGTACATCCTTTTCCGTCCGCTGAGCCTCTTGTTTGTCTGCTTGTATTTTCTCTCCTTTGCCCTGTCACCGACCTATGGGTCACATTGATTTTCTTAATCTTGACAAAACTCTGCAGCTGACTGGTGTTGTCTCTGGGGGTTGCGCCTCCCATATTCCATCCACTTCCTTTCTGATTTTGCTTATCCTTTCCCTTCTACTTATTTGGAAAGAACCTGCTCTCTTTTTTCTGGTTTCCCATGAGGCATCACAATATCATTTATTTGGAACCCCGCACATCATGAGTCAGTCATTAGCTACCTGTAGTAGCTGACTCTCGTATCTTCCTTGTCAAAAAGGTTCGAATGGTCATTTGCTTTTTCTCGATCCACAGATGGTTTATAAGGATGTCCAGTTTGCAGTGTCTGTGGCTTTTCCGGGCCGTGCTATTCTATTTGAAATAATACAGATTCAGTGGAAGCTATGATGGTCATCCACAGAGTTCTGTGTGACTGCCACCCTTTTCTCCCAGCCGTAACGTTTTACATGACTGCAGGACAATCTCCAAACAAGGACGTTGAGGGCACTGATGATGGCTTAGTTAGTGGTAAGGAGCTGAGCTGCCAACACAGAGGAACATGGTTCAAATCCACTAGTGGCTCCACTGGAGAAAGATGGGCAGTCTCCTCTTGCACATTCTCTGCCCTGAAAAGCCATTGCAGTTTAACTCGATGGTACAGAACAACAACCCATCAGCAACAACAAAACGTAAGGGCATCCTAAGGGCGTAGTCTGCCAGCCCACAGCTCGAAGCAGTGCCTCCCCGGTGGGTCAGACTGGGTCAGACGATGGGCCAGCTCCGCCCGAGCGATTAGCAGCCTCAGAAAGCCCAGTGAAGCCTCTGCAGAGAGTCAGTCCCGTCTGGATGGCAATATGTGAGTGACTGACCACCCACGTAATTTAGATTCCTGCAGCTGAACATGGGCTCACACACGTGTGAGGACCTGCTGTGGACAGAGTTTCGTGAAGATTTATCACCTGTGTAGACGGGTGTAACCACCACCACGGTCAAGACACTGTTCTCTCACCACAGAGTTCGCTCCTGTCACGCTGTCCAGTGGCCTCCATTGTGCTCCCCTCCCCTGTCCCAGCCCTGGTAACTGCTAACTGCTCCTCCTTTCTGTAATTTTATAATTTTGAGCATGTTACAGAAATGAAATGACGGCGTATGCTACCTTACGGTTGCGTTTTCATGTATAGTTAATGAATGTGAGCGCAGTCCCCTTGAGATGGGTCCACGTATCGTTATTCTCTTTTGTGGCTATCCAGTTATGACGAATACTGCTGGTGGGTGTTGCCTTAATGAAGAGAGATGTGTTCTCTTACAGCTAAGAGGCTAGACGTCCAGATTCCAGGTTCTGGCTCTGGGGGAGACTCTCTGTTGGTCCCTGAAGAAGGTTCTTGTTTTCTTCAGCATATGCAGCCCCGAGTTCCGTGATGACCTCCTCGTGCCCAGCCTGCCTCTCCACACTTGAGTCCACAGTGTCACCCACCAGCCCTGGAACTTCTTTCCTGGTGGTGCACCGGTCACCCTCTCAGCTCACTTCCCTCCCCTTGTGTCTCATGAAATCAGTGATGCTACAGGCCAGGCTGCTCGTACCCACAAGAGTGGTGGCATCAGGAAGGGCCAGTCTCTAGGAAGAGACATCATGCTGTGAAGGGTCGGGGTGGGGGTGTGGTTAAAGAAAGAGAGGAAGCCCCTCAACGATGGACAGGCACCGTGCCTGGCACAGTGGGCTTGAGGGCATCAGAGATGATGACGACCCTTTGTTCACAGGGTCCCTGGGAGGGTCCACAGGCCCCACTCCCGCCTCCAGTGTTGGATGGGGCTGCGATGGAGCCGTCTTCCATCCTTAATCCTAACACAGCCATTTGGTTTATCAAATCATGTCGTAACATACGTGCACATTTGAAGGACACGACAGCATCAGTAGTCCATTCCTTGTTTTAATGTGAGGAGGGAGCAGTGGTGTTGCTGACCCACAGGCGATTTACAGCCTCTGAAGCCTGCTGGAGGCGGGGCTGTGAGTGCTTCCCGCCTGCTGGCTTTGAGAGTGAGCAGGGAAGTGACTTTGTTTACCCCGCGCCCGCTGGAGGACCTTTGAGCTGCTTAAGTGTTTGGCTTTTGCGTGGAAGCCTGCAGTGAACATTTGTGTACACATTTTGTATAATTTTTTTTAAAACTTTGGGATAAATGCTTAAGACAACAATTGCTCAGTAATAGGTTAGAGTATTTTTAGCTTTTAAAGAAACTTCCAAATTCCTTGCCAGAGCGGCTGTGCTGTTTTACATCCCAGCTGCAGCATGTGAGGGAGCAGTTCCTCGCACCCTCACCAGCATTTGTAATGTCAGAACACATTTGCTGCTTTTATTTTTACTCTTCAAATAAGTGCAGAGTGCTGGGTATCTTTTGATTGTTTTTTTAAATTTTAATTTTATATTGGTATGTATATGATTTTTCTACTTTTTATTATATACTCATTTGCATACAAAGTTCATAAAATTAGTCTACATTTCTAACTTTTGTTGGGACCTCTGGTGGCTTAGTGGTAAGGAGTCCCCCCAAATTCCTGTACGTGATGTAATGTGACGCTGTGCAGTGAACCCTCGTGCTCTGATGAACCACACAGATGGGGAAGACTAGAGATTAAAGGCCACATCCCTCAATCCCATCAGTCAGCGATAAACAGACCCATCTAAGGGAGCTCCCCGAGGGGGTGCGTGGCCTGGGAGAGCTTCTGTTGTACTAGTGGTAAAATGCAGGAGAGGGAGTGGGGAAACAAGTCAGGGATTCAGGGGCTCAGGACAACCAAAACACAGTCAACTTGAATGGCATGTGCAATTTTGGACTGAGGGCCCTGTGTGATGAAGGCTCCTGATACTGAGAAGGCCAGTCACAGGGGCCTCAGGGCATAGTGGGTCAACAGATGCTCAAGGAAATGACAGCTTTATCTACAATTCAGAGAGAGAGAGAGAGGTTGGAGGGGCTCTTTCCTAGAACTGGCGTTTAGAATTTGGACTTCTCAAAGGGAAGGGAATAAATTTCTGTTTGTCACAGTCACCATTTGTGGTCTTTTCCCAGCAGCATGAGGTGAAGGACAGTTGTTAAGAGTTAGAATCAATCTACCAAACTTAACCATGGTAACAACAGGGAAAATGGAAGAGCTTAACATGCACACTTTATTTTCCCTGAAGAAAATAAAATCAGCAATTTTTAGTGTAATGTTTAAGCTACATCCGCTGGGTTTCCAGCAGTTGTCTAATTGCAAAGGGAATAAAACGACGTGAAATTAATTTCCTGTTGTTTGAAACAAAGCATCTCAATGTCATGATGAGGCATTACAATGAAATTATAAAGTAAATGGAGCAGTATGATCTGCAAGATGCTTTTTTGTAAAGAATGGGGAATGAACTCATTCTCCATGGCTTGACAGGTTTATAACAAGACCAGTTGGAGGACCAATTAGCAGTAAATTGTTGTTGTTGTTGTTGTTGTTATGTGCCGTTGAGTTGCTTGCAACTCATAGTAACACTATGTACAACAGCTCTGAACCCTTCTCTATCTTGAGCCAACCTTATTGTCTGACACACCTACCTCCAATTACCCCAGTCGCTGAATCAATCCATCTCATCCAGGGTCTTCGTCTCTTGAGCTGTCTCCCCACCTTCCAAGCATGATGTCCCTCTCCAAAAACTGGCTCTTCCTTGCAACATGCCCGAAGTACGTCAGACAGAACTTCAGAATCCTTGCCTCTGAGGAGCAGCCTGGTTTCACCCTCTCCAGGACAAACCTGTTTGTTCTCCTAGCAGTCCAGTGTATATTCAATACTCTTCCCCAGCACCACAACTCAAAGGCATCAATTAATAGTCTATCATCCTTAGTCATTGTCCAGCTTTCTGATGTATAACAAGTAATTGCACAGACCGTGGCCTGGATCTAGACTGACATTGTTGCTTTTCAGTACTCTGACAGGTCGCTGACAGCAGAATTTCCCAATGCAATAAACAACAGTAAATAAATAGCAGTAAATAACCAAACAGAAATGGACCAGAGAGAATAAGAACTCCCATGGAAATACTCAGGGATTATGTCTGATTTTTTAACAATAATTTGTTTTACTTTCTTGTTGAAAATATACACAACAGAACTACATACCCACTCAAGTTTCTCCACTTCCAGCCCAGCGCACCCTGTTCCCAAGTGCATCTGCTCTCACCCTCTGTTCTGCGGTGCGTCTCTCGTGCCAGCAGGAGCCTCGCGCTCTGGGTTCCCAGCGAGGCTTTTGAGTTATGGTTGGCACTTGATCCCATATTGATGAAGTATCTTCTTGACCACAATGCTCAGGTCCTTACTAGTTAAGCTAAACTGTTGCTCAGTTGGTTTTTTCCCTTCTTTTTCACTCCCTCAATTTATAGATACACCTTAAAGATTAAAATACTGGGAGGTGCACCTGCTTCTTTTTTTTGATGTTTATATAATACCTGTCATCTATATTTTATGGACTTTGACAAATATCTTTAAACTTTGTTACTTGTTTTTGTTTCACTCTCCTAAAATTCTAATCTCTGTTAACTTCCAAGAATGATTATTTATGTGTATAAACCATTTCTCGGATTTATTTTATTTATTTTTTTATTATTTGTGTACGAGTGTACCATCAAATCAGATCTGACTGGTACTGGTGGATTTGAACCGTGCACCTCTGGGATTGCAGTACACCTTCTTGCCACTAGGCCACCAGAGCTCGCCTGGAATTTATTTATTTATTTTTTATTTTTTTTTTTACATTAGTGCTTGTCTTGTCCTTCTTTCACTGACGTATGTCATGCAGCATATTTGTTAGGGAGAAAGCATGGAGAAATCTTGGCCATAATAATAAAATAGCTGAAGAGAAAACCTGACCATTCAAAGAAAATGCATCAAGAAGTGGTGGTCTAAAGTTTTGGTAACTTTTAGTTAAAGGCAATGTAAGAGTGTGTTCATTTCTTCAACCAAAACATTTCCTGGGCCTCTTCTGACATGTAGTGTGGAGCAAAGGTTTTGTGACTTTGCACTCTTACTGACCATGTAGATGGTACTAGTCCTGTTTTCAGACTTGAACAAAACAAAACAAACCCCCCACAAAACCCACTTATTTTCTCGAGTCAGAACCTATTCCTAGTGGATCCTCCAGTGAATTTCCAGAGGCTGTAAACTGCGTGGGAGGAAATGGTCTCTTTTCTTAGAGGGGCTGGTGGATTTGAACCTCCACAGAGGCACCGCCTTCGAGCTAGCAGCACTGCTACCTAAGGGCTGCATCCAAGGTATTAAGGGTTTATCGTTCAAAACGGCTTGTCTAGCCATTGACTGACTGTGCCAGGTGGATGGATGGGCAGGTGTATGCACGTAGGGTGGGTTAAGTTATGCACAAGGGGATTGGTTCATTTCACCACTAAATTGAACGGATCCAGCATCAGAATTTGAGGATCAAATTCTGGAGAAGCAAGAGAATGTACTGTGTCCTTTGGGGCCAGAAATTCTTGCACCAGCCAGACCGCAGTTTACAGGAGCAGCAGTTGCTGTGGAGAACCAGTGACCTGACATGAGACAGAGCTGACTGTGGGACTGCTCCCCCTTGGAACCGGAGCTGGGAGCCTTTGCCCAAGTTTGTTAGAAGACGGGTGAGGAGAGCCATTATTGGCAGGACTGGCCTAAAGCCTTGAGGCTGAAGGTTGAGGTGCCTGTGAGCACATTTCAGCAGCTGTCTGACTAAGTGCTTGTATTCTGCTACTCACCTGAATTACAGTTTTTCACTCTTCCCTTATATGATTCTATGTGGCCTCTGACCTATTGCAATGGACTTTGGATCCAGGAAAGCAGTAAGACTAGTGTTGGGATGAGTGGAAACAGGTACAGGAGCATTGGGAACAAGTCTGACCTCATGGGAATTGGTTTTGTGGTGTTGGTGTTGATGGGGACAGTTCCCCTTTGTGGTGTTGGTAAAGACTGAATATGTCCCCATGTGAGGCGCTGAGCTTAAAGTGGGCCAGCAGATTAGTGCCTGCTTCTTGCTTCAGTTTAACCAAGTTAAGACTGATTTGAAGTTCATGTGCTTTGCATGACAACAGCTGCCTCCTGGTGACATGTAGGTTGAGTATTGGGCTGCTGAGGCAGGGGTCTTCCCTCAGGGAGAAGACTGGCCGGCAGTTAGTTGGAATCAGCTTAATTCAATGAGCTTTTTGGTTTTGCATGCAAATGAGGGCTTTTTAACCAGAAAATAATTTTTTAAAGTACTTAAACCAAGTTTTCCCAGCCATTATTAACACATCATTTTCTAGAACAATATCTCTTCTTTCTTACTTTTTAGTAATGGAGGTAAATAAGATTAACCATCGTCAACTCTAGGTGTTCTTGAGGGGTAAGGCTTTCTTTGATTAAGTGGGAATTGACAAAGAATGTTAAGAGGCCCAAGAAAGGTGGGTAATATTGCTAGAGGTCAGAGGTGTGCTTTGGCATGACGATAGCAAGAACAGCCTTATGCATGTTATTAAAGCCTCACTTGGCTCATATGCAAAATCGAATAGTAAATGTATTTATCTCATAGGTTGTTATGAGGATTAAACTAGATAAAGTGTGTAAAATGCTTATCTCAGTGCCTGACCCATACTGATGACTTAATTAGTGTTTACTTGTTGTGACTCATAGCGACTTGTAGTGGTAATTTCCATTGATAGGAGGACAGTGCTCAGTCTGAGAATATAAGTAACACAGATCTCATTTGGACATTGGCAGCACAACCAGCATTTCTTCTGTCCCATTTCCTGAAGCTGAGGTCTGCTTCTCAGACAGTTGTTGTTACATACAATTGCTTTTGAGAACCAGCATTAAGGAAACAAATTTGGAGTCCTAAGCATTTTGTCCAGGATGCTCTGGTGGCTTCATGATAAGGAATTGTACTGCCAAAGCAGTGGTACGTGGTTCAAATCCACCAGCTGTTCTGTGGGAGACAAATGGGCAAATTCCGTGTTATTTACGCCTGTGAAAATCTGCTGAAGGGTCAGCTAGGGATCCCTTACTCCTCGGTGGTGAATGACAGCAAGCATTTTGCTCAGGGAGCTCTGGTGGTTTGAATGGTAAGGAGTTCCATTGCCAATCTGAAGACACGTGGTTCAAATCCACTCAGCGGTTGGCAGATAGTCATCGCCTCCTATGCAAGTAACTAAAAATCCACTGAAGGGTCAGCTGTGAGTCGGGCCCGACTCGACAGCACATACGAACAACACATATATGTCTCTCTATACATACATATGAGTGTATGTGTAGAGAGAAATGTTTAGGTTCTAGGAAAGTTTTCAGATGGGTTGTTCATCGGATCGCTATGAGTCGTTCTCCATTTGACGGCACCTAATAACAATAATAAAGGTTTTAACTAGAAAAGGAGAAGGAGCCAAGCTGAGGCGTGTGAATGAATGAGCGTTTGTAAGAAGCATGACTGCACTGAGGAAACGGTTAGACTGCTCTTTGAAGCACTTTCCCGTAGACTCTGAGGAAAGAAAGCCAGAGACCGTCCAGAGGGAACCTGCGTAAATGATCTCGCACAGGACCCCTTCCCTAGTTCTGCCACACTGTGCTAGAACCGCTGAGCGATTCAAACAGCCGGCCAGTGTTTGAAGAAAGGAGCGTGGCGGATCAACTGCTGGCCGGCTGTGCACCTGGACTTTGCCTCCGTGAAGTTTATTGATAGTGGGAGCTTGTGATAAGAGCAGCAAAGAAAAAGAGGTGATTATGTTCATAAAGTCCACACCACACTGGCCTCCCAAGTCTATGGACACTGTAAGAGACGGTCTGTAACTAATAAAACGTCTGTGACGATCCAAGTGGGTGCTAGGTAGGAGCAGAGGGATGGGGATGGGCGGGAGAAATCAGCAGGTCCTACAGTTTGATGGACAGAGGGAGGGGTGGGAAAAGGAAGTGGAAAAGATCCAGCGGGGACCTGGAGAGACAGCAAAGAGAGGCATATTTCAGTGTCGATTAATTTTATAAAATGCAAGAAATGGAAATAATTTTGTGAAGCACAATGTGAATGAAGATAGTGTGACTAACAATATATACGAACTTTGTAAGCAAATCAGTATAAAACAACTATTTATAAATAAGAGAGATGGTCAGGGTCTACTCAGATCATGCTGTGTGGTGGGCTCCGCCATTGGGGCCTCTGTCTCCAGGTGTCAGTGGCCATAGGCCCTTGGAAGTGGACCCCAGGCCCTTCTCCCCACGGCCAATGCCATGCCTGCTTTCCATGCAGTAGCCAAGAGCAAACTGCTTGTGGTGCCTGGAGCCTTTGGAGTGGAATACACCTGCCCTGGGGGGGCTCTGAGTGACGGTGCAGCCGCCTGGGATTGGCCTGTGTTTCCTTCCTTGGGGCCCAGGCCCACTACACTTGGAACCCCCTCGATGGCACGGACAGAGCACACACATCTGTGGGACCGCAGCACCTCGTCTTCCTTCTCTTCCTCCTGGGGACTGCCTGTGGGTCAGCACTGCCCGCTTCTCGGTAGCAGCCCTGTTGACCTGCAGAATGGCTGGTGTTACTGTGGATTACCCGTAAACCTTTGCTGAATGAGGCGTTAGAGAACCTCATCTCTTTGTTGCCTGTGGAGATGAATTTATTTAGCAGAGATTTATTGGATGCTTGTGGCTGCTTCTGGGTGTGGTATGAGGCAGGCAAATATGACTGGTCTTCTCTTGTTGTGGGCAAACAGGTAGGAGAGGAGCAAGCGAAGTCGGACATGAGGATGATTCTGAGGTAGAAAACAATGGGGCCAGAGATGAGGTCTCCTCATCACCCCACGACCATCATGATGGGAGATTCATGAGCCAAAAGACTGAGGAGGCAGCCATCCAAGATTATCTCAAGGAAAATTCCGTAACACTCCATGTCTTAGTTTCCTCTTCCGTGAAGTGGGAAAGGTCCTAATCCCCATCTCACAGGGTAGTTGTGAAGGTTGAAAGAAACAGTACGTGATGTAGTTGTTACGTGTCACTGAATCATCAACAGCTTTGTTACAACCTTGGGAACAACAGATCGAAACCTTGCCCTGTCCTGCCCTGTCCTGGGGTCTCCCCTGCTCAAGCCCACCGTTATTCTGTCACTTCGTCTCTTTGAGGGGCATCTCTTTCACTGACCCTCTATGTCTTCTAGCATGTCTTTTTCCAAGGACTGACCCCTCTGAAAACATAACTAAAATATGTGAAATAAAGTTCCACTTCCTTGATTCTAAGGAGACTTCTTGTTGTTAGGTGTTGCCAAGTCAAGTGCACCTCATAACGGCCCTGTGAACAAAAGATCTGAACCCTGTTCTGCCCTGTGCCATCCTCACACTTCCTGACACACACAGCCCACTGCAGCAGTTTCCATGTCAACCCACCTGGTTGAGGGTCTTCCTCTCCTTTGCTGACTCTCCAGCCTTCCTAGCGTCATGTCTTTCTCCAAGGAATAGTCTCATGCAACATGCATTGTTTTTCCTCATTTCAACTGACTTCCAGTCTGGGCTCCACCACTACACTAATGTAACTATCCTCTTCCTTTAATGTTCATAGGGTTTTCAAAGGCCTGTTGTTTAGGAAGTAGATTGTTTATTCTTTTGGCAGTCTTTGGGATACTCAGTATTCCAACAACATAGGTCAAAAAGCTTTTGTTCTTCTTTGACCATCCTTATTCATTGTCCAATTTCAGATACATAGGAAAGAATTGAAAAAGATCATTGGATCAGGCACACCTTAGCCTTTAAGCTGACACCCTTGCTCTTTAGTACTTTGGAGAGGTCCTTGACACCAGAGCTTCCAAATGCAACACATCTTTTGATTTCTTGATTGCTGTTACCATGGGTGTGAATTGTGGATCCAAGTAAAATGAAATTATTAACAACTTTTTTTTTCTCCATCTATCATGGTGTTGGCTATAGGTTCAATGGTGAAGATTTTTGTTTTCTTGACAACTTCAATTATTTTCTCTCTCTATGAAGGCATTTTGTGGAGTGGCTAGTGGGCCTTTGGGATTTCAGTGCAGCTTCTTGCCACTAGACCACCAGAGTGTCAAGATTTTTTGTTTTCTTGATGTGGAGATGTAATCCATACTGAAGACTGTGGGGTTTTTATCTTCTTCAGTGACTGCTTCAGATATTCTTCACTTTCTGCAAATAAGGTGGTGAGTCTTCCTCAAATCATGCTGCCTCATCTTTCTTCTTATGATCCATAATATGTCAGGAAGATTGCATGTAAATATGTTTGAAATATTGCGTGCACACTGGAAGCACACACCGAATGGTAATTATCGTGTTCTTATTCTCAGGGGTGTCACCCTTGTTCAACCAATTCTATTTTTCTGAATTGACTTGGAGTTAATCTTCCATTCCCTGAAGCTAGGAATATGTTGTAGTTAAAACCAGAAGATGCTTACCTTCAATTGGCTTTTTGATTGCTTAGAGAATTATTTGCCCATCTGTTGTATTTCAGGAACCGCTTTCTGATACAGACTGACACACGATGGTATAGAGGGCACAGTGATATAGACTGACACACAGACACACAATGATATAGACGGGTGCACAATGATATGGACTGACAGACACACAATGGTATAGACAGGTACAACTATATAGACTGACACACAGACACACAATGGTATAGACGGGCGCAGGAGCTGTACCAGCGAGCTCGAGCAAAGCAAGAGTGGGGGATGGTGCAGAGGGTGGGGTGTCCTTAAGTACCCGAGTCACTAGAACTCAGAGCCCGCTGCTCTGCTAAGATTGCAGGGTGCTGTAAAGAGAAAGAATATTTGAAAATCTGAGTGATAAGACAAAGAGATGATTTTGTGTCCAAATGCAGACATAGCTTTCTTTTAAACCAAAGAGTTGGATTAAGTCCTGAGAAAGGACAAAAAGATTCCTTCCATTTAGAAGCACTAGAGTGTGGAATTCTTGATGGAAACCTGAATAATTAACTGCTTAGAAAGTGTACACACATTTAATGAAGGCAGTATATTTAATTCTATTAATATGTCCTTCCTGTTTTTTAATTCTTTCATGAACTGAACTATAAAACTGTTATACTATCAGTTGCTTGTAATGAAGTCTAATTAGACTTATAATCACGTGAATGAACTCTGTTGTCCTGTACGGTAGTGTGCCATCGCAATGGCAGGGTTATCATGCTGGGGTAGTGTTTAGAGCTCCTACCCGTGTCTGGATGCAGCTTCCTCTGAAGGGGGTCAAGGAAACGTGCAGAACCTCCATACTTCCTGAACAATCTGTTCTCCTGCTTTTGTCCCGCCCAGCTTTAGTCATTAGCTCGAAGATCAAACAGGACTTTATATTGGGAGGGACACTAATGAGGCTGAAGGCTAGAAAACAGCAAAGATCTAAGCAGAATATTTCGCAGCAGACACTCAAAAGAGATCAGAGTGTGCTGTGGTTCGTAGCTGCATTTGTGAGAATTAACTTCTGGTTCTTCGTTTAACGTCCTTCCTCCTCTCTTCCTTTCCTTCCCTGCCTTATCTCATTCCATCCATCGAGTGCCGGACAGTGGTCTGGCCACCTCTTGTTAGCTACCACTGAACCTGTGGATTGTATCAGGTGAGGTCCGTGTGTATAGTCACCATTTATGCTTTTTATTTTTTTTCCATTTATGCTTTTTAAAAAGGAATATGCAACAAATAAGTCATTGTACAAACTTCCCTGATGTTACCTCTAGCTTCGTTTCTGTCACTAACCATATTGTCCCACGACCGGTCCTTCTTGTCCCCAACTTGACCATCCCAGTCACCAGTTACTGTCAAGGCATCTTGATCACATATCTGATTAATTTCCGACTGCAAAAGTTGTTAGGGATTTTTGGTCTCGTCATCTTTGACTTTAGTGGTTACTGCATGTATTTGAATAATATAAGTTGCATGCCAGATATTCCTTATGGATTATCCTTGCCCTCACAGTACTTCAGGATACATAAACTTGTTGAAGTTGAATGCAGCACTGTTCCTCTTAAATTTGTCGTTCCTGGCATAGTAGATCATGTTGTTGTTATGTGCCTTTGAGTCGACTATGACCCATGATGATCCTATATGAACCATACCTCGGAACCTGCCCTATCTTGAGCCAATCTCACTAACACACCTGCCCCTATTGCTACAGTCACTGAGCCAATCATCTCATCCAAGGTCTTCCTCTCCTGCCCTGCCCTTCCACTCTTCTGAGCATGACATTCTTCTCTTGAGGACTGGACCCTCCTGGAAACATCACCAAAATATATGAGACTGAGCTTCATAATCCTTGTGTCTAAGGAGCAGCCTGGTTTCACTCTCTCCGGGATAGACCTGTTTGTTCTCTTGGCAGTCCATTGGATGTTCAATACTCTTCTGTACCAGAACTCAAAGGCATCAATTCTTCTTCTTCTGTCATCTTTAGTCATTGTCCAGCTCTCTGATGCATAGCAAGTAATTACGAAGACCATGGCCTGGATCAGGCGCACCTTAGTCTCTGGATGGACATTGTTGCTCTTCAGTACTCTGGAGCGGTCCCTGACAGCAGACTTTCCCAGCGCAATTTGTCTTGATTTCCTGGCTGCTGCTACTGAGAGTGTTGGTTGTGGAGCCGAGCAAATGAATGCTGTTAACAATCTCAGTCTCTTCACCATCTCTCAGTGTCAGTCGGCCTAGTGGTGAGAATCTTTGTTTTCTTGATGTTAATTAGAGATTCTTTTATTGACTTGCTCTTAGCTGCTTTCACATATGAAGGAAACTGAGAGACTAGGTACCGGTCTGGTCACGGAGCAGACGAGTTCTGTCTGGAGGCCTTTCCCTGGTCCTGCTCAGAGCACACATGTGGTCAAGGGCCCTTGGCCAGACCATCATGGAAGGCTCTACTTCAGAGCCAGGAAAGGACGTTCCAGTTGTACAGTTGAGGTGGAATCCCTGTGAAGCGTGAAGAAGATTCAGAAGTGTCTGCAGTCTTGTGCAAGGTGTTTGTCCAGGACTAGGTTCTGGAATGGTCCCAGCACTTTACGGACTGTTTATTCCAGGGGGTGGGAGTCAGTGTGCTTTCTGGGGGGTGACTGGAGTGAGGGGAGCAAGGTGCCCGGGAGCCCCCTGGAGGGCTTCTCATCTCAGGGCCTCTGAAGGCTCTTTCTCGGTTTTGATTCCTCGGTGCCTCATCCTTGTCCTAACGGTGGATTCTCTACTCTCTCCCAGAGTCATGTCCGTGGGGAGTCTGCAGATGGATTTTCACTTACACGTTCAGCATTTACTGCGCGGTTCTCACACAGGAGCTGCGCAGTAGGACCCTGCTGACCCACACAGCGTGCGTCGTCTGTTAACTCGCAGTTCACTGTTGTCAAACCTCAGCAGCCTCAGTGCTGACCCCCCAGTGGGTGTCCTGAGACGGTAATTTGTGTGGGAGGAGAGTTTCCATCTTTATCCTGTGAAACAGCCAGTGGGTTCAAACCACCAGAGACCTTACCACCTTCAGGTCAGCAGGGCAGCTCCCCATGGACGAGGCCACCATGAATTTCTCGACGGCACACAACAACAACAACAACCACATTTGACTGTGAAAGTCTATTATCTTTTTGTTTTCTTTTTAAGAAATATGTATTGATCTCTCATGGAACATCTGGAAAGTTGATGAATGAATGCCTCTGGAGGGTGGCGTTTGGACCACATAGTTATTTGGAGGACTTTACTTTGTTAAATATAGTAATTTTGTCTCCTGAGTTTAAGTCAACTTACAAGTTTCACTGAATTCCCCAGTATCCAAATAAGGGAAGAATTGAGAACGTTTATCTGTGCTGTTGGTTCCCATCTTATCAGTTTATTGACTCAGGCACCATCGATTAGGCACCGAGTACATCCCAGGCAAACCTGGGAATGCAGAGTGAAGGAAGCAGAGTCCCTCCCCTGAGGAGCTCTGACTGTCCTCAGGGGCCACCGAGTCCCTTCTGACTTAGCTGCAGGTGGAAGCGCTCCTGCTGCAGAGGGAGCCCACTGTGGGAGCTGCAGTGTCTGTCCGTCTGTCTCCATGACAGACTTGCTCTTGGTCACAGATCCTACACTTCACACGACAGCTTTCTCCAGGGACCGGCCACTCCTACAAACCTGTCCTCAGCGTGCGAGACAGAGTTCCACCACGTCTCACATCTCACGTGCGGAGCGAACATGCAGAGCGAGCGAGCTGGCTGTACTTCCAGGACAGATTTGCTTGTGGCTCAGGGCTGTTCTCCACCAACACTGCGCTTCAGAGCCCCGACCCTCCCGCTTTCCCCAGTCATTGTTCAGCTTTTGAAGGCATATTGGGCAAGTAAATACTCAGGCTCACCTTTGTCCTTAAGACTGTGACAGCAAATGCCATTTACTAGTCACTATAAAAGAGCAGCGTCAAATGAGGAAACAGCTCATCAAAAAAATCCTTTGGTGTCTCCAGACTCTCGCCATGCCCTGGGGAGAACTGGCCATGACACATCTCTCTCTTCCTGTGACCTCCAGCAGGGAATATGCAAATAATAGACACTCCATCCAATCTTTAAAATAAAGGATGTTTGAGGAAAATGCCTGCGGCTCAAGGGATGTAGATCAGGCTTCCTAGCTAGTAAGGGTCACTTTAAAATTCTTAAAGAAACAATGGGCTCAGATAATGGTTCGTATTGGAATGTTATGGGGTGTGTGTTCCCGCCTGTAGTGAGAGGAGCTCACTGATGTGGACTCAGGACTGGGGCCCTGACGTGAGGGGGTTGGTGAGAAGCTGGAGAGTACCTGCCTGCAGGTCAGAAGGCAACCGGCGTGGAACTCTCCACACGCACACGCACACACAGGGCACACACTTCAGTGCATGTTACACACAGTCACTAATAGACCCCCCCCACGTGCCCGTGTGTGCATGTATCCCCACAGATGCTCACACTCACACACACACGTGCTCATACTCCCCTCTCCCCTCCCTTCTGCCTCCTCCCCTCCCTCTGCTGCTTCTCCCCTTCCTCCCATCCTTCACCCCCTACTCGATCCTACTGTGAACTTCTCTGAAGCAGGCTACCCAGGGAAGCACATGGCACCTTCCAGTCACATTAGGATGGGTGACTTCAGGAGAGATTGCCTTTCCCCCTCCCTGGCCTTCCCCTCCCCTGCCCTCCCTTTACCTGCCCTGTCCTCCCCTGCCGTCCCCTGCCCTCGTCCCCTGCCCTCTTCGCAGCCTTCCCCTCACCTGCCCTCCCTTTACCCACGCTCTTCTCCCCTGCCCTCACCTCATTTGCCCTCCCCTGCCTCTCCTTATGGGATCTAAATGAGCTGTGTTCACCATAGCAGATCTGCCTTCTTCAGTAGCACATTCTAACCCTGAGGAGGCGTATGACTTGCCCGAGTGACTTAGTAAATGCAAAAGCCTGTGGGAAATGAAATCATGGGTGACCCAGGCTTTGAGCAAACAAGGTGTTTGGCAGAGAGAAATGTGTGCATGGGGCTGTGCATATATGCATGTGAAGCAGAGTGAGGTCTGTGGCACAAGGTGTTGCCTGCAGTTCAGGCCCAGATGACCCAGGAGTCACTGAGGGACAACTGCCAGGGGCACAAGCTACAGGGACAGGAAGGGCCCCAGGGGAAGTGGGCTGCTTCC
Source organism: Elephantulus edwardii (assembly GCF_000299155.1). NCBI lineage: Eukaryota > Metazoa > Chordata > Mammalia > Macroscelidea > Macroscelididae > Elephantulus > Elephantulus edwardii. The sequence continues at coordinate 2,225,309 of NW_006399950.1, forward strand.
TGTTCTGCCCTCGGTGGACTGTGTAGACCACCCCGCTGCTGACGGCTCCCCGTTCTGCCCTCACGGGACCCTGCACATGGACGCACGTGCTGACTGTGACAGGCTGGGTCCCTTGGTTGCTGGCTGCATACTCCTCTGGTTTAGTATCATTCAAATGATCACAGGAGAGGGTAAAAACGTCTTTCTCCTGTGTCTAAACACAAGATCTCAGGAAAAGGGCCTGATTGGTGCAGCTCAGTTCACGTGTCCACCCTGGGCTGAGCACTGTGGCCAGGACGTTGGTGTGTTCCACTGGCCAGTCTATTTTTCCATCCTTGGCCAGGGAATGAGGAGAGGACTCCATTTCCCAAAGGAATGGTGGCCTCAGACAGGAGAATGGGGACAAGACGACTGGAGAATGAATGTGACAGATGTACGTGAGTGTACCCCGCTCGAACCCCCTGTGAACCAGCACTAGACGTTGTCTAACCCCAGGGGAGGTGGGGTGAGTGAGAGCAGGATCTGTCTTCTGTCGGCTGTGGGTCACTGTGCGTCAGAACCAGGGGGTTGGGAGCAGTAATTTCAAGAGTGGATCTCAGAAGATGTGGTTTTCTCTGGAAAATGGGAAGGAACTAGAGTCTTCACGGGCCATGTGGTCCTTCAAGATGAATTCTGGATGGAGTCAGTGCTGGTGAATAGGTGATTTCACACTCACGAGGTGTTGCCCCTCGGTGAGAATGTCCAGGCAGGACGTGGGGTAGGACACATTTTGTTGTTGTTGTTGTCAAGTGCTGTTGAGTCACAGGCGACTCATAGCGACCCTATGAACAAAAGTCCTGCACACCTCGTGTATAACTTTCATCCTTTCTCCAGGTTCATAGGGTTT
>NW_006399950.1:2226298-2246691 GCF_000299155.1 Elephantulus edwardii
TCAAATCGGATCTGACTGGTACAGGAGGAGATTGTCCCTCCTTCTCCAGCAGAGCATCTGGTGGATTCAAACCGTGCCTCTTGGGATTGCAGTGCAGCTTTTTGCCACTAAGCCACCAGAGTCCCCAGGACACAATTTTTGTGGGCGAATAAAGCTCTTAGAATGCCGTGGTGGTCTGCTGTGCTGGTGGCCTCCAGGTCACACACCTGAACATCCTGCTTTCCTGGAGACTGTGTGACCCTGGGATTCCCTTAAACCAGTACAGTGCAGTCAATGGTGCTTGTCAAGGCACAAATGAGCCTTAGCAAGGGTGTCAGCTTCCACTTGGTGCTCCTGGGACCCAGCTTCATGCTGTGAGAAGCCCACGGCATGTGAAGAGGTCACGAGCACCAAGGCACTTCACCAGCGAGCTCTCCCACCAGAGTCAACGACCAGGGTCATTTGACTCTTGACCAACCCTTGATACGACACTGCTGCCCCACTTATTTGTTCTTGAACCTTTTCTCTCTTACGTTCAGTCAAACTCTATTCTCCTTTCAATTTCCTTTTACGAATTTATTGGCAGCACCGTGATAGATAGAGAAGAGATTGAGTTTGTTAACAGTTTCAATTTAGTCAGCTCCACAATCAACACTCTTGGCACCAGCAGTCAGGAAATCAAAAGACGAATTGCACTGGGAAAGTCTGCTGTCAGGGACATCTCCCAAGTGCTAAAGAACAATGGTGTCAGTCTAGAGACTAAGGTACACCTGATTCAGGCCATAGTCTTTGCAATTACTTACTGTGCGTCAGAGAGCTGGATGGTGACTAAGGATGACAGAAAAATAATCAATGTCTTTGAGTTGTGGTTCCAGAGAAGAGCATTGAACATACCATGGACCACCAAGAGAACAAACAGATTTCTCCTGGAATGGGTGAAACCAAGCTTATAATTGAATCTAGGAAATAGTGCCAGGCAGGACGCCACCTTGGCAGGACCTTCGATAGCCTTGGGATAAAAAATGGGAATTATAGAAATGAGTTTCTTACATCCCAGTGTGTCCAACGCAGGCACTGCCTTTGGGTCTCACAGAGCATTCAGTTCTGACATTGTCAGTTTTGATGCAGTGAATTTGTCATGTGGCGAGTATGTGAGAGCCCATGCTCTGTATATGTCGTAGAATTTTGACATGTGAATTCCATTTTCTTCAAGTTCTCTCAGAATTTTTTTTCCAGCCCCAATTATAATTTTAGAATTTAACATTTATACTTTTGATTGTCAGCAAAGGAGCTAGTCGTGCTCTGGAAACGACGGAGGACAAAGCTTGTGATCCCTTTCCACGAGCTTTAATTTCCATATTTTGTGTGTAAAGGCGCTTCAGATACATCTTTGTGTTTTGTGCCCAACTCTTGTAAGTTATCTTTTAAACAATAGACTTGATCCAGGGGAAGTAAGTCTTCCTCGGTTACGTTTCCACCACACCATACCTGAATGTGGGAAAGCATCCTGTAAAAACCTTTAATGTGAAACTAACTAGGCCAATGGGAGCAATTATTTTTTTATGACAAAATTAACTTCCTAATCAATGTTTAAATGCAAGCGTAACATGATTAAAAATGCAATTAACCCTGATCCCTTCAAACTTGAAAGCACTTTTTGCCTGTTTATTATTTGTTCAACAGCTGTTTATCAAAGGGCTGACCTGAGCCAGGCCGCTGTCTTTCAGGGGGTCACAGCACGCAGCCAGGGAGGGAAGGAAGTGGCTGGCTGCCAGGGAGCTGGTCCTGGTGGGGAGGTGGACAATGACCAAGCCAAGAGGTCGCTACCTGTGAGGGATGCGAGTGCTCGGACAGCTGGTAGAGGCCTCTCCGCTGGTAGAGACACGGCCTACCCCCTCCTGTTCCTGCAATGGGCTCGGGAAGCTGCAGGCAGTGTGCGGTCAGGAGAAGGTGACCTTGGTGTGAATGTCTTGTGCTAAAGTTGGTGGAGAAGAAACCTGGAAGCAGCTGGAGTTGCCGATGGCTACAGAGCCATCATGACACCCGTCCTCTTGTCGGCGTGAGTGGAAAATGGTGCAACTGTTGTGAAAAATCTCCTGGTGATTCTGAAAAAAGTTTAACTCAATTTTTGTCAGTGGTGAAAAGGCAGGAACTATGCATGCGCTCAACACCAGATGAAGAGACAGCACAGTTCAGTGGGTTCTCACAGGGGGACCACGTCCTGTCACAGCGAGAAATGAAGTCCAGGTACACGCAAGACGTGCAGAGCCAAAAAACCTTGAACGAACAAATGTCAGACATCAAAGCACAAATATTGTATGATTTTGTTAACTTGAAGGAGCTAAATTAGGTAAAAGTGTACAAAACAAGGTTTGTTCGTAATTATTGAGGACCGGGGCCAGAGGAACGGGAGCTGTAGCTGAAGAACTTTGGTTTGTGGTAATTATGATGGTGACAGTTGTTTGTACAATGTGGTGAACAATTAGAGTCTCTGAATTGTACCCTTAAAAACAGTTAATACGGCAAACTCTTGGTGATGTATTTTACAGAGGAGGTGGGAGGGAACGAGGCTGCTTCAGATGGTGCCTGGGCTTTGCCTCCATCACACTGAGAAGGAAGCACACGCTCTGTACAAGGCCACACAGCGGGGCTTCTGCTCTGTCCAGCTCCCGTGCTGTCTCTCATCCTTGGTCACCTCACTGCCACCAGGATGGCCTCCTGTTCTTGGACCTTACGCTCATCTTGCTGTTAGCCTTTTGCTCCTGTTGGGTGAGAGCTTCCTTCTGCTGCGTGGATCCTTCTGGAAACTGAGTCCAGTGACTTCAGTAGTGTCTCGTTGGCCATCCCTGCCTGCCCTGGGGGCCAAGGGCCCAGGCTTAGAGCTGTGCAGCCTGCTGGCTGATTACAGCATCTCCTGGACCAAGGTGGTAAAAGCCCACAAGCTGAGGTCCAGCACTGTCCTGACTCTGACCTCTGGTCACCCTGTGTGTGCTAGAGCGGAGCTGAGCTTTCCGAGGTAATTGCTAGGCCTTTATTCTGAGGTGTCCTTGACACCATAACCCTTCTGTTAGCACTGAGCCTGTTAACTGTTTGTATCAAGCAGTCAGGAACTGTCAGCAAGGAAAGAGGACAGAAAATTCTGTTTCTCGGAAACAATGGAAATGTTCCAGTGTTTTGGAATTTTGGCTACTTGTGACGATTGAGTTTCTGTTTTGTGAAGGTTGAGCATCAAAACTAATAATAGTGGCCTAACAGCAACAACATAATTCTTTAAAGAAGAATTGTGGCTGGAAATTAAGTTGTCTGATCCCTAAGTTGTGAATTGGTCCATAAGCGATTTCAGCGGATCCAGGCAGTGAAATGCTGTCTTCATTTTCTAGTGATGCTATAACAGAGATAACACAGAGATGGCTCTGACACATAGACTTTTGTTCTCTTACCATTTAGGAGGCTAGAAGTCCAAGTTCATGTCCCAGCTCCATCCAGGAAAAGGGGCTTGCTGTTGGTTCTGCTGTAGAGGCCTTGTCTCTTCCGGCTTCCATGGCCTGGTGTTGATCTTCGTGCTACTTGGACTTCCCTGGTGTCATGGAGGTTCCTTAAACAGGGGCCCGGGTCCAGAAAGATGTACTCCGCTCCTGGCACTTCTTCCCTGGTCATTGTCGTCGAGTGAGAACCCTCATAGCTGACCCTCCCGTGGGTTTTCAGAGACTGTAAATCAAACAAGAGGAGACTGCCTGTCTTTCTCCTTTAGAGCAGCCGGTGGTTTCAAACCATGTACCTTTGGGTTGGCAGTGCAGCTTCTTACTCACTAGACCACCAGAGCCCCCTGGTGACACTGAAGCCCCGGTTCTGGTCTTACTCCCCCTCCCCCTTTAATTTCTACTCAGATGAGATGTATTACAGGTCACACCCTAGAGAAATGCCCCTTCCATCTGGTTAGGGCTGTGATGGGATCAAGCACAGCGTCCCGCCTTCATCCTCCTGCTTCGTTTACCACATCGCGGGAGATCATTGCATCTACGCATACGGGTATCTCCAGGAGCTGCTATCCAGCCCAGGCCAAGGGCTGTCTCACTGCAATTGGAATCCACCTCTCATTTATGTGATTCAAAAGGACATGCCGTGTTCATCTGCTTTAAAGGGAAATGCTTCTTTTATGTCACTGCAGTTGGCTGGGTGTTTTTGTGTGTTTTAACTGTAAAGGAGACTCGGGTCACTTCTCGGCAGAAGGTCGAATGAAGTGGAGCGAGGGCCTATGGTCAGGGCTCCCTTCTTATTATTAGAAATCAAAAGAACAGGAGTCCCTTCCTGTTTTCTTCACTGACTTAATAAGGAAAACCCCTTTCCTCCCTCTTTGGAATTTTTATGTTTATATTGAGGTATGATTAGCTTGTAGTCAAGAACAGACATCTTACATTTTCAGTGGTCACTAATTTTTCACATTTTATGTTATTTACCTTAGTAACCATCTACCGAAGAATACACACACAATGTCTGCCTCCAGAAGCTTCCCTCAGTGTGACTGGTCTTCGGGTTCTCATTGCCAAAGGCTACTCTGTCTCTGCAGTGAGGTGTGTCTTTCAAACGTCTTTAGAAACTTGTGAAGAGTTTGCAGAACAGTGCAGGGAATATTTATGAACCTTTCACCCAGCTTCATCTTCATCGACCGATGCTTCTTTCTCATTTTACACACACATTTACACATGCACAGAGGTAATTCTTCTGAATCATTTGAAAGTTGCCTGAATCATGCCTTTTTACTGCTGAATTTAAGTGTCTCTGTCCTGTGACTAAGGCCACTCTCTTATACAACCCAACCTGCCTCATCCACATAGGAACTTCGCTCCTTGCATAGGAAAAATTCAATATTAATGCAATATATTTCTCTAGTATAATATCTACTTCTCAACTTTGTCACTTGACACAGTAATACTATTTTTAGCATTTCCCCTTTCCAACCTCTCCCACCCCTCTTGGATCTTCATACTCATTCTACAATAATGGTTTTGTACAGTATTTATCCTTGTGGGACTGAGTTATTTCACTCAGCATAATGCTCTCCAGTCCTTTTCAAGTTAGGTAATAATTTACAAAATCATTGCTCCTGCGTGCTGCGTAGTATTCTGATACTGTATTTAACTGTCATATCTCTTCAGACTCTTCACCTGGAACAACTTTGTCTAAGAGTAAGGTCTCTAGAGAGGTGAAACTAGTAGTAACCATATTATAAAAACACCTTATTACCATCAAGTCAGAACCAACTCGTAGCTGGACCTCAAGTGGCTTTTCAGAGGCTGGGAAGGGCACAGGATGCTGTCCATCTTTCTCCATAGAGCAGCTGGGGCTTGAAATCGTCTGCTTTGGGCCAACAGTGCGACGCCTTTCCCACCAGGCCACCAGAGCTCCCTAGAACTATTAGACAGTCTGCATGAAGATACGTATTGCACGAAAGAGCAAATCTAAAATACACAGACACTCATTCCCTCACTCACTGCCCCCAGCTGGTTCTAACTCATAGCAACCCTCCTGTTTCTGGGCTGTAACCCCATGACCAATGGGATTGGGCTGTTGGGATAGGTAATGTTTTCATTGGTTGATTTTCAGTCTCCCTCAGACTCAAAGCTCCCCGAGAACCTACTGAGCATCACTGCCACGTGTGAGCCTCCACTGGCGGGCAGGTGCCCGCTCCACTCATGCCTGTTGCGGATCCAACTCAGGCTTGCCGTCATCTCCCTCACTCATTCCTCCAAGTGGGAACCGATTCTTAGCTGATCCTCCATTGGGTTTCCAAGGCTGTAGAGTGAATGGGAAGAGACCGCCCATCTGTCTCCTGTGGAGCTGAGCTGTTGATGGGTTGGAGCCACGAGCAAGACATGGCCTTTGGACAAACCCCGGTGGTCCAGCATGAACTCCCCTACTGACCCTTCAGTGCCTTCTCTCCCAAAGAACTAAAGCTGGATGAGTCGGTTCCGACCAGGAGTGACCCCTCATTGGATTTCCAAGTCTGTAACTAAAAGGGGAGGAGACTGTCAATCTTCCCTTCCCCCGCCCCTGGCAGAGTCACTGGTGGGATAGAACTGCTGGAGAATCGCCCCCTTTGGGTCAGCAGCACAGCTTGCTGAGGACGGAGCCACCAAAGCTCCCTTCCAAAGAAGTCGCTCCCTTGCATGAGGTCATTGAGGCCACAAAACACATTAGACCCAGGCAGGACCCCTGGCGTGAGCAACTGACCATTTGACTTAGGTACCTGGGAGTGAGGGCAGATGACTTCTGTCTGTCCGCTCCTGTTCCCTGGGACAGTGGCTTCTCACCAAAGCATCAGGGCTTATTTCAACTAGTGAGGCCTTGCCCAAAGTGCCGAGGTTCTGATGCAATGAGGTGTGAGGTTGGCCCTGTCTTTCTCTCCCTCTTCCCCTCTCCCCTCTCTCCCCCCTCTCCCTCTCCTCCTCTCTCCCTCCCCACCCCCCTCTCTCTCTTAAACGCACACACACAATGTTCAGCAGGGGATCAACCTGGCGTTTGCACAGCACAGTGACCTGGGACACAGCTGGGGTGAGGTTTCGTTTCTACTCTGTGTCTATATATTGCCATTTGTTGAGGAGAGGAATTGTTCCCACAGGAACAAGGTGCAGTGCTGTCCTAGGATCGAGGAGGAAAGGGACTTGGAGAGATATCCCGACCCGCAGTTGGAGGCATTCATATCTACTCCCTATAGATGTTTTTCCTATTGCAAAGCAGGAGATTCCTTCGTCTGGTTTAATCGTTAAAAATTGGCAAATCTGGAATTTATCATCTTTTATCAGTAAAAGTCAAAACCCAGTGATTTATTCTTTTTAATTAAAATGTTATTTTGAAAAGCAATTCACATACTATACATTTTGAAATATATGAAAGTCTAGTCAAATATTTCCCTCCTGCTGTCGCCTGCCAGTCACACAAGTTGCTTCACTGACACCAGCGCTGGTTTTTAAACAGTTATTTTTGCTGAATGAAATAAGATTCACAGAGACAAAAAGTGAGAATTTTAACCATTTAAAGCAGACATGGAGTGGTTTTTAGTATCATTACCATGTAATCCAATGATTGACACTATTTGACTACAGAACGTTGCCATCATCCCAAAAATGAAGCCCACCCTCTCCATCCCTCCCTGCCCATCCCTGGTTAACCACGACGTCTATTGCTGTCTCAATGGATTCGTGTTTTCTGGACATTAAAAAAAATGTTATTAAGTATTGTCAAGTCAGAATCAACTCATAGCTGACCCTCCTCTGGGTTTTCAGGGCAGTAAAGTGCATGGGCTCTGGTGGCCTAGTGGCAAGGAGCTGCACCCCAATCCTGAAGGTATGTAGTTAGAATCCCACCAGGTGCTCCATGGGAGAAGGAGGAACAGTCTCTTCCCGTGCATTTAACTGCCTCTGAAAGCCCACCAGGGGGTCATCTATGGGTTGGTTCTGACTTGAGGGCTGTGTTGTTAGGTGTCATCGAGTTGTAGACGACTCATAGCAATCCTATGAACAAAAGACCTGAGCACTGGTCATAGAGTTTCCAGATGCAAGCCATTTCGGAAGTGGATGCCACTCCTGCTTCCAAGCTTGTTTTAATCAGGGAGCACCACCAAACACTGTCCACCATGGGTGACCATTGTCACATTTGACACATCAGGGTCACAGTGTTCAGCATCACAGCAACCACGAGTTACCTCTGTACAGCAAATAGACAGACGACTGCTATACCACCTAGAATGTTTGACAGAATAAACCAGTTTGAACCCGGCCTGAGGGCCTCAGATTAAAATCACCCACCTTGGGCTTGGTAGCATAACTTTCTGTCTGCTAGGCCAATGCAGCTTTCTCACAACAATAAATTGCTCAGAAGGAGATTGGCCATCCTTCTTCCATGGAGCAGCTGATGGATTTGAACTGCATGGCTTTGGCTTGACAGCACAGCTTCTTACACCTTAGCCATCAGAGCTTCTTTTTAAAAAGAATGGGCTACTAGCATATGTACCTGTGGGTGCCTATGTTCTTTCAGTTACCATATTTCCAGAGTTCTTTGGTGCAGGATGTTCCCCTGTTTTCTTTCTACGGCTGAATACCATTTCACTGTGCGGTTGGTCCATGTCTACATATGAGCTGTTGCCACCTTGAGTGGTTGCAGTGTCACGGCTCTGAACATTCATTGCTTGAACACTTGGTTTTGTTTCTTCTACCCTTACATCTAGGAATGCAATTGCTGAGTCATATGGAAACATGTTGATTTTTTGAGGAATTCCGTGTTTGCTTAGTAGCCACATTGTTCCCCATTCCCACCAGCAAGGTGTGAGAGTTCCAGTGTCTATGTACCCCCACCAACACTTGTCATTTTCTGTTTTGATCTTGTTTTATTATAACCTTTTTAGTGGGTGTGAAGTGATATTTCACTGCGGTTTTGATTTGTTTTTCCTTAATGAGTAATAATGGTAAGCATCTTTTCGTGTGCTTATTTATGATTTGCTTACCTTCTTTAGAGAAATCTCCACTCAAATCCTTCACACATTTTAAACTTGGATTGTTTGTGAGTCTACTTTTTTTATTATTATTATTAAATTTTATTAGTTTCAATGAACATTCACAGGGATTCTGGGCTTTCACTCCTTCATTGCCGCACCATTCTCTCCACCCTCCTCCCCAGTTTGTTCTTCTTCCCCGCCATCCGAATGTCTGTTTTAATTGTCCAAATGCCACAGTGCTTGTCAAAGTCAGTTCTGATTAATCTCCTTTGTCGGTGTGTCCTTTGCCATTCCCTATCACTCCTCCCTGAGAGAGACTTCACCCTGAGTCATAAGGAAAAGGGGATGGCGTATTCTCTTAGCTACTTCCTGCTGAAAAGGGACGCTGTGGGTTTCAGGGTGAAGATCTTCTCTCACTACTCTAAAGGGCCCCTTTAGCAGTAGGAAACACATAGACTATTATGGAGATTGATTTTGGAATTTAGATGCACTCTTATTGATTGTGCTTGGCCATACATGTTCATATCCTTGAAGATGTATCATGGGGGTGTTGCAACCTAGAAGACACAAATTTGACTAACAAGTTATAAGTACATGAGTCAAAAATTATGGAAAAGTAAAAGAAAAGATTCTTTCATTGTTTTACAAACCCTCCCCCAGGTCCCCTCCACCATGTAGCCCTCGCTCTAGACTCCTGTGATGACAGAAATACCTAGTTATATATCTCTTTTAAACAGTTTTCTCCCTCCTCTGTTTCAGTGCAGTATACATTATTGAACCCATCTTACTCAGTCTCTCCCCAACCCCAAGGACAGTCCCATTCTACAACAGTGGCATCATGTAATATTTGAGCTTTGAAAGATTGTTTTAGACCCCATTTATAGCCTCTCTACTAGATCCTTATCAGATTGATGATTTGAAGCACTTCCTCTAATTCTATGTCTTTTCACTTCCTAGGTCATGTCACAAAGGCTCACCCGATTTTGATGAAGTACAATTTATCAACTGTTTCCTTTTCATGCTTCTGCTTTGATGCCTTATTGGAGAACCTCTCCTCAGCCAAAAGTCATGAAGATTGACGCTTAAGTCTTCTCCTAAGAGCTTTATCATTTCAGCACTTACATTCAGGTATTTGATATATTTTGAGTTAACTTTTGTATGTAGTGTGAGGTTAGGGGCCCAATCGTTATTATTTTCACATGTGGTTATCCTGTTATCCCAACACCATCTGTAGACGAGACTGTATTTTCTCTATTGAATGGATGGCCTGGCACCTTTGTAAAATGTCACACTGGCCACAGATGTATTGATCGATTTTAGAATTCATTGTTCTGCTGACTGATATGTCTGTCCACAATCCAATAACATGCTGTTTTGATTTTTTGTTTCATAGTCAGTTTTGAAATTGTAAAATGTGAATCTTCTACCTTTGTTCTTTTTTCTTTTTTTTGCTACTTAGAATATTTGCTTTGAATAATAGAATCAACTCACTCATTTCTTCAAAAGGCAGTTGGAATTTCAAGAGCAATTACAGTGAATCTACAGATCGATTTTGGGCAAATACGAAGATACTTGCGATAAATAAATCACTGAATCGACAAAATTCAATCATGTCTATTTGTGTTTTATTGACTATGTGAGGATCTTTGACTGTGTATCATAACAAACTATGACTAACTTTGAGAAGCATGAGAATTACAGTGCACTTAATTATGCTCATGTGACATCTATTACCTGGACCAAGAACCAAGAAGCTGTTGTCTGAACAGAGCAAGAGAACACTGCATGGTTTAAAATAAAGAAAGGTATGTGTCAGGGCTGTATCCTTTCTCCATACCTAGTCAGTCTCTATGCTCGGCAGATCATTCAAGAACCTGGACTCTCTGAAGAAGGATGTGGCATCAGGATAAGAGGAAGATTCATCAACAACTTGTGTTAGGCAGATGACAAATAACCTTGCTTGCTGAAAGTAAGGAGGAATTGAGGTGCTTGCTGCAGAAGATCAAAGACTACAGCTTTCAAAATGGATTAAATCTCAACATCAAGAAGACAAAAGTTCTCACCATTGGACTGATAAGTAACATCCTGGTAGAAAAAGATTGAAATTGTCAACAATTTCATCCTTCTAGGATTCACAATCAACCCCCTTGGTACCAGAAGTCATGAGATCGGGAAATGTATTGCATTGGGAAAGTCTGTTGTGAAGAACTTCTTTAAGTTACTGAGGAGTAATGATGTCAGTTTGAAGACTAAGATGTGCCTGAGTAAGGTCATAGCTTTTTCCATCACTTGCTATGCTTCTGAAAACTGGGCAGTGAATAAGGGTGACAGAAGAAAAAGTTGATATTTTTGAGCTGTGATGTTGGAGAAGAGTGCCGGATAGCCCTGGACTGTCAAAAGAACAAACAGATATGTCTTTGAGAAAGTTCCTTAGAGGCGAAAATGACAAAACTTTGTCTCACGTACTTTGGGCATGTTACTAGGAAAGCTTATTCCTTGGAGAGGGACATCATGATTGGAAAGATGGTCAGCAAAGAAGAGGAAGACTCTCAACGAGATGTATTATCACAGTGACTGCAGCAGTGGGCTGACGTGTGTCAGAGACGATGAGGATGGCACAGGACAAGACAGGGCTCAGGTCTGTTGTTCATAGGTTTGCCAGGAATCACACTAGACAGCACTTAACGACAGCAACAACAAAGCAAGTTATTGTTCAAAGCATTACATTTATCCTTGGGGTGGTCTTCTATCCGTAAGGATAGATCCAACGTCTTATTTTTGTTCTCTTGGAGTTGTTTTCCTTTTCTTCAGCTTTAAATGGAACTTGCACAAGAATAACTGATGGTCAGTTCCACAGTCAGAGCCTGGCCTGGTTCTAACCAGGGCTGTTGAACTTCTCTATTGACTCTTTCCACAGATGTAGTCAGTGTGATTCCTGTGCAGTCCAGCAGATGAGATCTAAGTAAATACCAGTGGTCCAGAGAGTACTGGAAAGATGTTTACAGGTGGTTTATTGACTATGCGAAGACATTTGACTATGTGGATCGTAGCAAATTATACCTAACATTGAGAAGAATGGGAATCCCAGAACTTTTAATTGTACTCCTGCAAACATATATGTAGATCAAGAATCAGTTGTCCAAAAAGAAAAAGGGAACATGGCATAGTTTAAAATCAAGAAAGGTGTGTGATAGTGCTGTACCCTTTCTCCACACCTATTCAATCTGCATGCTGAGCAAATCATTCAAGAAGCTGCACTGTACAAAGAAGAATGTGGTATCAGGATTGGAGGATGACTTGTCAACAACCTGTGTTAGGCAGATGACACATCCTGGTTTGCAGAAAGTCAAGACTTGAAGCCCTTAGTGAAGAAGCCTTCAATATGGATTAATGTCAAATGTCCTCACCACAGGGCCAATTGACAACATCATGATAGATCAAGTTGTCGATGATTTCACTTTGTTTGGACTCAGCATCAACACCTAAGATAAAACCAGTCAAGTCAAAAGACCTGCTGATCACACTGGGGAAACTTGCTGTCAAGGACCTCGCCAATCTGCTAAAGAGCAACTATGTCAACTGAAAGTCTAAGGTGTGCTTGATCCAAATCACGGTCTTTTCAGTGACTTTTTAGGCATCCGAAAGTTAGAGAATAAATAAGAACAAAGAATAATCCATTATCTGAATTGTTGGCGAAGAGTACTGAATATCCCATGAATTACTGAAAGAACAAACCAACCTGACAGAAGGGAGGATGACTAGGATGGTCCTTCAAGGCGAGGATGGTGCATTTCACCTGACACACGGAGGACATGTTGTCAGAAGGGGCCAGTCCTTGGAGAAGATAGCACGCTGGGAAGTGTGAAGGGTTGAAGATAGAGGGGAAGACACTCAGAAAGACGGATTGATACAGGACTAGTGTAACAGGCTTGGACATGCCAGAGCCTGTGAAGATGATGTGGGACAGAGTTCTGGCTTGTTCATAGGGTTACCAGGCGCCGAAGTCAACTGGATGGCACCTAACAAGAAGATGTTGATTTTTGGAATGCTGCGTGCTTAATTTTGTGTTTCTTGTTTACTGGTATTTACTCTGTTGCTTTATTCTGTGAATTTTCAGTAAAATTGGATGCTTAGGCTTGATTCAATTCAGGTTACATATTTTAAAACTATTTAATAGGTGATCTAGTTACTTATAACATAGCATCTAATTATCCCGCTAACAGTGATGTCAGGGTTAACCATCAATAAAGGCAGTGTACATAGGACTCTTGAAAAGGTGCACTTCCCTACTTCGAGTTCTGCAGGCGCCTCTTGTGGCCTGGGAAATGTCAAAGGCCTGGGTTGGGGCAAAGGAATCCATTTGCTGTTTTCTTCTTCATGCACCCCAACTCAACGATAAGAATGCAGTGAGTCCTGGGACATTGTGACTTGGAGAAGAAGGGCACTGCGGCTTCTTACTGCGAGGTCACACTCTGGGGTCAGTGGGAAGTGCACTGGATTAGAACCACAGTCAGGGCCAGGTTTCAGTCTCTAATCTGCCGCTAAGTAGCCATGTGACCTTAAACCTCTCAGCTTGTCTGGCTCCAGTTTTTTGATCTGTGGCCTGAGACGGTGTTTACCACCTCCTGCTGTCCTGGCGGCCCCTGGCTCTGTGGTTTCACTCCCTTCGTGGAAAATATTAGATCACGTGGGACCTTTGGGGTTTTTTTCCCTCTGAAGAATCAAAACACTTAGGAATTTCAATGACTTCTGTGTTAAAGAATGCCTGCTCTGTGTAGGTACTCAGTCAACATTCGTGTGAGTCAGGCCAACCTTTGATCATTGCTATTGTTTCGGTGTGCTCTCGGTTCAAAACTGACTCCTAGCTGACCGTTCAGTGGCTTTTCTGAGGCTGTAAATCACATGAGAGGAGAGTGCCCATCTTCTGTGGAACAACTTTCTGGAGCAGATTTGACTTGAGTACCTTTGGCATTGCAGTGTAATCTCACCGCTAGGCCACCAGAGCTCCATGTGAAGAATAAGTTCTTTTATTTGCCACAGTCCAACAAAACGGCACTGCTAACAGGGTTACTTTTTGTTTGCAGTCTCTGATGGTGCCATCAATGCTTTGATCAATCGGAGTAGCTTGTCAGGAATATGGAGACATCACAATCTTTGCCTTGAAGCAGATGATGGAGCCATGACCTGGTTGAAAAGATCTATTTTTCTTTTTTGCGAGTTCTGTCTCTGGCTGGACACTTTTCCTAAACAATCTTCAGGCATTTTGCCTCCATCACATTGGTCTCCTGCACATGTCCGTGTCATCCATGAGCACACTGGGATCTCACATCTGTGAACTCTGGCCTCGTCATTTCAAGAGACTCTGATTCCACTGTGAGGACACAGCCTAGAACTCAATATTCCTTAACCCAACACGAGTGTCTCAGGTGATGCAGCGTGTGTACGACCACATCTGTTGGGCAGAAAACAAAGAGAATTCACACTTCTGAGTAAAAAAAAATCTTAATAGTTTCTCTTACTTCCTGTATTCAAAAAGCTATCAGCCATACAAAGATGTAATGGCAATTAGTCAGAAGGACTTTTTTTTTTTAAAAAAAGAACATTATTTTGTAGAAGCACTTGTTGCTGAAGGTCAAGGAATGCAGCCTTCAGTATCGATAGCATCTCAGTGTCAAGAAAACAAAGATTCTTACCACTGGACTGACTTGGAAGGAGGAGTGGCATCCACTTCTGTAATAGCTTGCCTCCAGAAACCCTATGAACCTGGAGACAGGATGAAAGACACCCAAGCATTGAGGACTCTCCTTCATAGGGTTGCTGTGAGTCACCTGCAACTCGACGGCACTTAACAACAACCACCACTAGACCAATAGGCAGCATCATGATGGATGGAGAGGAGATTGAAACTGTCAACAGCTTCATCTTGCTTGGCTCCACAATTAACATCCTTGGTACCAGCAGTCAGGAAATAAGGAGGCAGATTGCACTGGGAAAATCTGCAGTTAAGGACCTCTCCAAATTGTTCAGGAGTAATGATGTCAGTTTGAGGACTAAGATGCATCTGATTCAGGCCATGGTCTTTCCTATCACTTACTATGCATTTGAGAACTGGACAGTGAATAAGGATGACAGAAGAAGAATTGACACCTTTGAGCTGTGTTGTTGGAGTACAGCGCTGAACATTCCATGGAAAGTGAGGAGAACAAACAGATTTGTCTTGGAGAGGGTGCAGCTGGAGTGCTCTTTGGAGGAAAGAATGATGAAGCTTCGTCTCACTTTGGGCATGGTCCTAGGAGGGGCTATTCCTTGGAGAGGGACATGATGCTGGGAAGAGTGGAGGGTCGGGGAAGGAGAGGAAGACCCTCAACCAGGTGGATTGACATGGAGACTGCTGCGATGGGCTCAGTGTGTCAGGAAGTGCGAGGATGGTGCGGGGCAGGACAGGGCTTGCAGATTGTTTGTCAGGTCACTATGAGTCATACTCTACTGGACGGCACCTAACAACAACAGTCATGGAAGGTGACGACTGACCTGCTGAAACGGTATTTGGTTTCGAGGTTTGCCGTCAGGTCAGTCTGCAGCGTTCAGCATATACTGTGCTTTAATCAATACTTTTTTTAACCCCACAAATGTGAAAATACTTGGCTTCGGTGAGTGGCTTCAGGAGACCATGAGGACCCTGAGGGCTCTGAGTGCTCCTTTGTGCTCACACTGGAGTTTGGTAGCTTGGTGACCCCGAGTGCCTGCTCCTTATAAAATGCTGTCGGTCTCACTGACGTACAGCCAGAGCCAATGCGAGCCTGGATTTTCACCCGGGATTCCCGTCCAAGGCTGGCATCCTGAGATAAACAGGCAGCACTGATTTCCACAGCAGAATCACCTTGAACACCTGCCAAACAAATCTGACCCTTCTAGAAAGTTCTCTCGCCATCTCTTTGACAGGGAACTCTGGTGGTGTAGTTTATAAGGAGTTGCACTGCTGACTCAAAGACTGCATTTCGCTGGCAGTTCGAATCCACCAGCTGCTCCACTTCCCTTGATTTCCAGCCTCCAGAACCCGATGGAGGGTCAGGGGAGGGTCAGCCTGACCCAACAGGAGTGAAAGGCCTCTTTGATCAGGTGCTGTGGTAAGAACAGCACACTTCTCCAAAGAGCTGATGCATATGGATGGAAAGATGAAATGGGATTCTCATGTTTATTGATAAGTAAGTCTACATGTCTCAATTAAGCAAAACACAGTTATCTACCTA
Source organism: Elephantulus edwardii (assembly GCF_000299155.1). Taxonomy (NCBI): domain Eukaryota; kingdom Metazoa; phylum Chordata; class Mammalia; order Macroscelidea; family Macroscelididae; genus Elephantulus; species Elephantulus edwardii. The sequence continues at coordinate 2,242,019 of NW_006399950.1, forward strand.
AAAACGAGCTTCCCATAAAGTTCAAGTCTCTTACAGCGCTTCTGTTCTGCGGGAACTTGTCTACATCCCTGAACAGCTGTGGCTCCTGACCGGTCTAGGCACACAGGGACGTTGGCAAGACCCCGGCACCTGCTGAAATGAGCCAGACTTTCTACAGGTTACTTATCTTCTGCACGTTTACATTTCCTTCTTCAGATTCACCGTGTAGTAAGACAGTGGACAACAGGAATCGAGTCTTGGAGCCCACAGAGCATTGTGCTGACGCCATCAATCTGTACGGTCCCTTCCTCTGCTGCCAGCATCTGACTCGCGGCAGCCTCACACGCAGCACAGACCGGCATCGCCTCCTCCTGTGTTATGTTTAGTGAGCACGTTCAGGGCTGATCTCTTTACTGAAACACCTCAACTGTTATTCCAACAACTCATGGGCCTTGCTTTTCCCTGATGCCTTCAGTATCGCTTGGACTCCGTCCCTCAGTTGTATTGGTTTTGGATGCTACTTTCTGAAATGTTTCTGGGTTGACCAGTACTTTTTGGTTTAGTGACCCTGTGAATTCTTTCCATCATCTTCTGATGTTTCCAGCATTGTTCAGTATTTTGTCACAGAATCCTTCAATAGTTCAATGTGAAGCTTGACTTTTTCCTTCAATTCCATCAGTTTGAAAAATGTTGGACATGTTCTTCCCTTTTGACTTTCTAACTCCAAGTTTTGCACATTTCACAACACTGCTTTGTCTTCTCAAGCCGCCCTTTGAAATATTTTGTTCATTATATCACATACAGGTGTTGTTTTTTCCTAATAAAATTTGGTATTTTAATTGTGATTGTAATGAAACTTTACAGAAAACTTGTGTTTTCATTAGTTCATTGTTGCATATTTTACCCCCTCTGCTTCCTTTTCCCCTCTCCTAGTTAACTTTTTAAAAACTACTCATTTATTATTCCACAGTTACCTCTCCCCCAGCTCCTCAGTCCTCTTTGCAATGTACCTCTTATTCTGTGCTATTGTCATACATGTATTATGCCTAATCATATATTTCTTTTAAATAGTTCTTTCTGTCATCTGTTCCAATGCAATGTTTGTTATCTATCCACACTTCTCCTATCTCCCCCATGTCAGGTCTGCTTTATAACAGTGGTGCTATGCAGTATTTGTCCTTTTGTGACCGAGATAGCTCACTTAGCACGATGTCCTCCAGGATCAACCATGTTGTATACTGTTTTATTTTTTCATTGTTTTTCATTGTTGTGTAGTATCCCATTGTAAGAATATACCATAGTTTTTCTATCCATCCATTTGTTGATGAAAACTTGGGTTGCTTCCATCTCTTTGTTATTGTGAATAATGCAACAATAAACATGGGTGTGCATATATCTGTTTGGGTGGCGGCTCTTGTTTCTTTAGGGTCTATTCCCAATTGTAGAATTGCTGGATCAAATGGTATTTCTATTTCCAACGTTTTGAGAAAGTGCTAACCCACCTTCCACAGTGGTTGCACCATTTTACACTCCCACCAACAGTGAATAAGGGTTCTAGTCTCTTCACAACCTCACCAACATTTGTTGTTTGCTGTTCTGTTGAGCTTCACTGTTGTTGCTTGGCGTACAGGTGTTCTGGAGACACAATTCATGATGCTTGGTCTTCACCTGGCATTTGTCTTCCTTTCTGTGGCTACTTGTCATGACATCTGCTCCTCATGACTCAGTATCAGTTGGGTTTGAGGCACACCCCACACCGATACAGCCTCATTAACATGTCAAAGAAAATCTCACCTCTGAATAGGATTACGCCTACAGACTTGGGAGTCAAATCCAGAGGACATACTCTTGGGGACAAAATTCCATCCATAGCATGCAATAAAGTCTGATTTAATATTTATTTCTTTTACTTTTGAGATTATAGAAGTGTATATGGAGGTATAGAAATTACTGAAGTGTTTTTTTTTTTTAATTTGTATTGGTTTGTGGGAAATAAATTCTTCTGCTGTTGTACATTTTTTCATTAAGAAAAAAGGTGGGGGGGAACCTCTGACTTTAAGAGTCTTGCCAACAACACTCCAAATGGAAGTGCTAGATTTGCAGATCGGCTTATAATCATATTTAGAGAATATGCATATTCAGAAACTTATTATTCAGGAAATATTTGGTTGTCTTCGGGCTAAGTAGAACTTATGGCTAAAAATAAGACAGTAAAATATAAATAGTGTGGAAGGTTCAGGACCATCAACAGCGGCCTATTGCAGGAACATAACAGGGAGGAGGAAGAAAGGACTGTGTGTTGTTTTCTGTCTGGCTTTATGTCTCCACCACTACCTGAAGTTCAAGTCAACGCAACCAACATTTCCTGTACACGCAGCACACAGAGGGTGCCAGAAGAGAAATGAAGTTGTGATGTCTGCTCCATGTTCTTAGAATTGAAGACAGAAGTAACAGTGATGTTGGCATCCCAAATCCTCTCATCGACAACTGTGAAGCCACTGTGTAGTTGAGGGTTTGGGGTCACTTCCAGCACTGGGCTTCTAGTGGTTGAAGCCTGTCTTAGCAGCCACACAGCCTTGTCAGTGATTGGTTCAGGCACTGAGGCCTTTGGTTTGGTTGAGGAATGATTGTGTGACCCAATTGAAATGCTTCAGACACAGAGAGAATTCTTTTCTGAGGGATGCAGGAATGATTTTCTCGTCTCCTCTAGTCTCCAGCTACCTTCTCCAGCCACCGTAACTGTAGACACATGGTCTTGCAAATCATCAACAGCTGTGGGAATAGGATAAGAGAAAGAGTGCTTCCCACACTGGGCAGTAAGACTTGAGGGAGACACTAGAGCAAGATGTTAGTGAGAGTGAGACTCTGATCGCGAGACCCAGGTGATAATGGTGGAGAGACTATGGCAATGCTGTGACGAAACTGTGGCAAGGTGTAACCAAAGGAGCCCTGAGATGAAATTGTTGTTATGTTGTTATGTGCCGTCGAGTCGCCTGCGACTCATAGCGACCCTATGTACAACAGCCCTAAACTCCGCTCCATCCTGTGCCAATCGCACTGTCTCCGACACTCCCATCTCAATTATCCCAGTCACTGAATCAATCCACCTCATAGAGGGCCTTCCTCTCCTGCACCGTCGCCACAGTTAAAATTTTGCTGTTCTTCTGTACCAGTTAGATCTGATTTGACAGTACACACATACAAAACAATAATAAAATAAAATTTTTTTAAAAATTGCTCTTCTTGCTGGATGATGGAAGGAAAAGCTGACTGCTGAACTGAAACCAGAGGCTGGACTGAAACCTGGACTTGACCTCCTTCACCCGCTAACTTACTTCTCTGAAAAACTCCATTCTCAGAAACACAATTGTAAGTCTGTGAGTCAACAATGAATAAGTGACCCTCTTGCTGCTGGTGTGGCTGTAGAGGCAGCTTGGGCCTGGGCTAAAGGCTTCTTTTCAGCTTTGAGCTCTGGGGCCACGAGGGGCTGTGCTGTTCTCACGCCCTCTGGCTCTTTAAGAAAGACCATCATGGCCCTGTGCTCCCATGCCCTGTTTTTTGCTCTCTTTATAAGCCCCTAAAACACAGCAGACAGGTCAGCTTTTCTTCCTATGGCCCCTGTTGGATGTGGCTGTTCCCGCACACTGTGGTCCCCAGCTATTGGAAGATAAAAACTACTCACTGAAATGGGTCCAGTTTACAGAACTGGTGAAATGCCTCAGGAATACTGATCAAACTGTACCTGAACTCACACTGCTGTTTCACGTTCAGTTTTGCAAACTGTAGATCCTTTCAATTGTTTAAGAGAGTTGGCGTTGACTTTTCTTGTTGTGACTGATGCAGAGGACAACCACACTGACGTCTGTAACAGTTGGCCGTACACAGAATGTGGTGTGAAGACACACTCAAGAACAGAGTAGCTTCCAACAGGATTAATAGTTAGTAGTTGGAAGCAGGCGTGGCATCCACTTCTGAAATAACATGCCTCTGGGAACTATGAACTCTATGATAAATGTCAATAGTTGTAAGAGGCTGCAGGCCTTTTGTTCAGAGGGTTGCTATGAGTCTTGCTCAGCTCGAAGGCAATCAACAACAACAACAATCTTGATCCAAGAATGTCCTAACCCAAGCCATACTATTTTAAATTCCTTCCCATCTATCCGAATGTTAGACAGTGACTAAGGATGACAGAAGAAGAATTGATGCCTTTGAGCGGCGGTGTTGGAGAAGAAGATCCGACTGACATAGTGCGTCAAGGGAGCTCCTTGGAGACCAGGTTGGTGAGGCTTCATCTCACATCTCTGGACATGTTGTCAGCAGGAACCCATCCTTGGAAAAAAGACTTTCTAAGCTGAATTCTGTCGGAATGGAGGGAGATCCTCAACAAGGTGCATTGACACCATGACTCCAACAGTGGGCTGCAGCCTTCCGAGAAAGTGGGGACAGGGCAGGGTCAGCTCTGTTGTTCACAGGGTCTCTACGGGCTGTAGCTGACTGTAAGGCACCCAACAACAACAACAACAACAACAACATGACCAACGTTTCATCCTTCACCAGTGAGTTAAATGAATCTTCTTTGCTATGGGGAGGAGTCCAGTCCCTGGGGTGCAGAGTGGTGCTCCCTGGGGCATCCTGGGCTGCAGAGTGGTGCTCCCTGGGACATCCTGGGGTGCAGAGTGGTGCTCCCTGGGGCA
>NW_006399950.1:2246831-2249646 GCF_000299155.1 Elephantulus edwardii
TGCAGAGTGGTGCTCCCTGGGGCATCCTGGGCTGCAGAGTGGTGCTCCCTGGGACATCCTGGGCTGCATTATCAGCAGGTCCCTGGACCTCTCCTCCACGGTACCCCTGCGAGGACTCAAGCTGCCAAATTTTTTGTTTAGAAGCTGAGTACATGAACCCGTTCCACTGTCAGGGGTTCCTAATACTAAAGAACAGCTCAATAGAATGGATGAAATTCCAGCAGAACATGCAGCAAACATGAAGCCGGAGAGAGCTGTTAGAAATGAATTTGGCATTTAGGAGTTAGCAGAGATGTGAGCCAGTGGAAAGTGCCACGTTTTCTCTGCAGAGGGACCCTCCCTCAGCGGTAAGGAAGCTGCCCAGAGTTCCGCGGCCCAGCAGACAAGGTGAAGAACCCAGCTCCCCTGCGTTCCCGCCAGCTTCTTTCTGCCTTCGAAACGCAGTCTCCTCTCTCAAGACATGAAGTGCAGTAGGAACTGGTATTTTAAAATGTCAGCATAGGAAGAAGAGGTAGGAAAATACTGCATTTCCATTTAACAGGGATTTGGGAAGCTCATAATAGAAATGTTGGGTATTTTGTTTTTAAATAAGACCATGGCCTTTACGGAAAGGTTGCACATATGCTGCGGGTGGGACCACCTGGGCCGGCACAGTTCTCGGCGTCCCCCAAGCAAGGCAGGGCCCTGAAATCCACTCTTGGCGCCCAGCTTGCCATTCTGCAGAGGGCTGACTGCGCTGGCTTGACCTCTGTGCTCTCTCATTCTGCTTGATGAAGCTGTTCTCTTCATGACAGCCCCACGTGTCACAGCTGAGATAGGTCTGTGGTCTGTGGAACAGACTGCCGGCCTTTTGGGGAGGTGGGCTGACCCACTTAGATTAGCTCCTGAGTGCAAAGTGCTGGCTGCCCCTGCTCCAAACACCCCAGGAGGGGTCAGATCCACCACTGAGCCTGCTGTCACTCCCGCGTTGACACTGAGCAGAGCTTTTCTGTCCTATGTGTCAGTCGAGGTGTGAGGTTCCATTAGAGTCGTATTAGACTAAGAAACAACAAAGCATGGCTCGGGAGCAGAAGGCGGTGGCTTCTGGACTCAGGCACACATTTCAGTTACTCTAGTGGCCTAGCGGTAAGAAGCTGCACTGCAATCCCGAAGACACACAGTTCAAATCCACCAGCTGCTCTGCGGGAGTCTTGGCATCTCCTCCTGTGTGATTAACTGCCTCTGGAGACCCTCCATAGGGTCAGTTATGGGTCAATTCTGACTCGATGGTACACAGTAAGGCCTTAAAGAGAGCTCAAGTGGTCCAGTGGTAAGAAGCTGCACTGCAATCCCGAAGGCATGCATTGGGTGGACAGTCTCCCTCCATACTGTTTACTGCCTCCAAAAACCCACTGGAGGGTCAGCTCCGGGTCATTTCTGACTCGATGGCACACAGCAACAGCAAAGCTTTAAATGCATTGTGCAATCTCAGTACCTCGAGCAGCCTCTCCCCTCTTCTGGGGTTACCCTGACGATCAAAGGAGTGAGTGAGTGTGTAGCAGAGGGTGAATTCTACAACCCTGTTATCTTGACAGCTCAGTAACCCTGTGCTCGGTTGTCAGTTCAGACCCACCAGCCGCTCTGCGGGAGGCAGACGAGACAGTAGGCTTCTGTAAAATGCCAGACTGGGAAAGCCTTGGGCAGTTCTTTCTGTCCCTGGTCCTCCAGGGCCCCAGTGAGTCAGAAGGCAGGGAGGGGGCCAGGCTCTTACTTCAGCCCCCTCAGTGTTAAGGTCAGGAGCCAGAAGCAGCCTCGCTGTCACCTCACACAGCGTGGTGGTGACAGGAGATGTGCCCTTCCCAGAATGCTGAGACCAGGTCCAGCATACAGACTCAAAGTCATACTAGAAACAGCCATAGAATTTGCTAGATTGAACCAGTTAACTCCTAACAATGTGAAACAATGTGGTGTCCTAATATACTAAAATATTCTAGAAAATGCCAGGAAAGATTGACGGAAGCAATGTACCCTAGTGAAGCCTATTTTTTAAAAAGTTTATGGCACTATTTTTCTTTTTTAGTTAAGGGGGGAAGTACTTGGAGAATGACTCAGAAGTTCAGGGAACTGAATGGGAGTCTTCTTTCTGCACACGTATTTCTGTTACAACCCTCGAACACAGCGTTCTCCTGACCTTTCGTGACGTTGCGTTTGCCAAGCCTGAGAGCTTCACCTTGAATATTTGCTGGACTTACTCATGCTGAGGCTGTGTCTCCAGAGTTAACAGTGTGAGCTGGCGACAGTCTCTGCCTAGCGAGAGACTCTGAGCTCTCCCGTCCTGTCATGTTAACATTCTTTATATACTTTATGTACTTGTCTGCTTACCAACGACCACAGAAGGGGTAGAAGCAGTTTATAAAAACATGTACTCTGCTTAGGAATAAAAATAAAGGAGAAGGAGACTGGGAAGGGGGGTGAATACAAAGACATTATGCCAGGCATTTCTAGCCATTGTTGGAAGTGGAAAATAGAAGAGCAAATAGATGGATGGGTAGATAGGTAAATAGATATTGGATGAACAGGCGAATAGATAGATGGTGGATGGATGATGGATGGATGGATGGATGGATGGATGGATGGATGATGGATGATGGATGGATGATGGATGGATGATGGATGATGGATGGATGGATGATGGATGGATGGTGGATGATAGATGATGGATGGTGGATGATGGATGGATGATGGATGATGGATGGATGATGGATGGATGATGGATGGATGGATGATGGATGGTGGATGATGGATGGATGATGGATGGTGGATGGTGTGGATGATG
>NW_006399950.1:2250141-2251660 GCF_000299155.1 Elephantulus edwardii
TGGATGGATGATGGATGATGGATGGATGATGGTGGATGATAGATGATGGATGGTGGATGGATGATGGATGATGGATGATGGATGGATGATGGATGGTGGATGGATGATGGATGATGGATGATGGATGAATGGATGATGGATGGATGATGGATGATAGATGGATGATGGATGGTGGATGGATGGGTGGATGGATGGATGAATAGGTTGAATAGCTAGATGACCATGGATGGGTGGATAGATAGAAGGATATTTGTTGTTGGCTGTGGTCTAGGCACTTCTTAGACATCTCATGGTGAACCCTGGGTGTGCAGAATGAAACTGCTCGGTAGGGCGGTGGTTTGCTTTTAGTTTTTCCCTTGATAAGGCTCTTAAAGTTGTGACCTTTCAGAAGGAAATGGCCAGGCCAGGTCTATCTTATGAGAAATCCTTGGGATATATTCGAACCACCAACATTTTGTCTACTAGTCCAGCTCCCTGAGACATCTGGAGGTGTCTGTCTCTGTTTCTCTCTCTTTATATTTCTTTCCTAAGCTCTTCATCAAAGTAGAGCAAAGACAAACCTTTGCTGTTTGGTAACTGCCATTTGACTTTGAGTCAAATTTTACTTTGGAGATAGGGTAGGAGGCTAGCGGTTTGTTGCCAGTGAGGTCTATGTGCAGGTGGCATTGACCGGTGCACACTGTTCTAGACCAGACAGACAGATCCCTGGGTAGTGCTATTACCCATTTTAATCATAAAGCAGTGTGTGATAAATGTCATAAATTGCTGAAATGTGTGAAAAAAAAGATTGTATGAATGTTGTTAGGTGATGCTGAATTGAATACAACTTGTTCCCAGCAAATAGAACCTTGCTCTGTCCTGTACTGTCCTCACCATGTCTGACATGCACTTGCTCACTGTCACAGTCAGCGTGTCTGCCCGTCTTGTTGGGAGTCCACCTCTCTTCCTCTGACTCTCCACCCTTGCCAGCATGATGTCTTTCCCAAGGAAACATCCCCAGACTATGTGAGACCAAATTTCATCCTTGCCTCAAAGAGAACCCTGATTCTATATCCTCCAAAACTTGTTCTTCTGACAGTCCATACAATATTCAGTTCTCTTCATTAGCCTTCAATTCAGACACATCAACTCTTCTTCAGTCTTCCTTATTCGTTGTCCAGTTTTCACATGAATATTAGAAGACTGAAAAAGTAAATTAGCATGGAGTTTCAGCCCTGTGGGTGTACTGATACACGTAACCTGGGTCTTTCGGGAAAAGTTTTTGTTGCTACACTAACTACAGACATGTTTTCGTAAAAAGTAGCTTCTCAGCCTAAGGGCCCATCAACAAACGAATGGATAGAGAAGCTGGGGTATATCCACACAATGGAATACTACACAGCATTGAAAAACAAGGAACTCATGCAATATTATTCAAAGTGGGTGACCCTGGAGGACATTATGCTGAGTGAAATATCTCAGTCACAAAGGGACAAATACTGCATGGTGCCACTGTTGTAGAATGGGTCTGACATCAGGG